>NC_134781.1:29500907-29613407 GCF_046742065.1 Oratosquilla oratoria | reverse complement strand
AGTTGCTCATTTGTTTGAGTATGTATGATGTATAATTACCTGTTCATGGTCCAGTGTGTGCGTGTATTTACCTAATTGTAGTATACAGGAAAGGAACGGTGCTTATTGGGTCATGTCTCCTTTTCTCTAATTTTCTAACATTCCTAGATTCAAATTTGTGAACGGTTCCAACCTAATCCATATCTTTGATTTCTAATTATCATATTTGGTTTGAACTCGTGTACTGCTTGAGCTTGGGTTATATCACCTTCTAAGCTATTTCACATATGCATCTATATGGAAAACTGTATTTCTTTATATCCTTTCATCATGTGGTCTTTATCAATTTACTTCCATGACTTCTTAAAACCCTCCCATTTTTAATCAAGAGGTCTCTATCAATGTAATCTATCCTCTTTAGTGATCCGAACACTGTAATTATGTCACCTCTTTTGTCTATCTTTCAAAGTTAGACCCAGTGCTTTTAGTCTTTCCTCGTATGGTTTATCTGCCAGGCTGAGGACCAGTTTGGTTGCTGCCCTTTGCATTCTCTCGATCTTGCTTATATCCTTCCCTCTGGGTGGGGACCATACTACTGACACATCTTCCAATCGTGGATGTATCAGGGTTTTGATGATTTTTTTTATTTATTTATTTTTTATTTATTTTTTATCATTTCTTCAACCATATAATGGAATGCCACTTCAATCTTCTATAGTAGTCCATATGTCTCTCCCACAATCTTGCTGATATGTATCAGGTGACAGGTTGTCTTTTATCAATACTCCCAAGTCTTTCTCCTGTTTTGCATATGTGATAATGTCACTAACCAAGGAATAGTTTAAGGATGGTCTTTTGTCACTATTCCCCATTTCCAGTGCTTTACATTTTTTGGCATTGAACTTCATTTCCAATTCTTGGCTCCATACAAAAATAGTGTCTAGATCTTTTTGCAATATACTACTGTTCTCATTTTCACTCTTCTCATAATTTTTGCATCATCTGCAAACATGGTATAGCTTGTTCCTTCCATCATGTCATTAACATAGACAAGAACCATTATTGGTACAAGCACTGAACTTTGTGGAACTCCACTTGTTACTAATTTCCAGCTTGACATCTTGTCATTTACTGAAGTCCTCATGTATCTTTCTTTTATGTGTGTGTGTAAATTCCCAAAGCTAACCAATCTTTCTCAGGAGCCATGAAACTGTAAACATTAGCAAGTTTTTTGCCAACAAAAGCAATAGTACAACTATTTACGAACTTTATGTGTTTATGTGCATTGATGTTCAGGTAAATAGGCTTAGTACTTATCACAGAATGAGCGGAAGTTTTTGTCGAAAATCGTAAACGTTTGTGGTTGTGAGGACGCCATAATTGTAAGAATATGATGCTGGTCCAGAGTTTCACATATTTTTCAGCTTCTTGATCTTGCACCCCAACACCGTAAATCCGCTGGCTGAACGGGTTAGGGCATAGTTACTGGCGAAGGTCGAAGGGATGGCGATTCGAATCCTACCATCGGCGAATTTAACCAAGGGCATGGTTCGTTAAATTCCACGTTACAAAGTCCTCCCCTTCCGATGGGGGGGAGTTTGTGACGTTAAACAGTATCACATTTATATATGTAATCTATTCTTTTATATTGCGAGTGGTATTTTTCAGATCTTCAAGTTGCTTTCAGCCATGTAAGTTTGGATTTTTTTTCAGGTAGATTCAGTTATCGTTTGTGTTTCATATCAACTCTTGGGCTGGTTGTGACATTTTATAAGCTTCTTGTAGTTGTTGCAGTCACAACGTAAACTAGTTTTCGCCAACATTATTTGACTCTATAACGGATTTATCCTAAATAAAAACATAAAAATTATTATGAAAGCATTTTGATATTATTATTATTAATAGTAATAATAGTTGTAATAATGATAATATATTCTAATTGCGAACGCAGTGATGTACTTGTTTTGTTTTATGACAACCCTGCGGTCGCCAAGACATCTTGGTAAATTTATTTATTTATTTATTTTAAATGGTATGAATTAAATATAATAACCATGATGGTGTTAACTTTGCCTATTATAACCTTACACTACCTTCTTTTTACAACGTCAACAACTAGTCATATATATTAACATTACAAATAGATTATGAGGATCATATTGGGGTCGCTAGAAAAAAGAAAGGTTGGGAAACACTGGTTTATGACGAAATTCGCAAAAGTGAGAAATGTTGATGGAAGCTCGGTAACGTTACAGCTTTGTGGGTGCCAAGAAGTAGTCATATGTAAATAAACAAGACGGAGGGATCCATGTGTACAATATTTTTCCTTTATCTGTATTGTCGTTACATTGAATAACTGAATTAAATTTATATTTGCCACATGCCGTATGTCATGTGTTTACTACTGTTTGTGGAAGAGCTGTCTCTGCCCAAGTCTGTTAATACCAAGTTGACTCAGATGATATCGATAAAATAACAATAAAGATAATAATAATAACAGTGATGATAATAATAATGATAGTAAAATTATAATGGTGATACGTGTGCCGATAACGGAACAAGTATGTAGCCTGACGCTGCAATCGCCCACTCCTCATCCGTCTGGGCCGTAATGGTCAGCTCCTCGTCCTCTGTCTGGGCTGCAATCGGCTCCGGTCCCTCTGCAACGGACTCCTGTTTTCCTGAAAAGGACTTATCTGGGGGAGGACAAACAAAAGAAAAATTATCGCTTTGAGTGAAAAGAGAGGTGAGGTCTATTACCTCATCATCAGGCTGGGTAAATATCAGGGAAATGTCACAAATGTCCTCGTCGGGCTCGCCGCCCGCGTTCCCTATAACGGGGTGGGGGGTGAAATGGTCATTGGACAGGTGGGAGACAAAGTTAAAAACAGAGGGAAGCCTTCTACTGTGGGTAAATCTAGGGAACCTTCAGGCATCACCTGCAAACTCGGAGGGGGTTCTGCCCCATTTCCCCTAAATCTACACTAACACACTGAGCCTGAGCTCGTGGCCAGACATGCACGCGAAGCCCAAAAGTCGCTGGGGCTAGATGAAACCAGAAAACAGGAACCGGCCCCCGGGGTTGCTACTTCTGGCGTAGGTAAGGATTTTTTTTTTTTTTTTTTTTTTTTTTTTTTTTACTGGAGGGTGGGATGGTGGTGTTTTACTCAAGGGGGTTCCGTTACTTGTTGCCTCGACGCCGCTACAAGAAGACGTATGTCAGCGACATCAACCGTCACGCAGAATGCATAACTCAAAGTACTGCGCAGTCGTACACTCACTCGCCTCAGACCTCCACATTTCGCTGTTTGATCTCTGGGCTCGATTTGTGACCGTGGCCGGTTTTCTTGGGGTCTGGTGTGTATATGTAATAATGATAAGAAATTACAATAATTGGCTTATCAAGTTAACAGAGATACACTAACAATGTACAATTCGTGTTAATTTTAGAACTAGCCTAATTTGAGTAGATAATGTGCAGGGCTGGTACAAGTTGTGAAGGCAGAGTGAGCTTGCGTAGTGATATTTGCGATAATAGGCTTTTGATATCTCCTCAACCCTTCGTGTGATAATGGAGGGGAACCTATCTTCACACTCTTCATGGCCTTTTGTATCTATATATGTTACAGTAAGAACACGTACCTAGGGATTACGCGTAATCCCTGAATGTTTATTCAGTGAATACGCGTAATCCCCGTTTCACTAACCGTTTATTCAGTGAATACGCGTAATCCCCGTTTCACTAACCTAACCTAACCTTAGGTTAGGTTAGGTTAGGTTAGGTTAGGTTAGGTTAGTGAAACGGGGATTACGCGTATTCACTGAATAAACATTCAGGGATTACGCGTAATTCCTAGGTACGTGTTCTTACTGTAACATATACACACATGCAAACGTCCTATCTCCACACAAGGAGCACCCCCTATGGCCCAGAGGCATGCAGCATTGTTTTGCCTTGAATCCTCGTTAACACGCCTAAGGGAACACAGTGACTTTATTCTTGTCCCTACAAATTAAAGGTTTATCAGTGACCCCTCTTCACTTCTAAGGTCTTGGGAATACACAGACGATTGTCCTTAAGCCTTTCACAGCCGTATGGCATGTTTTTACTCCGACTGCCGCCTACCGATTTTATTTAGGTGGAGGGACCACCTCTCCCTCCCCGCCACCGTCTCCTTGAAGTCTGAAGGATGTAAGCTTGAGAATATCGAGGGTAAGCATGCAGTTCGCCCGCTTCCCGCCCACACTCCGAGGCCGATGTATACAGCATCCCCAGCTTGAACAAACACTGCGGATGTGTTCATCTTGCCAGGCTGCATTATGGGACTTCATTCCCTCTCTCCAGTCCTCAGCGACATGGTAACATGATTTAAAATGACAGTAGTCGACAAAATAGTCAGAGTAGACACCGAGTGAGGATGGAACCTTTATTAGATGCACAACGTTTTGGTGGTTGAAGCTTTTTCAAGGACACAAACCGAGATTACAACCTCTTGGCTATTTGTACATCTCTGAATGGACGAAGAAGGGACACTAGTACAGGGCATACCACGGGGCGCCATTTAAAGTATTAATTCCTGTAGTTAGTAAGAGTAAGGTTGTATTCTGCGCCTGTGTACTTGAAAGAGCTTCAGCAAACGAGACGTTGTGCATTTGATAAAGGTTTCATCCTCACATAGTGTCTACTCTGACCACTTGGTATGACATGTGTGTAAGGGGACGATCTTCTCGTGGTTAAAATTCACCTTAATTCAAGTTTTCTCATACAACGAAATAATATTACTTAGTGGTGGTGGTTCCATGTAACTTTATAGAATCGACTGGGGGGAACCCAGGAACACAACGGCAGTGTGTGTTTGTGATTCACCTTGGTCTTTGGATCACGTGTTGGACTCGTGATTCGACAGCTATTTCCCTCCCGGAAGAGAGCTCAGAGCTCGTATGACCGATCTATGGGTAATGCTATGACCATACACGCACACGCACACACCCAACTCCCCGCCCACGAGAGTTGGAGTAACGACTCAGCGCATCGATACTGAAATAATTTCAGCCCTGGGCAGGATTCGAACCAGGTACCGTCGGCACCGCCGTACAGACAGTCTGGAACTCTACCAACCGCGTCACCGAGTCGTGTACACCGTTGTGATGTACGTAGGCTATATCGTCTTTTAATGGAAAGAGAGGAGGTCCTGCATTGGCCCAACTAGGATGGACATTGCTAAATATAAATTATGCTATTGGGCCAGGGGTTGACTACACTTCGTACCGCACGTTGGCACCAAAAGAAAACGAGGAAAGCTGATTTTTTTTTTTTTTTTTTTTTTTTTGTGCTGGTTGGTGAGTATGTTTGGTGGTGTGTGTATGTGTGTGAGTATAAAATAAGATAATAATAACATGCACAATATAAGATTTGTGCTAATCTTAGAAAGAGTCTAATTTGAGTAAATAATGTGTATGGGGTGCTAGGTGTCGGTGTCTACAGAATGTGGGTGTGGGTGGAATAGAACCTTCGTGGTTAGTGTCTCCCTCGATCACGGGAATCTCGGGTTCGATCCGCACAAAGTATTAGGCAATTGCTCTAGTCACACTTCCATAGCTTCCCAACCCTGCTCTGCAACGGCGGACTTCAAAGGCGCTGTATACCGGTGTCGCAAAATGGTGCTGGTGTCTTATCATTATACGTACCATCGAAGCATAGTCCCTCCGTGTAGAGAAAATTGTCCTCAGTTTTTCCCTTTTCGTATCTTCGAATCTTCGTATATCGGAGTTTCGTCTACAGGGGATTGCACTAGTTTCAGATTCCTTTCACTGCACATGAACTTCGCACCGTTCACACGATCATACCAAACCGTTGTGATGTACCTAGGCTATATCGTCTTTCAATGGAGAGAGGAGGTCCTGCATTGGCCCAACTAGGTTGGACATTTGCTAAATATAATCTATGCTATTGGGTCAGGGGTTGACTACACTTCGTACCGCACGTTGACACCAAAAGAAAACGAGGGAAGGTGATTTTTTTTTTGTGCTGGTTGGTGAATATGTTTGGATTGAACTTCCCCATGACATTGACTCTCGTTCGACTCCAGTTTCTTTTAAAGACCACTGCTTGTTATGGAAGCCCTAGTATTTATGGTAAAGGCGGCGAATTTGGTCACAACTAGGCGGGTGTGGGGTGTCGGCAGCGATGTCTGGAGGTGTCATTGGTGGAGTTGCCCAAGTCGAGTTTAAAAGTCTCACATTCAACGTTTATAAACGGTTACGGACTCCGTCGTTTTCTTCTTGTTCCTCTTTTTTTCGTCTTCGTCTCCATGACTATACGCTGTAGGCGAACGCCTCGAGGTTGTCCACAGGGATAGAAGCGCGCGCGCGCGAACACACACACACACACACACACACACACACACACACACACACACACACACACACACACACACACACACACAAACTCGCAGTGGATTGAATTTGATTTTTTTTTTTTTTTCAATCCTTGGAGCTTCTTGTATTGCCTAAGAAGGCAGTCGTCCTGTCCTTCGCCCCCTCCCCTTCTCCTTGTCCTTGGATCTCCCCTTCCCAACTCCAGGAACCCGAAGAACTCCCATCCCGTCTGCCAGTTTGCCTAGCCAAAAGTTCACAAGAGGAAGTGAATCGCCTGCCGCTGTGTCTGATGGTGGGGGTGTCAGTGGGAACCAGACGCCTTCTTGGTTGATCTCCCAGCATGGCGGGGATGGGGGTGGGGTCTACAAATGACCTTGGCCCATGTCTTCAGTGTGTCGTCAGCTCTCTTGTTTTGGTGTCGACACCGTTTAAAATGGAGCCCCACAGGCACACAGCAAGGGCAGCGTCGTTTTTCATCTTGTAATTGCTAATCTGCAATAGAATGGGTAAATGTCACAGCAAAGCACGACTGCATCGTAAACCTTGCACTATGATGAACCGTGTCTCTTTATGAAGTTGACCTTGTTCCTGATTTGCTGTCACCTTGTAAGGTCAGAGTCCGCCTTAGCTTATTGAAATTGCTTGGCGGCACCAAGAACGAAAGTTATAATGTGGCAGAGGTTATATTGTACTTTTTATGCCTATAGGCTATTTAATTAATTTTCGTATTGCCCCTTTGGTATGAAGCCCCTACGAACCAGAGTAATGCAACATTCTTTTGTAGTTGGAGACAACTCCGCCAAAATAATATATATATATAGACGAAAACGTTCGGTCACCTTTCATTTTATTTTCCAAGTGGTTTTATTACACACACACACACACACACACACACACACACACACACACACACACACACACACACACACACACACACACACACACACATATATATATATATATATATATATATATATATATATATATATACATAAAATTCTACCGCCGCTTCTGCGCATTATTGTCCCCGAGGATAGAAGCACAGGTTATTGCTGACGAAGCAGTCCCCCCCGGCCCGCCCGCCAACAACGACTAGTAAGCAAGCGAGCTGACTCTTGACACGTGTTTGGCGTTTTTTTTTTTTTTTTTCCTCTCTCTCAAGGTCGGTGCAAATGTCAACGCTAACTACACGTACTCCTCCTCCTCCTGTTTCCTCTTCTTCCTGTTCCTCCTACGCTTTCTTCTCTTCCTTCTCCTACTATTCCTCGTCTTCCTATTTTTCTTCCTCCTCCTCTTCTATGGAAGAGATCCAAAAAAGAAGGAAAAGATGTTGTTTTCCCAGGGCCAAGATTGATGACATCATGAGTGTCATCGAAGTATTCAGTGATGATGAAAAGGCCGACTCCGCACACAACGTGTAGGTACGAATGACATCATGAACACGAACCCGGAAGAGGTGGTGAATAAATACAAACGTATGCTTAATTAATGGGCAAAAGGCAAAGCGTAGCAAGATCATGATATCCGGCATTCTCCCTCGCATCGGTGCAGAAGGGCAGTTTTACATCACAAGGGCTTTCAGCACGAATAACCGGTTAAAGTTCTTGTGTTCAAATGAAAACATCGAGTTCATAGACTAGTGGAATCATTTCTACGATCAACAAACACTTTTTAACCGAGACGGGCTCCATCATCCCGTTGGATCTGCCCGCCTAGGTATAGACTCCTTAATGATGCGCTGAGACATATCGATTCCCATCGTAGAAAATGGAAACCAGGTATCCACTTTATAGGCAGTAATTAAAAGTCTGATTAGTCAATGCACGTTGCTTGCGAAACGAATTCCAAGATCTTGCTGCACTAACTTTTCTCGAAGATTATGATACTTTTCGGGGGTCACCGAATCTTGGATAAACACTGAAAATAGAGATTTCCTAGCGGGATATAAAAGGGTAGACGATATTTAGTGATGAACTCTCATTATGTCCCGACAGGTAGTGTACCTGTCGGCACTTAATGAAAGGGCGACAAAGGGGGTTGTCTTGGGCTTATTCCTGCGTGCCTACAGGATTTACAGTGAGGAATTCCTGGAGGAGGAAATCGAATACGTCATCGCGGCCTTCTTGAGACTTGGCTACCCCAAGGGCTTGATCCTGAGCTTAAGAGGGGGTTTACACGGTCTAACGGTTCGTCGAACGCGGTTCGACAGACACGTGTTTAAAGTGATGTGTGAACGTGTGAATGGGGTATTTGGTTGTCGAACACGTTGGTTAAACCCCAAATACCCCGTTCACACATCACTTTAAACACGTGTCTGTCGAACGTGTTCGACGAACCGTTAGACCGTGTAAACCCCCCCTATGACGAAGAGCGGAAGAAATCATCCACGTAAGCAGGTTAAAGGCAACGCCACCAACAGAAGATCGTACATGGCGTTTCCTAACTGAGAAGACAGGAGACATTACTAGAATCCTCAGGAGCAAAGAAATAAAAGCAGCGATAACATCGGGAACGAAGATCGGTGATATACTGAGAAGCGGAACCAAGATGAGGGGAAGTGAGGACAACGTCGTGTATAAGATCCCATGCACATCATGCGATAAAGCATATTATGGAGAGACGAAGAGGGGGCTTAACACAAGGATCAGGGAACATAAGGCCGACCTCCGTCACCATAGGCTCACCAACGCAATGATGGTGTATTTAGACGAATCTGGGCACCTCCCACAATGGAACCGAGCCGAGGTATTACACAAAAGTATGGATAAGAAGACCGGGAAACCCATAGAAGCTGCATACATCACTACTCGTCCCAACATCAATAGTAAGGCTGGAAGCTTTACTTGGACTAAATTCTCAGCGGGTATAGCGCTTCACGATTGGCTGTCTCAGTGGGCCAATTAGAACACAGCGTTCTACGCTCGTATACCCCCCTTGAGCCACCAAACGTGTATATAAACTGCACAATCCAGTATGTTCATTCCTTTGAGAAAATCAGTAGACGAAACGTCAGGAATAAACGCTTCACTCCATGTTTCCTTTGCCGTGTTTATGCAACTTGTTCACATGGATTTTCATTTCTCTAATATACTCAAGAAAACAGTTGATGAATGTGTTCAATGCGCGATAGACGTCCATCAACCAATGTGAAACCTAAATGGTAGAATATTGATATCAAAATGATTTTGGAAGCCAAAAAACATACGTATAGGAGATACAAATCAACACATAGACAGATTAGAGTACGCAAGATGCCATCGAGAATCCAAAAGGCTTGTCAAAACCGGTAGGAAATCACAAGAACAGTGTATTGCCTCAAGGTGAAAAAAAAATCCTAAATAATTTTTCAGACATATCGGGGGGAAAAAAGTACTCGAAAGCACATTGGTCTACTCCAACCATCTAGGGGAGAGGGAATAGTAATAGACGAGAGTGCAATGGCCGATATCCTAAATGATTATTTTGCGTCTGTGTTCGCTGTTGAGAACAGCGGAAGCGATCAGCCAGTACCATCAGGACAGTCAGTATCCACACGTCTATTTGGCATGAATATTGCAAAACATGAGGTGATGTGCATTATAGATGATTATCTAAAAACATACAAATTGCCTGGGCCAGACAAAATTGACCCAAAATTACTTATGGAAATTAGAGGAGCAATCTGTAAGCCCCTCCGTGCGATTTTTAACTTATCTTTACAATCTGGAAGAGTTGTACTAGAGTGGAAACTAGCAAATATTGCCCTTGTTCAAAAAAGGGTGCCAAATCCAGGCTTGGTAACTATTAGCCTTACATCAGTGGTTTGTAAACATGAATTCTATTCTGAGAAACAAAATGATTAAATTCTTGGAGAAAAACAATATGGTTCACAACATGGTTTCCGTAATAAGTGCTCGTGTCTGACAAACCTTATCAACTTCTTGCATGATATATAGGGAATGTACGAAGAAGGGAGAGCAGTTGACGTTATATATCTACTTTCGAAAAGCTTTCGATAAAGTGCCCCATAGGAGGTTGCTAAGTAAATTAGAATCCCATGGTATAGTAGGTCACACTCACCTATAGATTTGTGAATGGTTGTCTGGCCGTAAGCAACGTGTTGTTCTGAATGGAAAATACTCAGGGTAGCATTGTGTATCAATTGGAATGCCTTAGAGCTCGGTGCTAGGTTCTGTACTCTTTCTGATATATATAAATGACCTGAATGAAAATATAAAGTGTAAGTTATCAAGATTAGCGGGTGATACCAAAAATACGAACACATGATGTGAATGGGAGGAAAATTCCCAGATTTTTTTTTTTTTTTTCAATATGGATAAATGTAAAGTACTTCATATTGGTAATAATAATGTCCAGGCCAACTACACGATGCATGATGTACAACTACCAAATGTAGAACAAGGGAGAAAAATGTTGTGATATAAAATGACCTCAAACCAAGCAAACACTGCTCGGGGGTCATTAACACTGTAAATAGATTAATTAGATATATAGGTAGAGCTTTTGAGTTTAAGAATTAAGAAATTATTCTTAATCTCTACAATGCCCTAGTCGTAGCTAACCTAGAATACTGTGTGTAAGAAGGATATACAGAAGTGCAGCATAGAGTAAGAGGGGGTTTACACGGTCTAACGGTTCGTCGAACGCGGTTCGACAGACACGTGTTTAAAGTGATGTGTGAACGGGGTATTTGGTTGTCGAACACATTGTTCGACAACCAAATAACCCGTTCACACATCACTTTAAACAAGTGTCTGTCCAACCGCGTTCGACGAACCGTTAGTCCGTGTGAACCTCCTCTAACAAAGCTCATCCCTAGGTTGAGGAACAAGCCTTATGAAGAGCGCTTAAGAGAACTATATTTGTTTAGTCTTTCAAAATTGTCTAAGGAATTGAAAACATGCATGTGGGAAAATGTTTCAAAATTGACATCTCCAACGCAACTAGGAATAATGGATGCAAGATTGTTGGAAAACGATTTCAAGCAGACGTGGCAAAATACTCTTCAATCACGTCGTGAATATATGGAATGGTCTACCATCCAACGTTATCGGTTGTTCCACTGTAGAGGTATTCCAAAAATGTTTCGACATTTACTTAACTACTAAGTCCCCTACTAGAATGATTTACTTCTAGATAGGTTAAAAAAGGGGTGTTAAGTACCAAAACAGCTTTATAAGAAGCAATAAGTCTGTTGTTGCTCGTTTGTCCGTGTAACGCCTCCTGGTCCTCGTCGTCTTTCTCCTTTTTTTCTTTCGTGTGTGTGTGTGTGCGTCCATTCATGGAGGACCCTGAACTGAATTGGATCTCGACCGATTGTGTGTGTGTGTGTGTGTGCATACCAGTAATAAAACAGTGTTTTCATCGTAGCGGTGCTCTGGCTGCGGACAAGAGCAATGAACAACATTTAGAGGTCGCCCTCGGTAGGCTAGAATCAGTGTTACCCGCAAACAAACTGCCGGACAGATTTTTTTTTTTTTTTTTTTTTTTTTTTTTTTTTGGAGGGGGTTGTTTCAGAAAACGTGAGATCCGGAGTTAATACCATCCGGAAGTCGTTTCATAGGGACTCCATCCACAGTACAGTCTGGTTGGATCCGATCAAATCTGTCCGGCGGCGTTGGGTATATACCTCGTGTTTGCTGTTTTTTTTTTTTTTTTTTTTTTCCTTTTTTTTTCTTCCAATTTCAGTATTTCGGGTGGTCCACTTGTGACTTATTTGCAGCAGTTTATGTATTTTCAGTTTCAGTTTATAACATTTTGTTTTTAGCTTAACTAAATTCATAGTATTTAGTGTAATTTTCACTTTAATCAAAACGTATTTAATTGAAGAGTTGTATTATATTTTTGATGGCATTAAACGATTCCGGTATGGTCCATATGAAAGAAAATGGTCTAGTACATGAGGAAGAGAGAGAGAATGTAAATTCTTCCTTATGTGGATAAATCAAAGACCACAAGACCTCTTAAAAGTCTATAGTCTATGTTACAACTGGTGGAATGCATCTGAAAAAGCTGACATCGGCATTAAGGACAGTTTACAGGTTATGAATAGTTTACATTTTATTTTGGTGATACAATTTTTTTTATATTATTTTATTTTACAATAATTGTCATTATATTTCACGGTTTGGTCACATGAAGGAAGAGGTTAGTGGTGTGTGTGTATGTATGTTGCGGTGTAGTTTTCCATAGGTGTTGTAATATGTGGGGTTATGGATATAGAGAGAGAGCGGTGAGAGTGGAAAAAAGAGAATGAGAGAGAGAGAGAGACCTCGTTCTCATCGCTTCACCAATGAGGCACAGTAAAATAAAATAAAACTCGTTTAGCTTCATTGCACTAACTACGCCTTACCACGCTACAACTGGCTTCAGAGGTTTCTTGTCTCGGATAGTGCAAATCTCTTACGGGCCAGCTGGTCCCTGGTAAAGCTTGAATCCATTATAGTGTATGGTCCGATCCTCGGGTGAGTAAATTCGTTTGGCGCCAACTCACCCCGAAGTCAGTAATTGTAAGCCCGTGGTTCTCACCCAGAGGGCCATGGGGGCCGTGACAAGAACTTGAGTGGTGCCATGACTTGCTGTTACAAATCATACATTTCTATATGATATGAGGAATCTGAATATCTATAAAAAAAATCCATCACTCTCTCCTGGCACAAGAAATATAAGATAATTATAAGTGTCGTTTTTGTGATAAAGGAACGGGTTTCTTTTCATCAACATTTTATTATTACTATTATTATTTATACGTAAGAAAATGAAGGGGAGCCACACGAGTATTGAGAATTTCATGAAGGCATTGGGGGGAGGGGTGCGAAATGAAGTGAAAAAGGCTGAGAACCACTGCCCTTTATCCCAATGCTTATGATGATGACACCGCGATGGGAAGGAAGCTATAGTGAACTGTAGATGACATTTCAAACTTCATCAGACCCCTCGCTTGAAAGCAGTCTCATTCGGTCGAGACCCAGTTCAGTGTTTACACACACACACACACACACACACACGGTCGAGATCTAATCTTGTTCAGGGTCCATCGTGTATATGTACACACACACACACCTACACACACACACACACACACCTACACACACACACACACACACACACACACACACACACACACACACACACACACACACACACACACACACACACCTACACACACACACACACACACACACACACACACACACACACACACACACACACACACACACAATGATAATAATAATGATGATGATGAAGAAAAACAGAGATGGGGGATACATAAAAAAAATGTCGCGTAAGCAATGTGTAGCGAAGATCGGAAACATTGCCCTGAGAACTCCCCAAGATGAAAACTCACAACAATCATTCACTCAGGAGGGATGCCACGGAAACTAATAAAATCGCCTGACGACAAGGGAAGAAAAGAGAAGTGACGTGTCCCCGGGAAGACCAATTAGATTTCAGGGAGCCGCAGGGCACGCCCCTTCGTATTCAGGGCCCGCTGCCCAAGTCTGACCGGGAAGAGTATCGCGGTGTGCTTGGGCCGCGTAGCAATCTCTTCAGAGTCCGCACAACACTGCAGGGTACTGGAGGGTCCTTTGTAAAATTGAATAACTCCCGGTGGCGTTTAGCTCCGGACCGAGCCACCTTTGCCCAAGGTGTCCGGACTGCCAGGGCAAGTGGCAGGAGCCACCGCTATCGGTAAGTTTTTTTTTTATTGTTATTATTATTATTCCCTCCTCCGATCCTGCCACAAGCGCAGTGTCGTCCGCAAACAACAACTGGCTCACCTCCCACTTTTCTCCATTTTCCTTAACCATCTCCAATCCCTGACCCACTACCCTTGCATTCACCTCTCGCACCACCCCATCCATGTATAAGTTGAACAGCCAGGGTGACATAACGCATCCCTGACGAAGTCCCACCTTTACCTCAAACCACTCACTCTCTCCATTTCTAATCCTGACACAAGCTCTACTACTCTCATAAAAACTCTTGACAGCTCCCAGAAGCTTTCCTCCTATCCCATATATCCGCATAACCTCCCACAGTGCCTTTCTGTCTACCCTGTCGTAAGCCTTTTCCAGATCCATAAAGGCCCAGAAAACATCATTATCATTATCACTATCATTATTGTTATTATATTATTATTATTATTATTATATAATATTTTTTTCTTCGTTCCTCTTTCCCCTACATCTATGTACCCACTCTTCCCCTTGCCCCCTCCTTCCCACTATCTACAAATGTCTCTGTCCCCACCCTCTTTCTATTGTCTGTCTTCTCCCTCCCTCTAACTCATCACTGTCTTCCCACACCTCCACCTCTTTATATTTCTGTTTTCTCCCTCCCTCTCTTCCTCTATCTCAATCACTCTGTCTTCCCCTACCCCCCTCTTTCTGCTCTTACTACTCCGACACTCTTCCCCTTCCATCCTCCCCCGGATCTTTCAAGTGAAAGCAATCCTGCACAATTCTCTACTAACGCACTCTATTTGTTTGCAATGAAAGACGTATGGGAAGCTGGTGGGGAGCGTGGGGTGTGTGTGTGGCTAGTGCGATGTGACATTCTTCAGCGTCGACTGACCACATCGTAGAAAAATCAATATTCACCCACCGCCGTCAAGGGAGGAGTGTTTAGACCTGACTTACTTTGGGCAGTCCGTCGGTGCTCGACGACGACGGTGCTCCGGTGAGTTCAGATGGGGTTGAGTGATGTTGGGTGCTGATTCAGAGGTCTTTGTTGCAGGTGCCAACGGAGGTGATTGCGGAGTCCATCTCTCCCTCGTCTTCCTCCTCTTTCTCTTCCTAATCCTTTTTCTCTGACTCCAATTTCTCCACCCGCTGGTTTCTCTTCTCCAGTAACCATCACTCCTTTCTCCATCCTCTTCTCATTTGCCGCCAACTCCTCCTTTTTCTGCTTCCTCTCCACTTGTCTCCATTTCCTTGCTCCATACCCCCTTTTCTCCTCCTCATCCATTCCCATTTCTAACTCTCGTCTCGGCCTTTTTCCTCCGTAACCCCCTACACCTAATTTCTCATTCTCCTCCAATTCCCCCTGTTCTTCCTATACTCGTAATTTCATCTAGTCAATCCCCACATCCCTCTCCACTGTCCCTCTCCTTGCCTCCTCCTCCTCCTCCTCTTATTATATGCATATTACTGTTAACATTATGTATAGATCATAACACTTGTTGACATGCAGGAAATTCAAGTAAATGCGTAGATGTACTGTACAACGAAAATTTATGTGTCATTCTGTATGTGTGTGCGTACATGCGTGAAACAGGCGTGAATCTTCTAGAACATTCTAATTCCAATTTGCATATTAAATAATTATCAATTTATTTGTAATGCGAAAGCTGAATGAATGGGATATAGATCTTTATTACTATCAACAACTGAATTATTGTATAACTGAAATACGAATGAATGTAAATTCTGTGTGCAAGGAATGATTGTGGAAAATTAATAATTAGCAACTGCCTTGGGGCACGCCGTCCACAGCGTGAAAGCATCACGCAGGCAAACTGAGTCGAGCTGGCATACTTGAAACTTGTGAGAGATATTGTGTGAGACAGATACTGTTAATTTCGCTGTGAAAATAAAAAGTGGTGAACAAGTGAACACTTCATTTATTCTACCGCCTTTATTGAACCTACACTCTTAGGCCACTGCAATTACCCTCCCATTCTCTCTTCCCACCTCATTTTCCCCGCACCCTGTGCCCCCTCCCCAGACTCCTTTTCTATCTTTCCCAGATTTATCTACTCTTCTACCCACATGCTCACTTCTCTTCCCGCCACGTTCCTCATATCTCCTCCTCTGCTCGTTTGTCAGCCCACTTCTTTCGTCCCCGTCCTCCCCACTACAGTGCCTCCCCTGACCTTCAGTAGTCGGCTATGTCCTTGTCCCAGCTTCGGTTCCTCAGTTTTGTTGTTGTTAAGATCTAAGAGTGACCTAGATCCGCCATGTTTGCGAAGCCAGCGGCACATGTTAACATTTTCAATACGGTGACGTCCTTTATTTACTGTCTCCCACCTAAGGGCAGTTGGGTCCATGCAGCGAAGAGGCAAATTTCGCTCTCACGGGCCTTGAGATCTCCCGGGGCCATCCGCGCCCGAGTTCTCCGCCACTTACTGCGGAAAATCGTCCGCGTTTTAACAGAACAAAACATCTGAAACATCTCACCATATTGAAGTGGTGAAATTTCGGGTAGGCCACTTGTGCGGTTCTTTCTCCGATGCGCTTTTGTTTTTTCGTAGGCTTCTTCGTCGTAGGCGTTGTAGGCTTCCATAGTCACATCAAGTATGTATAAGAAAATATACAAACATGTATAAGAAAATAAATTTTAAGAAATCATACGCAGGCTGCCAATATCCCAGACTTGCTGCGGACGCCAGCGAACAGGCTCATTTGCTGTTCATGGCAATGACGCTGGTTTCATGATATGTTATACTGACTGCTGGGTGTATATTTTCCCAATTGATACTTGCTTACACAACATTGTTCTATTTTTGTTGTGTTTAATATTCTGAATATGATATAACATACGCTATCATACTCTGATTCTGTGGTATCTCATTACGCGAATGGCATGTCTATTTTTAGGTGTTTCCTTCAAGCATTACTGCCAACGGTTTCTTTCGCCGTGTGTGTGGGTTTAGATATTATGCCCCAGCTGACTTGTTGTGGTAGGCATACGCATTAACCTCTACATAACTGTAACTACGATATTTTCTACAGAGTACGGTAGTTGCTGTGTACAGATGCTGTGAGTGGAGGTGAGGCGTTCTCTCCAACCAGTCGTTGTTGAGGGAAGGGGGGGGGGAGGTTGCGTTTTGCTCCCGAGAAAAAAGGATGTGAAGAGACAGATGAAGTGCGATGGAAGCGTTGAACAATAAAATTCTTTACAGCACCCAAGATTGAGTAGCCACATATCGTGTGTTCTTATATGCACCCTCCGTCATTTATCACATTTTATCTTAGATTTTTTTTCTGTCGTTAGCTAGAACTGGGTCTCGACCGAATAAGACTGCTTTCAAGCAAGGGGTCTGCTGAAGTTTGAAATGTCACCTATAGTTCATTATAGCTTCCTTCCTTCTGGACAATATAGCGGTGTCATCATCATAAGCACTGGGTCTTATAAAGGCCAGTGGTTCTCAGCCTTTTTCACTTCATCCACCCCCTCCCCCACCGCCTTCATGAAATTCTCAATATTCGTGTGACTCCCCTTCATTTTCCTCCCAAATCCCACCCTACAAAAAAAAAAAAGAGAGAGAGAGAGAGAGAGAGAGAGAGAGAGAGAGAGAGAGAGAGAGAGAAATAACATTTATAATAAGATGTTGATGAAGAGAAACCCGTTGCTTTATCACAAAAGGGACACTTATGATTATCTTATATTTCTTGTGCCAGGACAGAGTGATGGATTTTTTTTATATAAATATTCAGATTCCTCATATCATATAGAAATGTATGATTTGTAACAGCAAGTCATGGCACCCCTGAAGTTCTTGTCACGGCCCCCATGGCCCCCTGGGTGAGAACCACGGGCTTACAATTACTGACTTCGAGGTGAGTTGGCGCCAAACGAATTTACTCACCCAAGGATCGGACCATACACTATAATGGATTCAAGCTTTACCAGGGACCAGCTGGCCCGTACGAGATTTGCACTATCCGAGACAAGAAACCTCCGAAGCCAGCTGTAGCGTGGTAAGGCGTAGTTAGTGCAATGAAGCTAAACGAGTTTATTTTATTTTACTGTGCATCATTGGTGAAGTGGTGAGAACGAGGTCTCTCTCTCTCTCTCTCTCTCTCTCTCTCTCTCTCTCTCTCTCTCTCTCACCCCTCTCTCTCTCTCTCTCTCACCCCTCTCTCTCTCTCTCTCTCTCTCTCTCTCTCTCTCTCTCTCTCTCTCTCTCTCTCTCTCTCTCTCTCTCTCTCTCTCTCTCTCTCTCACCTCTCTCACCTCTCTTTCTCTCACCTCTCTTTCTCTCACCTCTCTCTCTCTCTCTCTCTCTCTCTCTCTCTCTCTCTCTCTCTCTCTCTCTCTCTCTCTCTCTCTCTCTCTCTCTCTCTCTCTCTCTCTCTCTCTCTCTCTCTCTCTCTCTCTCTCTCTCTCTCTCTCTCTCTCTCTCTCTCTCTCTCTCTCTCTCTCTCTCTCTCTCTCTTTCTTTCTCTCTCTCTCCATCCATAACCCACATATTACAACGACACCTATGGAAAACTACACAGCAAAATACATACGAACATACACACACACCACGAACCTCTTCCTTCACGTGACCAAACCGTGAAATACCCCTGATTACTTTTACTCATACACAATGTATTACTTAATGTAGATTAATAACTAAATAACTATACATTCTTATAATGACAATTATTGTAAACTTGTATCACCAAAATAAAATGTAAACTATTGACCACCATGGTCTTGGATCACGTGCTGTTCTCTTGATCAACAGCTATTACACTTCCGAGTGAGAGTTCCATAGCTTATGTGGCCTGATCTATGGACACTGCTACAACCTTGCACACACCCCACAACTCCTTGCCCAAGGGAGAGGGGGTAACGGCTTGAAATGTGATACTTTTCAAGTCGAGGACAGAAACTGATTTCGGGATTGATGAATTAGTAATGTGTGTGAGTGTGTGCGTTTGTGTGTGCATGCGCGCGTGCATGTGTGTGTGGTTGTGTGTGTGTGCGCGCGCGCGCGTAATCATACACAGCTAACTTGATTCATACGTCACAATAGATTGCTTTATCAGCATCATCATACTATCTGAGAACACGGAAGAAAAAGTTATTACAGATAAGATAGGACTTTTTCCTTTACATGAGGAAGAATAAAAATAAAATAAAAACTCGTCGATCAGGAATCAGTGGAAATGATAAATATTTGATGTTCTGTGATATTTCACATCCAAAAAAGGAATTGGATCGTTTATTTCTTCTAATGTAAATTGTATTTTCTGTTCTATGTTATTTAATTGGGTTAATGTCTGTCTTAAATTGATGAAATTCCTTTTTTGGATAATATAATAAAGAAAACAGAAAACGGAATAAAATTCAAAGTATACAGAAAGCCAACAAACCGAGATTACATTCATTTTTTATTCAGCTCACAGTACTAGAGTCAAATCAGGGATAATAATCGGATTCATGTTAAGAGCCCTAAGGATATGCAGCAAAGAGTTTTTACAGGATGAACTTAACCATATCTTTAAAACCTTCCAGGAATTAGCATATCCTTTGGGCTTATAAAATTAAAACACAAAGCCATCAAAATCATGGAAAGGAGCACAACATCTACAGACAACAGCACCAGCAAGGACAAAATATTTATTTCAGTTCCTAACTCTAGATACGCACCATTAATTAGTATTTTTTCTTAAAGAACACCAGAATAAATGTAGTAACATCAGTGGGAAAGAGAATTGGCGAGTTTACCAGAAATACAGAAAATTTGCAAGAAAAAAGTGTTGTTTACAGAATTCCTTGTACAGGTTGTGAGAAAGTTTACATCGGTGAGACAGGACGCGGCATGGACAGAAGATTAGAAGAACACAAGAGGGATGTGAAACATCACAGAACATCAAATGCCCTAGTAGTTCATATCGATGAAGAAAATAATTTGCCAAACTGGAAGGAAGCCCACGTTCTACATAGGAAAATGGGAAAAAAGAAAAGGAAAGCTTTGGAGGCGGCACACATTGCCACCGAGAAAACAACAAATTCTCGTAAGGGGTTTATGTCCTGGGCTCAAACGTCCGCACAACTGGCGGTCGGCGAGTGTGGGGGGGACAACGAGACCGGGATGAGGTCACGCAGGGTCGTCAGATCACCATGTAAGCTGTTGACGGACTTTGATTCTTATTCTGTATTCAGTCCACTGAATCAACACAGCGCTCGTAGAGGTCGGACGTCTCTTCAAACCAGCTCTCTCAACAAGCTCCAAGGAATCTTCGCCGGCCGGTGGTGGCTGGGAGATATATCTCCTAGCTGCTGCCGGTCTGGCATGGCCGACCTCTACGTTGACGTCGGCAGGCGGGTTTACACCAAGACAAATACACACACATTTTCCAAGTCACGTAAATCTCTGTTTTCACAGAGTAGTGCTTGGAAGAAAAGAGGCACACGCACACTTTCTCGCTGGCAAAGCAGAGGCCCAAACCGTCTCAGAACGCTCAATCTGATCGCAGGCTGGTCGACGGAGAGACTTGGGACACCTCTCTGTCCAACTGGCCCGCAACCTAACGCTGGCCTCTTCGCTGACGCTGGTGAGCGAGTTTACACTTCTAACATTTACACACAATTCCCAATCGCGTAATTCTCTGTTTTCAGAGTTGTGATTGGAAGGAAAGAGACCATACAACACCCGCCCGTCTGCATACACACACAACTCCCCACCCACGAGAGTTGAAGTAACGACTCGCAGCACAGCGATACTGAACTTATTTCAGCCCTAAGCGGGATTCGAACTCGGACCGCCGTAGTGGCAGCCGGGAACAACACTCGGACGTTTAAGCCATTATGATATTCTGTCAAAGAATTTTTGATTAAGTATGTGTAGTGAATCGGGAAAGGGACTCTGTAGGAAAAAACATATATACGAGTATATGCATTCTTGCTTTTGTTGCTGTGGAGGAAAGCATTGTATCTCCAGCTGACAAGACTAGGATATTCACATGAACATAACATTTTATTACTTTTAAAAAATCAAAGAAATCAAACACATGATCGAATTTCCAGAAAATATTTGCAAATTAATATAATCAAGCATCTGGGGTCTGGCTTTATGTCAGTTGAAACTAATCGTTTTGTAACAGAAATAAATATTTAAATATCCAACACTATAAGGCGCCATCCGTGAGATAAAGAATTACCTAAACAACGAGTATTGTGTACTTTATCACTGTTATCATTATTATTATTATCATCATCATTTCTATTATAATAATTTTTACTATTGTTATTGCTATAATCATTCCATCATAATTACCAACATTATTTTCTATCCCCATGACTATTCGAAGCTTCCCCACTTTAAAGCGTACACACATCAACAGCTTCGGGTGCATGTGCTTTTACGTGTTCTCCATGCATGTTCGAGGACACGGGAAGAGATACCATCTCTCCACGAACACCGACCACAAAACCCAACCATGACGACCTCCCGACAATAACAAAATAATGACGCCTCGACCTTGAACTACGTTCCCTTCTGCACAGCACTTGTAGAAAGTAGGACCTTGAGAACTTCGTCAAAGGACCAAGTCTTTACAGAATTCGGTAAATGCTGGACGACACTGGCTGTGGTGAGGTACCGTTGTAGCCTCGAGATAATACGAAAATAGAAGTTGTATTCTATTACTTCTTTCCATAAACGTTCGTATGCGGGTTGGGATTTAGAGCAGATACGCATAGCCACGTGGACCTGCTATCAATCAACAAACTGCGCACCGATCAGCAAAATGCAAGGGACAGCTCGACAACAACAACTCAGCAATAACCATCAGCCATGCAGCCCATTTGTCTTGCGCGTCATCTCACTTTTACCATCCTAACCAAAGGCTATCCTAAACGACGATGGACAAAATACCTAAGATCGAAAACAAAATACAAAATGTATGTGTTAACCCCCTTCACTACGTCATTTATTCTTGCTGCCGACAAACTATTTTATTCAGCTGAGGGAAACCATCCCCAGTGAAGATGTTAAAGACAATCTCAAGCCAAACTCAAGTATTACGTTGCGTTTTATTTGAGTCATTCTAGCTAACGAGAGAAAATTATTTTCTAAGATAAAATGCGATAAATGACGTAGGGTGATAGAACGCACTATACAGGTATGTGGCTGCTCAATCTTGGGTGCTGTAAAGAATTTTATTGCACAATGTTTTCATCGCACTTCGTCTGTCTGTGCGCATCCTTTCTTCTCGGGAGCAACTACACAACCCCCCCCCCCCCCCGCCCTTCCCTCAACGACTGGTTGGGGAGAACGCCTCACCTCCACTCACTGCATGTGTACACAGCAACAACCACACTCCGTAGCAAATACCATAGTAACAGTTAAGTTGAGGTTTATTCGTATTATTTTGTCTTAAACAAGAATCGTCCTCAGTTCCATACAACTGGAAGCAGATTTACTACCTGCCCGTCATTCGCCAAAATGGCCTCATCCTTCTACTTTACATTTGACCTGAACGTAATATTCTGGATTAGAATGAAATTGCGTAAACGAGAATGTAGAATAGGAACAATTACTTTGGGCAATAAAAGATGTATGCCTACCGCAACAATTCATAAGCTGGGGCATAATATCTAAGCCCACACTATAACGGGCGAGAAAAGCCGTTGGCAGTAATGCTTGAAGGAAACACCTAAAAATCGACATGCCATTTACGTAATGAGATACCAAAGAATGAGCGTATGATAGCGTACGTTATATTCAGAATATTAAACACAACGAAAATATAACAGTCGCAATGTAGTGTGGGCAAGTATCAATTCGGAAAATATTGCGAAACCAGCGTCATTGCCATGAACAGCAAACGAGCCGGTTCGATGACGTCCGCACCAACACTGCTCCAGGCTGGATATAGCAGCCCGCGTATGATCTCTTAAAATTAATTTTCTTATACATGCTTGCATATTGGGCAGATACACAATTTCACATACGATGACAAAATACACACCAAACTCACATAATAAGAATACATAAAACCAATAAATCAATCGGTAAAGGGTAAGTACTAAAGTATTTTCTTTACAATGACAAAGCAAACCTTACTCATTTTAAGACCAGTATCAGAACATGAAAATAACAATAAGTAAATAGATAAAACAATAATAGACGCATAGGCAGAATACCATATCTACCATAGGAAGAAACGGCGACAAAGAGCACGAGCAAGGAAGAGGGTCAGATAGAGAGGGAGCGGGTGAGACAGGGTACAAACCACACAAGTAGACAGTTAGATATTTAAATGTAAGACGAGGAGGAAGAGAGACGAAAACAAAAACTAGATGTGACTGTGGAAGTCTACAACGCCGACGACGAAGACGCCTACGAAAAACAAAAGCGAATCCGAGAAAGAACCGCTCAAGTGGCCTACCCGCAATTTCACCACTTCAATACGGTGAAATGTTTCAGGCATTTTGTTCTGTTAAGACGCGGATAATTTTAGTAAGTGGCGGGGAACTCTTAGATGTTCACAACAAAACTGAGGAACCGAAGCTGGGACAAGGTCATTGCCGACTACTGAAAGTCAGGGGAGGTACTGTAGTATGGAGGACGAGGTCGGCAGAAGGGAGGTCGAACAACGAGATGAGGAACGTGGTGGGAAGAGAAGTGAGCATGTGGGTAGAAGAGTAGATAAACAGAACATCTGGGAAAGATAGAAGAGGAGAAGTCTGGGGAGGGGACACAGGGTGCGGGAAAAATGAGGTGGGAAGAGAGAATGGGAGGGTAATTACAGAGCCCTAAGAGGAGGAAGAAGAGGGAGGAGGGGATTGACTAGATGAAAATATGAGTATAGGAAGAACAGGGGGATTTGGAGAAGGAAATATAAGAGAAATGGGGGAGAATGAGAAAATAGGTGTGTGGAGGGGGGGGGGCATGGGAAAAAATGCCGAGACAAGAGTTAGAAATGGGGATGGATGAGGAGGAGAAAGGTGCTATGGAATAAGGGAATGGAAACAACAGGAGAGGAAGCAGGGAAAGGAGGAGTTGGGGCGAATGAGAAGAGGATGAAGAAGAGAGGAAAACGGAGTGACGGATACTGGAGAAGGGGAACCAGCAGGTGGAGAAATTGGAGTGAGAGAAGAAGGAATAGGAAGGGAAAGAGGAGGAAGACGAGGGAGAGATGGAGAATGAGTTAGATAGGAGATAAAAACGAGAAAAAAGGAGAGGTAAAGCGTAGACAAGATGGAGAAGAGATAATGAAAAATAGTGGAAGGAGGAGCAGCAAGAGAAGGATGAAGAGCAGGAGGAGGTAGAGCTAGAGGACAAACACGAAAAGGATAATACTAAGGAAAGAAGGAAGGCGGAAGAATAGGAGGAAAAGGAGAGGCATACGGAAGAAAAGCACGAGGAGAATGTGAAGGTCAAGGATGAGGGGAATAATAAGGAAGAACGAAAGGAGGTACATAATGATAATAAAGAGGAGCAGAAGGAAGGGCGAACGGAAGGAGGAGAAACAGGCATGGGAGACAGATAATTTGCCAGGAACGGAAAAGAGGAAGGACGGATGGAAGGATTGAGGAAAAACAATAGGAACATGAATAGGATGAGGATGAATAGGATTAGGAATAAGGGGAGGAATAGGAAAAGGAGGAGGAATTGGGGTAGGAAGAGGAGAAATAGGAAATGAAGGAGGAGGGAGAGAAGAAATTGGAAGAGGAAGGATAGGAAAAGGAGGAAGAGAATCCGGCGTCTGGGTGAGTGCGCCCTTCCTCCCGCCCGCCCACCGAGAGCTGATAACCGACGCCAGTCAACCTACTCCTCCCCGCGGCCCCTCCACCCTTCGAGGAAGGCCGGACAGACTCGGCGAAGCTGAGAAGGAGGTACCCTTTAGCCAGGAGGCGTTCAAGAACCACCTCTAGACGACGCGGTAGTTCAGACGCCTGTCTGTGCTCAGAGTACCATTATGCAATCACATCACTTTGTTGTTCCATTATGCTTGAGCGGCGATGGTTATGTAGTTACGATGGTTATGTAGTTACGCGGTGCGGTCTTCTGAATAGTGATGGTAATAATACCCGCCTTCACGGTGGTTGCATTGCTATGTTTTTAATAATAATGAACAATGAGGCCAACACTAGGCAATTCCATATCCATTACCACCTGTCATCCCCATTCATAAAGTTGTCTAATCGATTCTTAAAGCAACTGGTAGTTTCAGCGCTCATTACATGGTTACTAAGTCTGTTCCATTGGCTGACCACCGTATTAGTTAACCAATTCTTGCCTATTTTCTTCTTAAATATAATTTTGTCCTGTTTAAATCCATTACTGCGAGTCTTGCCCTGTTGTCTTAATATGATCTTGTTTTCATCACCCTTGTTAAAACCCTTGATCCACTTAAACACCTCTATTAGATCACCCCGCACTCTGCGTCTTTCCAGAGAGTATAAGTTTAGGTGCCTAAGTCTCTCTTCGTAAGGTAAATTTCCGAGCCCATGTATCATTTTGGTCATTCTTCTCTTACTGATTCTAGTGAATTGATGTCATTTTCATAAGACGGAGACAAAAACTGTACCGCATAGTCAAGGATGGGTCTAACTAACGCTAGAGTTTGATAATTACCTCTGCTCTTCTATTCGTATCTGTCCTAGCAATGAAAACTAATGCTGTTTGATTTATTCCTGGCGCTAATGCACGATTTCCTGGTTTTATAGTCAGGACACACTAGAATTCCCAAGTCCCTCTCGCACTCAATTTTCTCTAAAAACGTGTTATCTAAGCTATATCTATTTGAGGGGTTGTGTAAACCTACGTTTAACACGCTGTACTTTAAGATATTGAAGTTCATTTGCCATTTCACCAACCATGTGAACAATTTGTTAAGATCATCCTGCAGAATGTCTGCGCCGTCACCTGACCTAATTTGGCGTCCTATTTTAGTGTCGTCCGCAAACTTATTAACATCACTATTAATCCCATTGTTCAAGTCGTTTATGCACATAATTCACAATAAGGGACCCAAAACCGAGCCCTGGAGGACCCCACTAGAAACACTCCTCCACCTGGATTTTACTCCATTTATGTCCCGCTGTTTTCTGTCACTGATCCAAGCTCCTATGCCATGGGCTTTGATTTTATTTAGTAGTCTCTGATGGGGCACCTTGTCGAACGCTTTGCTAAAGTCAAGGTATATAATATCGTAACTATCATTGTTATTCAACGCCTTATATACTTTAGTGTAAAAGGATAGATTAGTTGCACATGACTTACCCTTGGAGAAACCATGCTGTGTGTCACGAATCACATTATGTCTCTCGAGTCTATTAAATATTATTGATTCAAGCATTTTACCTATAAGTGATGTCAAACTGATTGGCCTGTAGTTGCATATGGACGATTTATCTACCTTTTTGAAAACAAGGACAACGTTTGCCTGACATCAAGCAATAGGCACAAAACCAGTGTCTACCGACTAATGAAATGTTTCTGTTAACTGGTGGCAGATTTCAAATTTGCACTTTTTAAGCACTCTCGGAAAATTTTCATCTGGACCCGGGGATTTTGTAGATTTAAGTCTTTCAATCTGCTTGACTATTTCTACCTTACTAATGCTGATATTAGTCTACTTTCTTCATCCCCACTGAAAATCGGATTGCAGTCAGGTACCTTATTTAACCTCCCCTTAGTAAACACCGAAGCTTCAGTTCTCAGGGTGACGATAAACTGTCCATTACTGGTGGATGGGAGATTAAGTCAGGTGCACAAACCTCAAGCACTGTTTGCAAAACGACAGCTACAATGGGTGGGTCATGTCACCCGCAAGCCTGAGAACCGTCTTCCCCGACGAGTTCTTTACTGGCAACTACCTGATGCACGTCGCAAAGCAAGGGGGCAGAAAAAATCACTTTACAGTCTAGCTAAAAACAAAAAAACAAAACAAAAAAAACACTCAAGAGGTGTAACATCGCATCAATTGCTCTTGAAAATATCGCCTCTGATCGCATCTCATGGCGTACAAAGTGGTCGCAACGGGCCAGCCATCTTGAGTCTGCTCGCAAGCAAGCACGGGAGAATCGGCGGGCAAAAAGATATCAACACAACAATAGTTTAACCACCTGATCCAGATCTGACTTGCCCGGAGTGTGGAAGGTTATGTGGACCAAAAATTGGACTCCGCAATCACCTCCGTTGGCACCAGCGACAAAGACCTCAGTGTCACCACCCAACTTCTCTCTAACATCTTCATTGGGGATGGTTTCCCCCAGCTGAATAAAAAAAGTTGTCGGCAGTCGGCAGTAAGAAGAAATGGCTAAAGTGAAACATAGTGAAGGGGGTTAATGCATATATTTTGTATTTTGTTTTTTTATCTTAGATATTTTGTTCATCGTCGTTTAGGTTAGGATATTAAAAGTGAGATGACACGCAAGAATGGACTGCATCCTGCTTGGCTGATGTTTTTTGCCGAGTTGTTGTCGAGCTGTCCCTTGGTCGGTGCGCAGTTTGCTGAGTAATAGCAGGTCCACGTGGCTATACGTATCTGCTCTAAATCCCAAACCGCGTACGAACGGTTATGGAAAGAAGTAATAGTATACGACTACTATTTTCGTAATATCTCGAGCCTACAACAGTATCCCATCTCAGCCAGTGTCGTCCAACATTTACCGAATTCTGTAAAGACTTGGTCCTTTGAGGAAGTTCTCAAGGTGCTACTTTCTACAAGTGCTGTGCAGAAGGGGACGTAGTTCAAAGGCGAGGCGTCATTACTTAGTTGTTGTCTGGAGGTCGTCATGGTTGGGAGTATGTGTGAACAATTAATTGACGCATCCTGAAGGGATTTCTCCCCGTCTTCTCCATTTCTGCAAGTGGGGACAGAGGGGGGGGGTCGCCGATTTAATGAAGCGGCCTTGCTGTAGATTTGTTGTGTCTTACTAAATTGCTTCTGATCCAGGGCAGTGGGCGAGATGCAGGGATGACCCGTCATCCAGGAGGAGCCAAGATAAGAGGGAGGGGAGGGAGGGAGTGAAGTATGTAGGGATGGAATGGGTGGGAGTGGATTTTATGCTATAGTTTTTTGTCTACCTCCCTTGTAAGAGGGGGAGGGAACCTTTCGTATATGTACTGTATGTATACTGTACAAGTAAATGAAGCTCGCAGGTCGAGCGGCTTAGGGCGTCTTTCCTTGAGTCGAGGGTCGAGGGGATGGCGGTTCGAACCCTCGAAGTTGAACAAAGGGCATGGCTCATTAAATTCCACGCTACAAATTCCCCTGTAAGTGGCACCGTTCTAGCCTCTCGATAGTGTGTGTGGGGGGGGGGGTGGGGGTGACGTTAAATCATAGCATAATGGAGATTATCGTAGCGAATCTGTTGGCACTCGACAGGGTCTGTATATGAACAACTGACCGAACTTGGGAAAAAATTCAGTAACAATTCTCGTAATCATTCAGGATGCATAACCTAAAAACTTGTCAAGAAATTTAGACCAGATCGCCGTGAGAAACATTGAAAATGTTCAGTGTTTATATTCATTGTACGGTTATGTCAACCATAGCAACACTTCATCATACAGGCAACCAAACGGACATTCACTTGATTGGTGCTGTAGGTGGAGTTCCCAATGTAGGTTCGCTGGTCAAACTTGAAAAGTGGGCCGACTTGACGAAGATATTCAGTGGAAAGGTACAGGGCACGGGGTGGGGGCGCGGGGGGGGGGCAACTAGCCAAATTGAAAATAACATTTCGTATCAGTATTTGATCTTGATGTGTTGCAGTGATTAAAGATGCCAATTGATTATGTTTTGCATGGGAGAATAAATCTGTAAATAATCAACCAAATAAGCATATGAATGAATGAATTTATTCACAGAAATCATGCCAATAGGATGCATTTTAGGTGTAATAATAAACCAATAAGTAAACAACTAAATAAGTAAATGGATAAATAAATATAATTAATAAACAGACCTACATCATTTAGCTTTCTTCGCCCAGCAACACCACAGGTGACATTAAAGCTCAGGGTCATTCGAACGATTTGCTTGGTCGCTCACTTATAAGTGTGTGTGTATATATAGACTAGGCCGTCGCCAAGAGACAGGAGGAAGGGGAAGGGAGGAAAGTAGGTGCTTGGGATAGAGCCTAGGACCTTTTGAACAAAATGTGCATGCATACGCGATCGCTCGCACACACACACACACACACACACACACACACACACACACACACACACACACACACACACACACTAAGCGGGAGTAGGGTGGCGGTTCGAAGCTTGGTGTGTGCTCCACAGAAATTTTATTAATTTAATTATCAAAGATAACTGGAATTGAAGCGAAATGTTAGGAAATCAACGCCCGATTCTCAAAAATAACTAGTCACTTGTTCTAGTTAGCAAAAGACCATTGGTGTGGTGAGGAGATTAAGCGTGTATTCGCTCAAAGGATCTGTGATAACTTATGTCGCGGGAATGATAACTTAACCACTCCAACCTCAGAGGTGGACAAAATACTAGCTCACTGAAAAGGAAAAAGTCCTATCTTATCTGTAATACCCTTTTCTTCCGTGTTCTCAGATAGTATGATGATGCTGATAAAGTAATCTATTGTGACGTATGAATCAAGTTAGCTGTGTATGATTACGCGCGCGCGTACACACACACAACCACATACACACACACACTCACACTCACACTCACACTCACACTCACACACATTACTAATTCATCAATCCCGAGATCAGTTCCTGTCCTCGACTTGAAAAGTATCACATTTCAAGCCGTTACCCCCTCTCCCTTGGGCAAGGAGTTGTGGGGTGTGTGCAAGGTTGTAGCAGTGTCCATAGATCAGGCCACATAAGCTATGGAACTCTCACTCGGAAGTGTAATAGCTGTTGATCAAGAGAACAGCACGTGATCCATGACCATGGTGGTGAAAAACTCACACTCTCACTCTCACTCTCACTTTCACATATATATGCACTCACACGCGCGCACACGCGCACACACACACACACTAAAAAAAATGGAAGCAGAGTTTGGAGAAGGGCAGAGGAAGGGATGAGTAGTTAAGCATTTGTTTATTTATCTTGATAATAAACATCACTCGAACGAAAGCTATGTGCGTCTGGTCCGCTCACGAAAAAGTTTGAGAACTACTGGTTTATACTGTTTGTATTGTTTATTGTACTGTTTATATTGTCACTTTTTCATTTTTGTATTTTTTTTTTTTTTTTTTATTCGATTCAGATCGAGCTAGGAACGCTCGAAGCGACGCGTGTCGTCGTTTTTTACTATTCATTTTGGGACAAATGTCGTTCATCTTTCTCGGAGATTCAAAAAGAAAAAGTTAGGTTTGATTCGAGCTAAGAAATTAAATGCGTTTGTGAAAGTAATTATAATAACTTAATTTTGCTGGAGCCAGGTTCAAGTGAGATTGAGAGAGTGAGTGAGGGAGGGAAGTAGATGGAAGAGTGAAAGAGGGACAAAACGACTATATAATGTGAAAGAACTGAGAGAATGGACGTAGGAAACGAGAGAAAGGCCTCGCACTAATGACTTACAAAGGAATCACAAAGGAGGAGCATGCCGACAGGAGACCTTTTGGTCCATAACTAGGTCGGATACGAAAAATTATAATAATGATAAGAATAAGAATAATAACATAAATATTAATAATGAACAAATTAAGTAAAGTTAAACAATGAACAGGTAAATAGTAAATGATAAATTATAATAAACAAACAGACCAATGATAACATAGATAAACAATATAGAATAAATGGCTGTCATTACAGCATCTTGCTTAGGCGTTTATTTAAACGAATCTTAAAGCTTCGCAGTGAACTACATTGCACTGCCTCTGTAGGAAGTTTATTCCATTCATTAACTACACGGCAAATTTATTTCTACCCACTTCCAATTTGAATATATTTCCTGACAGTTTGAGACCATTATTTCTTGTCGGATTCTCATTCAATGTGAATCTTTTGTCATCTTTTCATGTCAGTTCCCTTTAGAATCATAAAAACCTGTATCAAGTCACATCTGATTCTTCTCTTTTTTTTAGGGAAAATAAGTTTATATGTTTTGGTCGATTTTCGTATGATTTATTTTTTATATTTGGAATCAGTTTTGTGGCTCACCGTTGTACTTTTTCCAATCTGTTAATGTCTTTAATGAGATTCGGTGACCATACGGAAATAGTATATTCCAAATGTGGACGAACTAACGATTTATATAGCTTGTTAATGAGTGATGGACTTTTGAAGTCAAAAGATCGCACAATCAGTCCTAGAATCTTATTTGCTTTCTCAGAGACTACACTTAGATGATTTGAAATCGTTACTGATAATTACGCCGAGATCCTTTTCACTATCCACTTTTGTTAACGAATTTCCAAATAACTTGTAATCGTACTGTTATTTTTACTTATGTGAATAACCTTGCATTTACTTGTGTTAAATTTCATTAGCCACTTTTCAGATCATTGCTGTAGTTAATCTAAATCTTCTTGAATATCTAATTGCTTTAAGTGACCATTTGCCATTTCAGAGTTTTGTATCAGCAAATTTGGATACAGTAGATTTCAGTCCATGGTCTATATCATTTATATATACAATGAATAAAAGTGGCCCAGGGACGAAACCCTGAGGAACTCCGCTCGTAACATTTTTCCATCTAGAAGTTTTGCCATTTAGAACAAATCTATTTTCGATCGTTCATCCAATTACTAGATCGACTTAATAGGTTACCACTTATTCCGTGTGAAATTAATTTAGTAAGTAATCTTTCGTGGGGGACGGTATCAAAAGCTTTTGGAAAGTCTAGTTATATTAAATCTATGTTGTTTGTTTTGTCATGATTTGAGATGGCTGTGTTGTAGAATTCGATTAAGTTAGTCATGCAAGAACGTTTCCGTCTGAATCCATACTGGCAATCAATTATCAGTTACTTTCTAAATGGTGTTCGATAGCATCTCAGATGATAGTTTCCACAAATTTTCCTACGATTAAAGTCAAGCTTATAGGCCAGTAGTTGTTTGGTTTCCTTTTGTCACCTTTTTTTAATATAAAGGACATCTCCGGATGTGTTGGATTTCTCGAAAATACTTTCTGGTGGAACAACAATCTCATTTTTCATTTCCTTTAAGATTCTTGGATGCCAACCGCCAGGCCCTGGTGTTTTATTAACTTTGAGTTTTTCTATACACCTTTTAATTTTTTTCTTTTGTTATAACCGTAGTAAGTTCACTACAGACTTTTCACAGGTTCAATTTTGGATTTCACTTTGAGGTGATATGTTTACGAATACTGAGCTAAAATAGTTGTTTAAAATATCACACATTCCTTCATTTGAATATTCAAGTTGACCGTCAGCAGATAATAGTGGGCCAATGTGATTCCTAATAACCTTTTTATCTCTAATGTAACTATATAATTCTTTGGGATTCTCTTTGGATTTATCAGCGATATTCATTTCATGTTGTCGTTATCGTTTTTCTATTGTCTTTTTTTTAAATCTCTCTGTATTATTGTAGTCATTAGGCGCACCCGAGCACATGTATTTCTTGTAAGCCTTTCTCTTTTTAGCAATACTTTTTTCAGTTTCTTTGTCGAGCCATTTTGGGCAAGAATGATTTGGCGGCGTCTGTCCTTAAACGGGTTGTAAATATGAATCATCTTAGCGTATTTTGAAACATTTCCCACGTCTGATTTACAGGTCTTTTGCTTAATTTTGCCTCTCAGTTTGTAATCTGAAGCTCTTGATGTAGTACTATGAACTAAACTTTACTGAAATCGGGTATTTTAGATACACAAGTATATGGCACCAAGGCTCCTTATGTCAACCCTGGAATCCAAACAACAGTAGCAACAACAACGATAATGATATTAACAGCATCAATAATAACAATAGTAGTAGTAACAACAACAGAGAACATGAAGTGTTGGCATCAGTGCGCTTTGTTGGGACACACTGGGTCGTGTGACAAAACTGGCACTACGGCAGTGCGCTCCGGTGAAACGGATAAGTTTTACTTTGCATTTGGTTGGTGAATGTTATAATCGCCATCATTGCATATTTCTTTATTATTATTTTATCATTTTTATTATTGTTATTATTGTTGCTATTGTTATTTTTTAATTTTTATTACTACTATTTTATCATTATTATGATTATTATTTATTATTATTACTATTATTTTATTATTATAGTTATGATTGTTATTGTTATTTCATTATTATTACTACTATTTTGTTATTATCATTATTATTGTTATTGTTATTTCATTATTATTACTGTTATTTTATTATTATTGTTATTATTATTATTATTTCATTATTATTACTATTATTTTATTATTATTATTATTATTATTATTATTAATATTGTAGTTACATCCAACATGGTTGTCTTTGCTCATGTCAGTCTTAGCATTCTTACACGAATTTTTGTGAACGTATTTTGATAATTTTATTCCATTTTATTCTTGTTATATCCTCACTAGCCGAGAGGTTTAGGGCGTCGCTGTCTGCGACAAAGGTCGGGATGATGGCTGTTCTAACTTTGCCGCCAGCGAGTTGGACCAAGAGCATGACTCATTAAATTCCACGCTACAAAGTCCTCTGTAAGGGGCACCGTCTTAGCCTCCTGTTAATGGAGGGGGCGGGAGTTTCTCGACGTTAAACCGAATTTCTCATTAATTTATGACTTGTTATATTTTGAGTGATGGAGTACAGCCAAGTAACACACCATTAGATTACGGTAGTGGTCCGGAGAGAAGCGCTGGTTATTGTTAAACTGATTAAGGGCGTTCGGCATGAACCTAGTGTGACGTCACGAGTGATACGCGTGCCCCAATTGTGACAAGGACACTGTCCGTGACTTAGCTGGGATGTCACAGACCTTGTGTAGTCAAATAAAAGTTTGTTCAAACCGAAAGAGAAACTTAATCCAACGGATGTTTATATGGGTGTACAGTATGTACGCATTTATGTGTATATGTACGTAGTTATGTATATTTGTGTATATGTATATATCGGTATATACGTGTTATGCATGTGTGTATGTACATTTGTAAATAAGAAGGGAGTTTTGCGTTCTCCGAATACTTGTCATTATCGTTGTTGTTGCTGCTGTATTCATTTTCACTCTCTTTTGACTTCGCCGTTGTCTTCGTTATTGTGAAAGGTGCTATGCAGCCCCGTCATTGTCAGTTGGACTGGGCCTACATTGCTTCGGCGCCCGCAAGAATGGCTTCACCTGAGGTGCCGTCGGCGGTGACGCTTCCTTCGTTTTTTGTTGGCACCGACGTCGGTCGGCCGTGTGGTGGGCTGCTGCTGCTGCTGCTGCTGCTGCTGCTGGTTCTTCTTCTTCATCTTTATCTTCTTGGAGAAAAGAGAGCGCGGGAGAAAATTGGTATTTCGTAGGCAGTAGCCAACGCCGCTATTCTTCAGGGCAGAATTGCATTGAAGAGGTGGTAATTAAGGTGTTTGATTAATATAAATGTAAAAAAAAAAAAAAAAAAAAAATTCTGCGACTGGAAATTAGTCTTCTGCGTGACTCTGGTCCATATGAGTGTCCCTGATCCTTAAAATAGAGAGAGGGGGTTGTTATGGACTGGTATGCTGGCGTTTCTATCCTTGCGGACAGTCGCCGGAGTGAATGGTGGGAAGGGAGAAGAAAGGTCGTAGAGAGGGAGAGGAGAAAGAGAGGCGGGTAGGGAAATGAGAGGGAGATAGGGAAAGGGGACATTGAAATGAGAAGGAGAGGGAGGGGCCAGTGAGATGAGAGGAGAGAGGGGGCAGGGGGATAATAAGAAGAGAGAGGAGGCAAGGGTATGTGAGGGAGAGAAGGGTGCTAAGAGAGAGAGGGGGTGGCAGGGCATGGGAAAACACTTGCAAGATCCCCCATCAGCGCCTTCTGCGTGTAAACATGCTCTCGGGCGGTGTACTGTGCTCCTCCTCAAGCGAAGAGAGGTGAGTTCTGTTGCCGAGGACCAGATCAAGTGATTCGTTCCACCTTTAGTATCATTACTGACAGGGGCCGTTATGTCCTGATACCCAGTGGATACTGTCTGAACTCGTGAGCAGGTGGTCGTGAGTTCGATTCCCGTGACCCACTATGGGATTGCTGTGTTGAGTAACGGCAGCCATGGCCACAGTACAGTGTGTGTGTGTGTGTGTGGGGGGGGTCAACCTAACGTCGGAGAAAAAAAAAAAAATGCTTGCCGCAACTAACAAGGGTTTGCCCTACCAGATGTTTCTCAAACCACGAGAAGAAAAATCCCACTACGTATGAGTGGGATGGTGATTTAGATATTGAATATGTATGGGATGCTTTAGGATGAGGGGCCAGTGTGGAGTCAATATGTACTGACAGTATTGAAGTTATTCCGTCAATAATGACCGCGTCAGAGTGGTACTAGAGATCTAGATGACTGTTATGCGACCCTCCAGATTTGTTGTGAAAGGAAAATTTAACTTTGTTCACAAACAGCGAAGCGGAGTTGAGTGACAGGAATTCAGTTGATTGGCGATGTTAGCTTGATTTAAGAATGAAGTGAGCCAACCAACCAGACAATTCTGGAAAGTTCTTCCCCTCCCACTCTCTCCGCACCAGTATGAGTACAAATCGTCCTTCACCTGAAAAGAAGAATGCAGTGACATGGTCACACTCACGCGCGCGCGCGCGCACACACACACACACACACACACACACACACACACACACACACACACACACACACACACACACACACACACACACACACACACACACACACACACAAAAGCCTACCCTGTTGTTGTATGTTTGTCTAACTTGTTGGGAAATCTGGTAACTGAGAGAGGTTAGGTTAACCGTGGCCCACTCAACTGTCCAAAAAACGGGATATGCGAGCCGAGATGGTCAGGTGGTCGGCGACTGACCCGCGCAACGCTCTTGCAGTACTAGTTCACTTTGTACTCAGGTCTTGGTGACAATTTCAAACACCAGCTTATCTTTGTATTGTCACCATTCACTCATATGACATACAATCCCATGTGTGTGTGCGTGTGTGTGTGTAATAGTTTGTCCTTAGTCGAAAAGAAAAAATAAACTACCATGTTTGACGTTTTATTTCTCGCTACCTCCAGAATATTTCATTCATCTCGTACGCCCCCCCCCCCCTACTTAATCGGAGTGCTTTCCTCGAGCCAAGCAACGAGCTCCACTTTTCGCCAAACTTGAATGCGCAGTTGACTGGCTAGTAGTGCTGAGCAAATATCGATAATATCAGAACCGGAATTATCGGTAAATAACAATGCTGTTGCCGGTTTTACCGGTAAAAGACTCATGAGGTATGAGTTACGTCCCAAGTTCGAGTCGCCTTTATGACTAAAAATCTTTAAAGCAATTTCATCCTACTATGGTGTGTAGTCACAACTGAAGTTTTGTAACGTCGTCACTATAAAAATCCTGCCTGCATCACGAACGGGCGAAGGAAGCACTAACCTACCCTACATGCCTACCGGTGCTATAGGCAAAATGTGAAGGAAGTATATATATGTGTATATATAAGTATATATATGTATGTGTATATGTGTATATATATGTATATACAAATGTATGTATGTAAATATATGTGTATATATATGTATATATATGTATATATAGGTATGTATATATGTATGTATGTATATATATATGTAATATATATATGTATGTATATATTTATGTATGTATATATGTATATATAGTATGTATATATATGTATGGATATATATATATATATACATATATATATATATATATTGTGAAAGTTTCATCGAAAAATTCCGCGTCGCCAAAAGGAAAAGACCCATATACAGTATGTATATATATACATATATGGGTCTTTTCCGTTTGGCGACGCGGAATTTTTCGATGAAACTTTCACAATTTATATAGTTTCGTATGCTGATCACAGAAATAACATTAAATCTATTGAGAAATTTAAAAAGTGCCGAAAAAACGGTTTTAATGGTAAAACATTACCGAGACTAGCGGTACATACTTGCTTAATGGTAAAAGTTTAACCGGTAAAATTAGCGGGACACTGGGCCCGTCAGTACCGTCAAGCCGATACGCGCTTACTGAGACCTTAGCGGTACACCCCTTAACGGTATTTTACCGGTAAAGTTAGCGGCATACTGGGCCCGTCAATACCGCCAAGCCGAGACGCGCTTACCGAGACCTTAGCGGTTCATCCCTTAACGGTATTTTACCGGTAAAGTTAGCGGCACACTGGACCCGTGCCGGCAGTCCGTCACTCAGTACCACCAAGGAGAGACGTGCTTACCGCTCTCTGAGTATAATGGTATAGCTCAAGGTCTAAATATACAGGTCAGACCGTTGGAATTCTTCTGCGCAGCTTCTGACGTCATTTGGCTGAGTCCATTTTCTCTTTGTGATACACTGAAGAAAACTGTGAAACGCCAAGGAAGACAGGAACTATAATATTTTATATATATATATTATATATCATATATATTATATATTCATATATATAGACAGGAACTATAATATTTTATATATATTTTATATAATATTTGTCAGAATATAACTAATTGCGCGGAGCGGTGCGAGCGAAGGCAACGTCATTTTCCAACGACGGACCAGCTTCAACTGACAGCTATAGGACCCGCTAACCCCACTTTGAACAGCCAGGTGACGTTCACGGGCCCGCTGCGCCAACTCCCTCGAAATTCGGTCGGAAGTGGTTAGACCTTATATTCTTAGATCTTGATGTAAATTACCGTTAAGGGTGTTACCGGTAACTTTACTGGTATCTGCCTACCACTACTGGCTAGTATCCTTGCGATCGGCTGGCGGGTCTGGGTGGCAGCGCAGACTAAGAATTATTCTATTTAGCCAAGATAATGAAAGCACGTCGTGCGTACGCCAAGCTGGTCACGGCTATATCAAGGACCTATTGAGCAATGCAGGAGTATACGTTGAGATGCCGGGCATGTGCGCTCATATTGAAACGAAATCATTGAACATAAATAGATCTTCATGTTTATGTGTACTGAGAGAACTTTTGAACTTAGTGGTACTCTAAAGTTAGAATACTGTTGTTTTGAAAATTTTACTTCTGTACAATTTTTGATGTACTACATAAGTAAATAAATAGAATATTTTTAAACCTTTTGTGCTTAAGATAATTTTGTAGTAACAAATAAACGATTGTTTTCAGTAAAGTTCACGAGTAGAATAAAAAATCGAAAGCTTCATCGTAAATAAATGCAGAATTGTTTACCCGACAAAGATCAATTCTGTAACGTTCTATCATTTCCGTTTTCAATTGGAGGGTATGCGTATATACGGTAAATGGGGTGAACTTGTTTAAATAAGCCTGATTTAAATATAATTTGGCTAATAATTTGTAGAAGTTATTGAAGAAATAATGTTAAAAATCAGGTGCCATGTATATTAGTGTAATTTACGCCATAGAAAATAATTTATAATTGTTTCTGAAAATTGTTAGTATAAATTATATCAAATCTCTAATGTACTCATTACAGAAGCTGGAGTGATATTTAATTTTGAAAGATAAATATGAATATATGTATGTATATACAGTAATATATATATATATATATATATATATATATATATATATATATAATATATATATATGTGTGTATTTACCTAGTTGTACCTAGTTGTATTTACCTAGTATTTTACGGGAAGGTGAGCTATGCTCGTGGGGTCACGTATTAATATATAATTTAATCTAAAATATTTTTAAAATCATGTATTTTTTTTTCAAACACAAATATCTCATCTAACTTGTTCCAACTGTCTATTACTCTGTGAGGTAAGCTGTTCTTTTTCAAATCTCTTCTATAGCTGTCTTTTTTTATTTTCTTTCCGTGTCCTCTAGTATTTCTGTCATCCCATTTTATCAGATTCTCTCTGTCAGTAATTTCTATGCCTTTCATGATTCTGTAAATAGCTATCAAATCTCCTCTCTCTCTTCTTTGCTCTAGTGTCTGTAGTTCAAGTTTTGCTAGTCTCTCTTCATATGATAGTTTTGAGAGTGTTGGTGCCAATTTTGTAATTGCTCTTTGTATTCTTTCAAGTTTTTTTATACATTTTTTTTGTACTTGGTGACCATATCGTTGCTGCATATTCCAATCTTGGTCTTATCAGGGTGATTAGGATTTTCTTCACCATTTCTTCATCCAGGTATGTAAATGCAACTTTGATTGTTCTTATTAGATTATAAGTTTCTCCAAAAATCTTATTTATATGTTTCTCAGGTGACATATTATTCATAACAATGACTCCCAGGTCCTTCTCATTTTTTACTTTTTTTATTCCTTCTTCTCCCAATTTATATGCTCCTGTTATTCTGTTTTTTGCTTTTTCCAAATTCCATTATACTACACTTTTTTGTATTGAACTCCATCTCCCACTTCCTACTCCATTCCTGTACTTTATTTAGATCTCTCTGTAATGATTCACAATCTTCTTCAGTTTTCACTCTTTTCAGTAGTTTTGCATCATCTGCAAAGAAGCTCATATAGCTTTCAATTCCTTCATCCATATCATTAATATATATAGCAAACATTATTGGGGCCAGAACTGTTCCCTGCGGAACACCGCTTATTACTTCATCCCATTTTGAGTTCTGGTTTCTTATCACTACTCTCATTTTTCTTTCTTGCAAAAAGTCTTCCATCCAATTTAGTAGTTTGCCCTGTATTCCTCCTTCAGTTTCTAATTTCTTAAGCAACTTCTTATGTGGTACTTTGTCAAAAGCTTTCTTTAGATCTAAAAATGCACAGTCCGCCCATCCATCTCTTTCTTGTATTATATCTATTAGCCTTGAATAGAAACATATTAAATTGGTGACGCATGATCGTCCTTGTCTGAATCCAAATTGCCTTGGATTTAACACTTTGTTTTTTTCTAAATATTTTACCCATCTACTTTTGATAATTCTTTCACAAATTTTTGCTATTGTACTTGTTAGAGAGACTGGTCTATAGTTGGTAGGTTCTTTATTTCCTCCTTTATATATAGGTACTATATTTGCCTTTTTCCAATCTTCTGGAACTTTTCCTTCTTTCAAGGAACTATTTAGTATGCTATGTATTTTGTCTGCCAGTTCATTCCTGCATTCTTTCAGTATCCAGTTTGCTATTTCATCTGGTCCATGTGATTTTCTGACATCAAGATTACTCAAGTGTGTTAATATTTCATTCTTTGTTACTTCTATTTCTTCCATAGGGGGGACTTTCTCTTTCCATTCGTTCTCTTCAGGTTGTATGTTCTCCCTTGTAAACACTGATTTAAAATGTTTGTTCATAATTTCCGCCATTTCCATTTCCTCAGTGTATTCAACTCCCTCCTGTCTTAATTTCTCCAAGTCTTGTTTGTTTTTCAGTTTATTGTTTACAAATCTGTAGAATAGTTTTGGTTGATCTTTACACTTTTCTATGATATCTTTTTCATATTTTCTCTTTTCTTCTCTGCACATTTGTACATATTCATTTCTATAACAGGTATATATTTTCCATTTTTCAGGTCTTCTGTCTTTTTTCCATCTTTTGTCTTTTAACTCCCTACAGCTTTTGTTGTACCAGCATTTTACATATTCTTTTTCTTGTTTTTGTCTTGGGACATACTTTTCCACTCCTTTTTTGTAAATTTTTGTCAAAATATTCCATTTCTCTTCTACTGTTGTTTCTTCTTTGTATATTTCTTCCCATTTTTCCTTTTGAAAGAGTTCTCTTATTTTATCAAAGTTTGTTTTTTCATACGTCATTCTATATTGTTCATTTCTTTTCATATATTCTTCTTCATTAAGTTCCAGTTCAATCAATATGTGGTCACTTTTACCTATTGGTGTTTTATATTCAATTTTGTCCACTATTCTAGGTTCGGATGGCTCTTCTTCATTTCTATACCTAGTGTTCTGTATCCATTGTGTCATTGTATGGTCAGTAACCATCTCAAGTAGAGCGTTTCCCCATGAGCCGTTTCCACCCTTTACTGTCATTTCTTCCCAGCAGTTTTCTTTGTAATTAAAGTCGCCCATCATAACTATTCTTCCTCCCTCTTCCATTATCTTGTTTAATGTTATCTTTGTGTCCTCTAACATACTTTTATGTTCACTCTCTTCCCATGAGGCTGTTTTCGGGGGCACATAATTTATCACAAACTTTCTGTTCTTCTTATCTCTGTCTTCTACTTCCATCATTATCATCTCTACTGTATTCTTTCCATATGTGACACACTTCACGTTTATATCCTTCTTAGTCAGGAACATAACTCCACCCCCTTCCTTTTTCACTCTGTTTCTAATCCAATAATTATATGCATCATGTCCTACACTGTTGGGTGGTAGTGGACCTTTTAATTTTGTTTCTACAATTCCCATTATGTCTGGTTCTTTTTCTTTCAAATAATCATTCAGCTCATTCAATCCTGTTATTAATCCATCTATATTTGTGTAAGACACTCTTAGTTTTCTGCCACTTCCATTGTGTTCTCTGTTTCCCTTTTGTTTTTCTCTTGTATGTCGACTTTCTTTAGTTTCATATTCACTACTCTCCAATAGAATCTCTCTTTTTCTGACTCCGTTCTTATCTCGTTTTTTTCCTTTGCTTCAAGTCTTTTCTGTTTTTCTTCCTCTCTTTCCTCTTTATTCATTTCCCTTTTTATCCATACCTTTTTATATTGTTCACTTGTTGCTAGTTTCCCTGTTTTGGATAAGATATTCTCAGCCGTAGTTTGTGACCTGAATTTAATCTTAATTGGTCTGGTCTTGTCTGTACTATATTTCCCTAGCCTGAATTTCTCTTCGATTTGTTTCATTATTTCTGGTTCATCTTCCTGAACTAATTCTAGTAATTGGCTTACTTTTTCATTTTCCTCTTTGATTCTTGTGGTTCTATCTGGGTTATGTTTCTCTTCCATTCCTAATATAATTATACATTTCTTTTTGTCTGCTAAGTCTCTTACTATATTCTCCTTCTGTCTCATCACTTTGATAACTGAGTTTTCAGTTTGTTCATTCATTTGCTGTCTGATTATGTCAGTGAATGCAACTTTGCTATTTTCTTGATTTTTTTTCCAACCCTCCTTGTTCTCCTTATTATTCTCCTTTAAGACTTTATTCTCATCTTTTACTTCTTTTAACTGTTTTTTTAATTCTTCAATTTCCTTAGTTAAGTTTTTGTTCGCCTTCTCTAGTTCTTCCAATTTTTCAACTCTCCGTATAATATTGTTAACATGACCGAACCTACGCTCCAAGTCCTCGATCATCTTATCGACCTTCTCTTCTAGTCTTGTCAGTGGGGGGGGGGGGGGTTGTGTCCCCCCCACCCTCTTTAAATCCCTGGAAAATATTCTCATCACTTTCTACTGTATTGCTCTTATCTATACTTCTAATCTTTACATTTTTATTAGACATTTCATCGTCGTCGGGGGGCCGTTTGTTTACCTTTCGCCTGTCTGCCTGGGCCAAGTCTACTCCTTCCTCATTTCCTTCCATTTCCCTCAGTAATCCCTCCCCTTCTCTTTCCCTACTTTCCTACTACCCCACGAGCAATTTCCCCCACCCTGTAAATACAATAGGCACTTCTCTTTGCGTTGGGATCCACAAAACTTAAATTTTCTTCAGAACGTCTTCTAAGCCGTCCATTCGTTGAAGTGTGTGTGTGTGTGTGTGTGCATGCATGTATGTATGTATGTATGTATGTACACTATGTATACATGAATTAAGAAAATGTTGTGACCCAGAAAATATAGCCCAGGTCTTAAATGCGGGGTTGTCTGGTAGTCTGTTTCTCTGTCGTCATAGACTACCAGTACATATTCCATAAACTTGTATTATTTGCTCAAATATTTCATACATTTATTGTTATTGTAATATTGTTATTATTGCTGTTATTATAATTTATGGTACTTTAGCAGCCTTCGGCAGTTAGCTACTCATCGTTCAATAACGCATTTTGTTATGGTTTTCGACAGTTCTTCCCCGTTGTAGCCTTTCCTTATGATTGGCTGGTCTTCAGTCGTGATGTCATGTTGACTTGTCATCAATAGTGAGGTCATGCAATATTATTAGATATCGATCATTTTTACAAACTATTATTTTTATATATTATAACGAACATATCACTACAACGCATGTTTTAATATCAAATAACTGCAATATTTCCCTATATTTTCTGCCATCAAATGCAGTAATTACTACGAGAAGAGAATATATAAAATTGTGTCAGATACGAATCTGAAGGGACGCACTCGTTGACCTCGTATTAGATAGTCGGCCTACACATTAAGGAAAAAAAATACAACATGTGAGCGAGCTCAGGTGACCTTTAGATGATTGGACGTTATGAACTTACTCCTCACATGAGATCAGGATGGTACTTCGGAGGACGGTTTTGGAGAAGGGATGGTGCCCTTATTGCGAAGTTGCTTGGTGCCAGGCAGGATCCGAACTGCATAAATACTCTCGACATATTTATTGTAAGTGGCGACGCTCTAACCCCCTCGGTCAGCGAGCATCCCATATATTCTTATTCTTTTCGTGTTTGAAAAAAAAAAAACAAGAAGAAAAAGAAAATGTAATTTTTTTTTATTTGTTTATTAATTATTTATTTGTTACTGCTGTGAAGCTTGAAATTGATCTTAGACCCTGTAAGATCCAGGTCCTTTGAGTATTAGTCCATTCCAAGCGGGGTATTGATCTGGTCAAGGAAAAGTAAATAACACATTAACATTAAGAATAAACGAACAACTGTTTTTTTATGTTTCATAATTAAAATATATATTTTTTCTGGACCTTAAATCTACCCTTATATCCTTGTTGATAATAATGGTAATAGAATAATAATTACAGTTAATAGTAGTGGTAATAACCTAACAATAACAATAATGATAATATTTTTTGTTAATTGGATAGCCGCTGACATTTGACGATATGTGCAGCTTATCGCTCAAAACTGAAAAAGAATTTTGAACGATCAGCTACACAGATCGTCAGAACGTGAGCGGCTATCCAATATAATAAAAATTGTATTAGAAGATTACTCCAATAATAATAATAATAATAATAATAATAATAATAATAATAATTGTAATAATAATAATATTAGCAATTTGTATAAAAAAGAATAGGGAAAAACTATATGTAAAAACAGTATCTCTGTAAATATATTAACACTACTTCGAACATTATAAGATATTGTTTGAAGCTATAAGATATGTAGTATAAACTTTGTGTATGAGAAACAAGGGCAGACGAAATGCCGTGCACAATTTTACAAATTAAAGTTCTGTAATTTGAAATGCAGTGCTTTCTGTCAGGAAATATGGGATACATGTAGAAAATACATGTATGTTTGTGTTTCTGCATGCGTGTGTGTGTGTGTGTACACGTACCAAAGGCTGTTTTCTCTTTGTAAGGAAAAGTGGGAGAGTTAAACCACACAGCCAATTTACACATAATTAAGCCACCTAATGCCCATGCCACATCAGCACTTCGAGGATGAAGGGCCAACCATGGCTCCGTGGGCCGCACCGTTCAGGTCAAGGGCCAACCAGCAAAGCAAAGCACTTCCACACTACGCCCAACAGCCGGAGTGGGAGTACCCTCCACAGCTCCATCGTATGCACCCACCACCCCCACCCCATCCCCACCTCCTCCCCCACCCCATCCCCACCTCCTCCCCATCCCCACCTCCTCCTCACCTCCTCCTCATCCCCACCTCCTCCTCATCCACTCAATAAATAAATAAATAGATAGATAAATAAATAAATAAAAATCCTTCATGCCATTCACTGGCCTCAAATGTCGGTCTTCCTTTCAAGGTCACTCCTTCTACCTCTTCTTTCCACACTTTTTATTACCAATCATTGTGACAAAACGTGCAGCCTCCATAGCGTACAACTGTTACACAGAATAAAGGTCTAGGTTGGTGGTCCTTGTTAGAGGGTCTAGTCTCACACGCAGAGCCTCCTCACGTGCAGAGAGTGACACTGCTCTCGTAATCCAAGTATTCGTATTCATACCAAGTTTTCAGCACTAAACTGATGACTGTTCCGAATGTTAAGCGATGCATTCGGTTGAAGGGTTGCGCTTCTAATAGTGAAACGAATCTTATAAAAAAAAATATCATAGTGGTAGTTTGTGTGAGTATACATATATTTATATATGTTTATATAAATGTTAATGTAGAAATACATATGTATAGAAAAAAGGTTAATTTGTTATGTTTCAGAGTTATACATAACACAAAACAAAGAAAGTACAAAAATCTTTTCCCATCTTAGAAGGAACCCTTATATACTTAGCCAGGACAGGGGGCAGTCACCAGTGATGAGCGTATACACACACGTGCCTTAATGGTGCTGTGGTACTGTTCGCAACAGCTAATTCAAGCAAGCCGGCACACCAACTCTCATGGGCAAGGAGCTGTGTGTGTATGTGTAAGGTCGCAGCATTACCCATAGATGAGGCACACGAGGTCTCATCTCTGAGGGTAATAGCTGTTGATCACAAGTCCAATATGTGATCCAAGACCTTGGTGAATCACACACACACACACACGTCGGTCGAAGTGACAACGAAGTTTGGACTCCGGAAAAAACTACAATTTTCGTGGATCTCAACGACGAGGGAGTACCTGTGTTGTATTAATAGGGAAGGGCAAACTCGTGGTGTAGTGGGAAGGTTAGAAAAGGGAGAAGGGAAGGGATTACTGAGGAAGATGGAAGGAAATGAGGAAGGGGACGAATGGGCCCAGGAAGTCAGACGACGTGTCAACAAGAGAGGGGCAGACGACAGTGGTGAAGTCGAAGAGATTAGTAAAAATGTAAAAACTAGAAAAAGAGATAAGAGCAGCGCAATGGAAGGTGAAGATAATTATTTCCATGGATTTAATGACGGAGGGAATGACAACCTTTCCCTACTAGTAAATCTAGAGGAGAAACTAAAAAAACAACAACAAAAAAACGAACGAAACATGGGAGGTTAGGTTTAACCAATTAACGCTAGTTACCCAGAGTTGATATACTGGAAGAACTAAAGGAGAACCAAAACCTAACTAAAATAGAATTAAAAAGACAGGAGGAGTAAAGGATGAGAATGAGGAATTAAAGAGGAATAATTAAAAGAATAAAGAGTCCATAGCAAAAGAGGTAAGTGATTGGAAAAAAGTACAAGAGAATAAAATTGAATTTAGAGGTATAGTGGAACAGCAGATGAAAGAGCAAACTAAGGACACAGTTATTAAAGTGATGAGAGAGGAGAATATAATAAGAGACTTAGCGGATAAAAAGAAATGTATAATTATATTAGGGATGGAAGAGAAGTATAATCCAAATAGGACTACAAGAATAAAGGAGGAAAAGTAAAAGTAAATTAGATATTAGAAGTAGTTCAAGAAGATGAACCAGAAACAGGGAAACGAATAGAAGAAATATATAGACTAGGGAAATACAGATAAGACCACACTAATTAAAGTTAGATTCAGGTCACAAACGACAGCAGAGAATATCTTACAAAAAACAAGGAAACTAGCAGACAGTGATCAATATAAACAGGTATGGATAAAAAGAGATGAATAAAGAGGAAAGAGAGGATGAGAAAACAAAAAGAATAGAAGCTAAGGAAAAAAACGAGAATAGAAAAAAAGATTCTATTTGAGAGTAGTGAATATGAAAGTGAGGAAATGGTTCACAGCAGAGAAAAACAGAAGGGAAATGGAAAACACAATGGAAGTAGCAGAAAATTAAAAGTATCTTACACAAATATAGATGGCTTAATAACAGGTTTGAATGAACTGAATGATTACCTGAAGGAAAAAGAACCCGACATAATGAGAATTGTAGAGACAAAATTGAAAGGTCCACTACCACCCAACCGTGTAGGACATGGTGCATATAGTTATTGGATTAGAAACAGAGAGGTAAAAAAAGGGGGTGGAGTTATGTTCCTGACTAAGAAGGATATAAATGTGAGGAATGTCACATATGGAAAGAATAGAGTAGAGAAGATTATGATGGAAGTGGAGGACAAGGATGGGAAGAACAGGAAGTTTGTAGTAAATTATGTGCCTCCTAAAACGGCTTCGTGGGAAGAGAAAGAACACAAAAATATGTTAGAAAACACAAGGATAACACTATATAAGATAATGGAAGATGGAGGAAGAATAGTTACAATGGGTGACTTTAATTGTAAAGAAATCTGCTGGGAAGAGATGACAGTGAAAGGTGGAGACGACCTATGGGGAAATGTACTACTTGATATGATTATAGAACATACAATGACACAATGGATACAAGAGAACACTAGGTATAGAAATGAGGAAGAACCATCGAGACTGGACCTAATAATCACATCAGAACCCGAAATAGTGGATAAGATTGAATATAAGACACCAATAAGTAAAAGTGACCACATATTGATTGAACTGAAACTAAATGAGGAAAAATACATGAAAAAACCAACAATATAGAAAGGGAAGATTGATGTATGAAAAACAAATCATAAAATAAGAGAATTCTTTCAAAAGGCAGACTGGGAAAGAATACACATGGAGGAAACAACAGTAGAAGAGAAGTGGAATATTTTGACAAAAAATTATAAAGGAGTGGAAAAGTATGTTCTAAGACAAAAGCAAGAAAAATAATATGTAAAGTATTGGTACAACAAAAAATGTAGGGAGTTTAAAGACAAGGAACAAAGCTTGGATAAAATGGAAAAAAGACAAAAGACCTGAAAAATGGAAAATATATACTAGTTATAGAAATTAATATGTACAAGTGTGCAGAGAAGAAAAGAAAATACGAAAAACATGCCAGTAGAAAAATGTAAAGATCAACCAAAACTATTTCACAGATTTGTAAACAAACAGAAAAACAAACAAGAATTAGAGAAACTACGACAAGGAGGAGTTGAATTCACAGAGGAAATAGCAATGGCAGAAATTATGAACAAGCATTTTAAATCTGTGTTTACGAGGGAGAATATACAACCTAGAGATATCGAGTGGGAGGAGAAAGCCCCCCCCCCTATGAAAGAGATAGAAGTATCAAGGAATGAAATAATGAATCTTGATGTTAGAAAATTGCATGGACCAGATGAAATGGCAAACTGGATTTTGAGAGAATGCAAGAATGAAATAACAGACAAAATATAGTCTAATAAACAGTTCATTAAAAGAAGGAAAAGTTCCAGAAGGTTGGAAAAGAGCAAATATAGTAACAATATGTAAAGGAGGAAACAAGGAAGACCCTACTAACTATGGACTGGTCTCTCTTACAAGTACGATAGCTAAAATTTGTGAAAGAATGATCAAAATTAGATGTTTCTATTCAAGGCTAATAGATGTGCAAGAAAGAGATGGATGGGCTGATAGTGCATTTCTAGACCTGAAAAAAGCTTTTAATAAGGTGCCACATAAGAAGTTGCTAAAGAAATTAGAAACTGCAGTAGGAATACAGGGCAAACTGCTGAAGTGGATGGAAGACTTCTTGCATGAAAGAAAAATGAGAGTGGTGATAAGAGACAAACACTCTAATTGGGATGAAGTGATAAGTGAAGTTCCACAAGGAACAGTTGTGGCCCCAATAATATTTGCTATATACAGTATACCCTCACTCATTCGCGGTTCACCGCTCGCGGCCCCGTATACTCGCGGATTTTACTCTCATTTTTTTTTTTTTTCATAATTTTGGCAATTTCGTGAATTTCTTAGACCATTTTTTAGCAGAAAAACACATTCACCCTGACTGTTAAATAATTTTAAAATAACAATGTTAGTTAATATAAAAAAAATGCAAAAGAGAGATGATACTGTATAACTGGCAAATAATTTTAAAATAACAATGTCAGTAAATATAAAATAAAAACATAGAAAAGAGAGATGATAGAGTATAACTGGTAAATAACTTTAAAATAATAATGTCAGTAAATATAAAATAATTTTTTTTATATATATAACAAGCCCACCGGCTGCGCCGGCCAGGCTACGCCGGGGGCTTGGCCTGCGGCGCTGCGCCTTCGGCGCGGGCGCTGCGCGCCCTGGGCTACGCCCCTTTTTAGGAAAATAAAATATCAAAATCATATTGCTTTTTATTTCTTGTCAACATCTTGCTGTTCTCGCAAGTCATCTATATAGGCGATTTGTGCTGGTGTTAAATTTCCGTTCAAAACACCCTTTTTATATTTTTTAAATTCTTTTTTTCCTTTAAGTAATAACTTTTTTTTTTTTTTTTATACTTGTTTTTAAACTGCGAATTGTTAAAGCTTTTGCTTTGGCCTCTCTCCGTTCCTTTCTAGCCTCCTTCTTCATTCGTTCTTCTTTTCTTCGAGTTCTTCTTCGAGTTCTTCTTCTTCTTCGAGTTCTTCTTCTTCGAGTTCAAGTTCTTCTTCGAGTTCTTCTTCTTCTTCGAGTTCTTCTTCTTCTTCAAGTTCTTCTTTGAGTTCTTCTTCTTCGAGTTCTTCTTCAAGTTCTTCTTCGAGTTCTTCTTCGAGTTCTTCATCTTCGAATTCTTCTTCGAGTTCTTCTTCTTCGAGTTCTTCTTCTTCGAGTTCTTCTTTTTCGAGTTCTTCTTCGAGTTCTTCTTCTTAGAGTTTTTCGAGTTCTTCTTCGAGTTCTTCGAGTTCTTCGAGTTCTTCTTCTTCGAGTTCTTCTTCTTCTTCGAGTTCTTCTTCTTCTTCGAGTTCTTCTTCTTCTTCTTCTTCTTCTTCTTCTTCTTCTTCGAGTTCTTCTTCTTCTTCTTCGAGTTCTTCTTCTTCTTCGAGTTCTTCTTCTTCGATTTCTTGCAGTTTCGTGGTCCAAATATCCATGTCCCAAATATCAAGCGACTGAGCGATGTAACCGATTTGCCCCAAGCGTCGCTGGCCGCAGGAAAAGAAAATTTTCGGAAGACAAATATTTTTATTTAGTATAATTACTATGTACATATTATACTACATTATTACTGTTTTTAATTTATCATTACTACATATCACTAGATTATTACTGTATTAATGAGTAAGACTGCTTTAGAATGTGTTTGGGAAGCATATTTTAGTGTATATGATATCATACATAGGCGTTTTAAAACTGCATCAATACTTCGTGGATTTTCGGGATTCGCGGGAGGGGAAGGAACGTAACCCCCGCGAATAGCGGGGGGATACTGTATATTAATGATATGGATAAAGGAATTGAAAGTTATATGAACTTCTTTATGGATGATACAAAATTGTTGAAAAAAGTAAACACTGAAGAAGATTGTGAGTCGCTACAGAGTGATCTTAATAAAGTATGGAAATGGAGTAGGAAGTGGGAGATGGAATTCAATATTAAGAAGTGTAGTATAATGGAATTTGGAAGAAGCAAAAAAAGAATAGTGGGATCATATGAATTGGAGAAGAAGAAATTAAAAAAGTAGAAAATGAGGACCTGGGAGTCATTATTATGAATATGTCCCCTGAGAAATGTATAAACAATATTTTTGGAGAAACTTATAATTTAATAAGAACAATCAAAGTGGTATTTACATACCTGGATGAAGAAATGGTGAAGAAAATACTAGTCACTTTGATAAGACCAAGATTGGAGTATGCAGCAACGACGTGGTCACCAAGTACAAAAAAATGTATAACAAAACTTGAAAGAATACAAAGAGCAATTGCGAAATTGGCACCAACACTCTCAGAACTATCATATGAGGGGAGACTAGCAAAACTTGAGCTACAGACATTAGAGCAAAGAAGAGAGAGAGGAGGCTTGATAACTATTTTAGAATCATGAAAGGCATAGAAACTATTGATAGAGAGGATCTAATAAAATGGGATAGTAGAAATACAAGAGGATACAGAAAGAAAATCAAGAAAGACAGTTATAGAAGAGACCTGAAAAAGAACAGCTTTCCCCACAGAGTAATAGACATTTGGAACAAGTTAGATGAGAAAGTGATGTGTGCAAAAACAATACACGAATTTAAAAACAGTCTGGATAAAACGAGATATGAAGATAGGACATTACGAGCATAGCTCCCTTTCCCGTAAAATACAATTAGGTAAATACAGTGAACTTGAAGGGCGGACAGCCCCTGGTCTGAAAAAGCCCATGCTGGACTGCAACCTCACTCTTACTGGGGTGTCATTTGCCCCTGAGTAATGTAATGAAGCATCTAGATATCCAACAGGGTTGAATGAAATCATCTGATGACATCCAAAATGGACACAACATGGTTAATCAAGAAAAGTGTCCCTTTAGGTAGTTGTCGTGGAATCAAACGAGTCCATCATGACTTCAAGTTGAAAATATTAGCAGATTAGTCCACAGCTCGATACCCTTGTTCAGTTTGTGTATTAATGTAATTTAGTTAATTATTTTTCTTATTTTATCTATGTAGTTATTTATTTATCAATATTATCTTATTTATCAAAAACTTAAATCACCTTGTTTGTACTGATAACTCCTCCCATTGCAGTTCTGATGGAGGAGGAGGACCTTATGACATTATAGTGGTCGGGGGTGGCATTGTCGGGACGGCCACAGCAAGGGAGCTTCTTCTCAGGAACCCAGATCTACGCCTCGCGGTGGTCGAGAAGGAGAACAAGCTAGGTAAGTGTCTTTTTCTATGTTGTGTATTTTATATATATATATATATATATATATATATATATATATATATATATATATACATATATATATATATATATATATATATATATATAATGTGAAACTAAACCTTTGCCAGATGTAAGTTTTCATCTGCTATAATCAAGATGTATTCCTAGATGGTTCTGCAGACTTATAGTAGTTCCACCAACTACATTACCCGGTTTTTTAGTTACTAGGAATGACCATATTGATACTTTGTAACTGAAATATATATGACTTTTAGGCAGTATATGTGGCAAAGGCATTAGATATGATATTTGTATCAATCTTGATTTTTTTTTAAAGCTAGCAATATTTGTTTGGATATATATTATTTAGTTATTAATTTTTCTGTTTATTATAACAAAGTGTAAGCTATCTATCTATATACCAAGGGCTTTTTGCCCCTTGTAAGGGAGGTATCCAGGTCAAAGTCACATACCTACTCCCATCCATTCCAATTCCTTTTCACCACCCTTTCCTCCCTCTCATCTTAGCTCTTCATAGATGATGGGTCATCCCTGTATCCTGTCCATTGCCCTGGATCAGAAGGAATGTAGTAAGACATGGTACATCCACAGCAACACTGTTTCACTTAATCAGTGACCCCCCCCTCTTTGCCCCATATACAGAAAAAGAGAAGACAGGGAGAAATCCCTTTGTGGTGCATCAAAATATCATTCACACATAAGCACACCCTACCCCCCACCCATCCATGCATAACAGTATCATCTATACACAGCCACTCTCCAGTCATCCCTTTCTCCTGCCTCCCTTGCTCAACAGACATTGCCATCCATTATCTCATCCTCAGTCATCCCCTCAGGTTCACTCATTTCACCTCTGCCTTCCACACCTCTTTTACAAATTTGTCTTATTTCCATATGTGTAAACCATCCCAATACACCTTCATCAGCCCTATCTGTCATCTCCTTTTCCATTCTCACTCGAACACATTGAATCTTTTCCTCTCTGCCTTTCTTAAATTCCAAGTATCTGCCCCATATAAAGCCATCAGCATGATCACCCCTTCATACAATCTCCTATTCGCATCCATTCCCAGTTGCCTATTTCTTGTGATACTTTTTAATCTCCTAAGGCATTTACTTGCTTCTCTCAATCTACAATTTACCTCTACCTTCATTCCTCACTTTCCTGCCACATGTGACCCCAAATACCTAAAGCTATACTTCCTCCGGCCTCTCTCCTATAAGACTTGCTTCCAAATCACTCCCTGGAGAAATTACTTCATATTTCATTTCCTAATGTAAAAACTCTATTTTAACAGCTGTACATCAGAGTGGCCACAACAGTGGAGTTATACATGCAGGGATCTACTACAAGCCAGGATCTCTCAAAGCTAAACTATGTGTGGAAGGGTTGCACCTTGCTTACCAATTCTTTGACAAAGAAGGTGAGGAACTAAAGCTGGCATATAATATACAAGAACTCTAATAGTGTAGAGAGGACTATTATAGTATTATACATTATAGAGTTGGGCCAAATTAGTGCAGAATTATATGAATTGTAGTGTTCCATATGTGAAAATCAAGGCAACAGTTATTTCTACTACTACTATTATTGTTATTATCTGGTTATATATATTGATGATGATGTGGTTTTATGTCACAAATTGCCCCCTATTAGGAGGCTAGGATGGTCCCCCTTACAGATGGCTTTGTAATTTACTATTACAGGTATTCCCTACAAAAAGTGTGGTAAACTTATTGTAGCAGTGGAAGATGCAGAAATTCCCAGATTAATGGATTTGTATGATCGAGCATTACAGAATGGAGTGCCAGATGTTGAACTCATTGATGGGAGCAGGATAAAAGAATTTGAACCTTACTGCAGGGTAGGTATTTTTTTATTGTATTCATTCTTCATTGTTGATTTATGGACCTTTTGTTTTTAGTCTAACTACTGTCATATCTAGAAAATGGCAAATCACATTTATTTATAAAATGCGGTAGTTGTATATAAAATAAAAAATATTTATTTATTTGCTGTGAAAAAATGGGAAGATTAAATAGGGTAATTAAATTCACACAAATTTTCAATTTATTTTCAATTACAACATTCAGCACTGGATCCCACACAAATTCAATCCATTACTCCAGGGCTCTTATGTAGGAAAACCATAGCTCTTATGTAACCAGCAATGGCTTGCAGATTGGCCCATAATTCACTCAAGGAAGAGATATTGTGTTCTTTTCTTTGTAGGGTGAGAGTAGGACAGTGTAGAATGAAGTGTTCTGTGTCTTCTGCATGATGATTCCATCTGAAACAGTTTGAGTCTTTGACCAAGCCAGTTCTGTGTTGATGCTGTTTCAGTGTTAGTTGATGGCCTGAACATGGTCATGACAGTTTGGTTTTTGCCTGTCAAGGGAGGAATGTATTGTTTGCCTGATGTTTTGGGGAGTCAGGTGGAATTCAGAGTTCAGGGGTTGATGTTGGAGTGCTTCTTTTGTGATGAGTGTACAAGTGTTTTTGTATAGATAAGTACAAGTGGCAAGCCACTGGTAACATGGGCAGTTGTACTACTTCTACAGTTACTATATCTACTATTACTACTACTACAAAAAATTCAATGCCCTCAAGTTTTATTTTTTCTTATAAATCATCTTTTGTTCTTATACTCTTTAAAAATTTCTTTTGACTGTTCATTGCTTATGGAATCCTTACAGGGTGTTAAGGCAATCTGGTCACCCCATACAGGCATTGTGGACTGGGCATTAGTGACGGAGTATTATGGTAAGAACATAAAATCGATGGGTGGAGACATCCATCTGAGTTTCCCAGTGACAGGATTTGAGATGGCCCCAGAAAACAAGAGGATGACAGAGGAAGGAAAGAAATATCCAGTTGTCGTTAAAAGTAATGACAAAGTAAGTTGAGTCATAGTTTTTCTAATTCATAACATACAGTCACTATCCGAGTTACGACCTAGATAGGTTTCGACCAGTCGAAAGTCAGATCCCATTTAAAATGGATGACACAAGGGTTATACTCTAGGAAACATGATATCAATCTGTTATGCTTTTAAGTAACTTCTTCTATTACATACATATACCAAAGGCTTTTTCCCCCTTACATGGGGGTAGCCAAAAAGAAAGGCATAGAAATCACTCCCACCCATTTAATTTTCCATATATTCCACTCCCCTCCACCCTTCTCCCTCCCTCCTATCTTGGCACCTCCTGGATGACAGGTCATCCCTGCATCCTGTCCACTGCCCTGGGTCAGAAGCAGTGTCGCAAGACACAGCACATCCACAGCAAGGCCGCTTCATAAATTTGGCGACCCCCCCCCCCTCTCCGTCCCCTCATGCATAAAAGGAGAAGACGGGGAGAAATCCCTTTGGGCTGCATCAAATTTTTTCTCATACATATTTCCTCAACCCCCATCCCCCACCCACTCCCCCTCATGCATCACAGCCTCATCTATACACGACCCTTCTCCATTCATCCCTATCTTCTGTCCTCTCCCGTCTTTCCTCTACGGACATTCCTCTCTTTTGTAAAGCCCCTTTCACCCCATTCATCCATCTCATCCTAGGATGCCCCCTCATATTCACTCCTTCCACCTCTGCCTTCCACACTTCTTTGACTAATCTTTCTTCACTCATTCTTTCCATGTATCCAAACCATCCTAATACTCTTTCATCAACCCTATCTTCCAGCTCCCTTTCCACCCCTGTTCTCCTCCTCACCTCATTTCTCACTCTAGCCCAGTAACCCCTATCATACTTTTCAGACATTTCATCACAAACACATTCAAACTCCTCTCTTCTCTTATGTTCTGTGTTTCTGCCCCGTACATTGCTGTTTGCACAATCACTCCTTCATATAACCTCCTCTTAGCATCCATTCCCAGAAGTCTATTTCTCATTACACTTTTTAATCCACCAAGGCATTTACTCACTTCTTTCAATATGCATTCTACCTCCATCCCCTCCCGTCCCTTTCCTGCCACATTCGCACCTAAGTATCTAAACTATCCACTTTCTCCAGTCTTTCACCCTTAACCCCTTCCATACGGTGCCGCACACGTAGGTGTCATGGGGAGCGAGTGTATTCGCGAGGCTGCCATATCGGCGTCTTGATTATATTTATTGTAGTCGCCCCTCCATAATGACATTCTTTCTAATTCTTTTGTAATCGCATTTTCTATGGTTATCAAAATTCACGGGTGAAGAGAGAACGATCGATATAAGCGGTGACTATATTTTATGATGCGAGTATTATTACGACACGTCGTACGGCTGGCATTGGCTGCTGCCACCGAGATCTAAGTCCATGACGCCTACGTGTGCGGCACCGTATGGAAGGGGTTAATGCTCACTTCCAGCCTACTGTCACTCTCTCCCCTTGTACATTTCATCACCTTCCTTTTGCCCACATTTATCTTCAGCTTCCTTCTTTCACACACCTTCTCAAACTCTGTCACTAACTTCCTCAATCCCTCCTCTGATCCTGCTACAAGCACAGTGTCGTCAGCAAACAACAGCTGGCTCACCTCCCACTTTTCTCCATTTTCTTTAATCATCTCCAACCCCTGACCCACTACCCTTGCATTCGCCTCTCGCACCACCCCATCCATGTAAAGATTGAACAGCCAGGACGACATAACACACCCCTGACGAAGTCCCACCTTTACCTCAAACCATTCACTCTCTCCATTTCTAATCCTAACGCAAGCTCTACTACTCTCATAAAAACTCTTGACTGTTCTTAACAGCTTTACTCCTATCCCATACATCTGCAATACCTCCCACAGCGCCTTCCTGTCTACCCTGTCATAAGCCTTTTCCAGATCCATAAAAGCCAAAAAAACATCCTTACCTTTTCCTATAGCTTTCTCACATATCTGTCTTACCACAAAAATCTGATCTACACATCCCCTACCTGTCCTAAAACCACACTGTTCCTCACCAATTACTCCCTCTGTTCCTCTCCTAATCCTCTCAATGAAGACCCTCCCATAAGCCTTCCCAACTACACTCAACAAGCTGATCCCTCTGAAACTACTACACTCACACTTGTCCCCCTTTCCTTTGTAAAGCGGAACTATACAGGCACTCCTCCAGTCTTCTGGCACTCTACCCTCTCTTAAACAAACATTAAATAACCTCACCAGCCAGTCCACCATAACTGTACCTCCTTTCTTCAGACATTCTGCATTGCATCCATCCAACTTTTTCTATTGAGTACTATTATATACAAGCTGTTTACTGTTTATTTATAAATTTTATGCATTTTAGTTTAATTTTTATAATTTTTTCTTAGTTTTTGATGTTTTAATACTATACTGTATTTCAGTATATATATACAGGTACTGTATGTATATACTATACCTGTATACACACACACATATTAAATATAACCTTGCTTACCATTTTTAAGGGTTTTAAATTGTAGTTTCATTTAAATAATTTTTTCTTAACTATTCAATTGTTATATGGACTCTAAATATATGTGCATTTTAAGATCTATCTTTCTCATCCATTTTAATCCATTTTAAGTGTGAGATATAGGTACAGCACTGTAGGAGAGAAGCCAAACGCAGAGTATGGGATCCAATGTATTTAACGTTTTGCTCAGCAGGGCTTCTTAAGAAATAAACCGAGCATGTGGGGAGAAACGAACATGAAACTAGTGTAAACACATCATACAAAATCAGCCACCCCCCCTCTCTGTCCCCTCATTTAGAAAAGGAGAAAACAGAGAGAAAACCCTTCGGGCTGCATCAAATTTTTCTCACACATACTCCCTCACCCCCCCATCCTCCACCCATTCCACCTCATGCATCACATCATCCATATACAACCATTCTCCACTCGCCCCTGTCTTCTGTCCTCTCCCGTCCTTCCTCAACAGACATTCCCCTCTTCCCCAAAGCCACTTTCACCCCATCCATCCATCTCATCCTAGGTCGCCCCCTCATGTTCACTCCCTCCAAATCTTTCTTCACTCATTCTTTCCGTGTGTCCAAACCATCCCAATAATCTTTCATCCACCCTATCTCCCAACTCCCTTTCCACCCCTGTTCTCATCCTCACCTCCTTATTTCTCACTCTATCTAGCCCTAGTAACCCCTATCATACTTCTCAGACATATTCAAACTCCTTCTCTCTTCTTCTCTCATGTTCCATATTTCTGCCCCGTACATTGCTGTTGGCACAATCACCCCTTCATATAACCTTCTCTTAGCATCCATTCCCAAGTGCCTATTTCTCATTACACATTTTAATCCACCAAGGCATTTACTCGCTTCTCTCAATCTACATTCTACCTCCACCCCAACTCCACCCTTTCCTACCACATTCGCACCCAAGTATCTAAAACTATCCACTTCCTCCAGTCGCTCCCCCTTAATGCTCACTTCTAGTCTGCTGCCACTTTCACCCCTTGTACATCTCATCACCTTACTTTTACTCACATTTATCTTCAACTTATCCATGGTCACTCCCTCATGTTCACTCCATCCACCTCTGCCTTACACACTTCATTTACTAAGGTTTCTTCATTCATTCTTTCCATGTGTCCAAACCATCCCAATACTCTTTCATCAATCCTATCTCCCAACTCCTTTTCGACCTCTGCTTTACTCCTCACCTCCTTGTTTCTCATTCTACCCACCCTAGTAACCCCCTTCCATACTTGTAAAGCATTTCATCTCAAAACATTTAAACTCTTCCTCTCTTATGTTCCATGTTTCTGCCCCATACAGTGCTGTTGGCACAATCACCCATTCATACAATCTTCTCTTTTCCCAAATGTCTATTTCTCATTACACTTATTAATCCCCCAAGGCATTTACGTGTTTCTCTTTATCTATGTTCCCCCTCCACTCCTCCCTATCCCCCCATATTCACCCCAAGTATCTAAAACTATCCACCTCCTCCAGCCTCTCTCCCTTAATACTCACTTCCATTTTGCCGCCATCCTCTTCCCTTGTATATCTCATCACTTTACTTTTACACACATTTATCTTCAACTTCCCTCTTTTGCACACCTTCACAAACTATGTCACTAACTTCAATAACCCGTTCTCTGATCCCGCTACAAGCACAGTGTCGTTCGCAAACAACAACTGGCTTATCTCCCAATTTTCTCCATTTTCTTTAACCATCTCAAATCCTTGGCCCATTATCATTGCATTTATCTCTTGCACCACTCCATCAATGTATAAATTGAACAGCCATGGTGACATGACACATCCCTGGTGAAGTCTCACCTTTACCCTCAACCACTCTCCCCATTTCTAATTCAAAGGATTACAAAGGCGGAGCATGCCAACAGGAGACCTTTTGGTCCATAACTAGGTCAGATGCAGAAAAAAATAATAATGGTAAATAAATAAGAATTATGATAATATAAATACATACATACATATACCAAGGCTTTTTCCCCCTTCCAAGGGAGGTAGCCAAAAAGGGAAAGGCATAAAAAACACTCCCACCCATTTCATCCCTAAATACACTCCACACCCCTCCCACCCTCCCTCTCATCTGAGCACCTCCTGGATGACGGGTCATCCCTGCACCCTGCCCACCGCCCCCGTCTGGGGTATTGGCTGCTTGTTATTGTGGCAAAGTAGCATGCAGTCGATACTTTAGGGTCTATATGGGGCGCCCCTACGGACCAGAGCCACACATCATTTTGTCTATGATAGAAGAAATTCTGTTCATAGAGAAATGATGACAGTTTTATACTACGACTGTTCCTCCGTTATGCTGTCCCCCAACCCCTTGTTGCTGTCCTGTACCATTTCTCTGAGTATTCTCTTTCTGTGATGGGGGAATTCCCTGTGGTGGGGGAAAAGAATACTGCCACCAAGTATCCCACTTGGATCGTAAGAGGCGAGAAGAAAGGGACGGGGAGAGGGACTAGGCATCCTTCTCCCTGTAGCCCCACGGGGCATATATCCTAAAAAGAAAAGTGATAATATAAATGATAATAAATATAAGAAATAAATGCATAGATATAGTTAAATAATAAACCAACAGGTAAATAGTAAATGCAGTGGAACCTCACTATTTGTACACAATCTGTTCCAGGAGGGTGTTCGAATGGCAATATGTACGAATTGCGAATAATTTTTTCCCATAAGATATAATGTAAATTGGTATAAATCCATTCCCGACCCACAGATGATTGCATATACTCTTTATACCTTTGTAATAATATTTTAAGCATAAAATACATAAAAACTATGAAAAACAATAAATATACAGTACTGTACTGCACATGAAATAAATAAAATTTTAACTGCACTTTACCTGTACTGAGGTGAGCTCATGGCATAAGTGGAAGGTGGAGAGGAGGAGGAGGGATGTTGATGTTAATGTTTGGAAGGGGAGTCACCTTCTATATAAACATCAGGTAACATCCCTTCAGGTGTTTTCTCTCTTTCTGGTGTTCTTTCTTTTTTTTTTGTCTTTTTGCACTAGAAGAATCTTGGGATTCTTTCTTTAAAAACGTGTCCAATGTTGTCGGCCTTTGATGATTTTTCAGAATTTTTCTAGAATGGTTAATAACATTGTCATTGAACAAATTGAGGCTCCCAGTGATAACACAGTTCTTTAATTTCTGCTGTGGAAATGCTTCCCTTACTACTTTCCTCTGAAGAAGAAGAAAGTTCTTGAACCACGTCTTCTTACTGCTCCCCGTGCAGTTCTTGGAGTTCTTCAGTTGTCAGCTCATTTCTGTGGTCTTCAACCAACTTCTCCACATCATCAGTGTCTACATCCAAACCCATGGACCATGGACCCCAGGGACACAATATCATCCACCACTACAGGCTCCATATCAAAGCCTAAGTCTTTGGCTGCCACACGGTCTTGCCACAGATTCTTCCAGGCAGAATTCAGTGTTCTGAAAGAAACTTCCCCCCAAGCTTTGTCTATTATCCTCAAGCAATGAAGGATATTGAAATGGTTCTTCCAAAAGTCCCTGAGGGTTAGTTCTGTGTCAGAGGTCACTTCAAAACACCTTTGAAAAAGTGCTTTTGTGTAAAGCTTTTTGAAGTTTGAAATGATCTGCTGATCCATGGGCTGGATTAGAGGAATGGTATTACGAGGCAGAAACCTTACTTGGATGAAGCTGTATTCACCCATCAGATCTTCCTCCAAGCATGGAGGTGAGCAGGAGCATTGTACATTACCAGATGGGCCTTGAGTGGTACATTTTTCTGCTCTAGATATTTTTTTCACACTCGGAGCAAACACTCAGTGAAGAATTGCCTTGTTACCCAAGCCTTACTATTAGCCCTCCACATTACACTGAGTTTACTTTTTATAATATTATTTTTCTTGAACACTTCTGGGTTTTCTGAGTGGTAGACAAGCAAAGGTTAAATTTTGAGGTCCCCACTAGCATTAGCAAGCAAGAAGAGTGTAAGCCTGTCTTTCATAGGCTTGTGTCCTGCCAATGATTTCTCCTCTCTTGTGATGTAGGTCCTCTTAGGCATCTTCTTCCAGAAGAGGCCAGTTTCGTCACTATTAAAAACTTGGTGAGGAGTAAATCCCTCACTCTCTACAAAGTTTTTAAATTCCCTAACAAACTTTTCAGCAGCATCTTTGTTTGCACTGGCAGCCTCCCCACGCCTAGAAACACTGTGAATGTCACTTCGCTTCTTAAACCGATCAAACCATCCCCCTTGCGCACTGGTTCCAGGGCTGTCTCGCTAGGTCATCATGTAACCGCTTTGCTTTTTCACAAATTATTGTTTCAGAAATGCTGTCACCAGCAAATTGTTTTTCGTTAATCCAAACTAACAAAAGTTTTTCCACTTGTTCAATTATAGGTGACCTGTTCACAGCAAGAATGGTCACTCATTTTGCCACATTAGCCTCTTTTATTGTGTCCTTATTTTTCAGTATAGACGATATGGTTGATTTCGTCATGCCATACTGAGTTGCCAGGTCAGAGATATGAGTTCCAATTTAAAACGTCACAATGAGATTTTTTTTTTTTTTTTTTTCCAATTGTCATTCTCACTGGTTTCCTTTTAGGCTTGGTTGAATCTCTAATCTTTTTTGGATCCATGGCTGCACTATTTTTAATAAAAAAAAAAAAAAATAGCAATATAGTAGCACAAAGTTTCACGAAGCTTGCGTGGATGATGCGAAGGGTACAGAAGCTAGCACGAGACTGAGCTGAAGCGACTGCGTGGTGCGGCCAGTAACAAGGTAACACTGTCCGAATCACAGGGCAAGTGTACAAATAACGAGTTGAATTTTACTTGAACAAGTTGGACGAATAACGATTTGTACGAGTAGAGAGGTGGATGAATGGCAGGGTTCCACCATAACAATAAATTGACAGATAACTAATAATATATTAAAATCTAGCAAACAATAATAGACAAATAATAACAAACAAATAAACATACATACAAATACCAAAGGCTTTTTTTCCCTATATAAGAGAGGTAGCCAAAAAACAAAGGCATAAAAACCACTCTCACCCATTCCATCCATATTACACTCCACTCTCCTCCACCCTCTTCCCTCCCCCTTATCTGGGCACCTCCTGGATGATGGGTCATCCATGCATCTTGTCCACTACCCTGGGTCAGAAGCAGTCTCGCAAGACACAACACATCCACAGCAAGGCCGTTTCATTAAATTGGCGACCCCCCCCCTCTCCATCCCCTCATGCAGAAAACGAGAAAACATGGGGAAAATCCCTTTCGGCTGTGTCAAATTTTTTTCACACATACTCCCTCACCCCCCATCCCCCATCCATTCCACTTCATACATCACAACATCATCCATATACAGACGCTCCTCAATTTACGTTTTAGTTACGTTCCGAACGGCCGAACGTAAGTTGAAAATGAACGTAAGTTGTTACTGTACTATACATCCATAAATTCTATTACCGTATCTTACAAAACACCCCTAAATCATTAATTATACACATAACATTGTAAAATAATAACATTAATTTCAAATAAATTAAATTCAAGCAACATAAATTGAGATGGTGGAGGAGGAGGGGAGGAGGAGGAGGCAAGGCACTTTCAGTCTGTCATTTGTGCAATGTAAACAATGGACGCAGCATCATGCGTAAGTATTGTTTGAACTACGGAGAGTGCGCTAAACTAAAAAATTTACTCAAATATATATATATTTTTTTTTTACAATTTTTTTTTACAGTCAGTTCAAACGTAAAATCGAAAAAATGTAAAACGAATGAACATAAGTAGAGGAGCGTCTGTACAACCATTCTCTATTCACCACTGTCTTCTGTCCTCTCCCATCCTTCCCCAACAGACATTCCCCTCTTCCCCGATGCCCCTTTTACCCCATCCATCCATCTCATCCTAGGTCGCTCCCTCATGTTCACTCCTTCCACAACTCTTTTACTAGTTTTTCCTCACTCATTCTTTCCATGTGTCCAAACCATCCCGATATTCTTTCATCCACCCTATCTCCCAATTCCCTTTCCACCCCAATTCTCCTCCTCACCTCCTCATTTCTCACTATCCAGTTTAGTAACCCCTATCATACTTCTCAGAAACCTCATCTCAAACACATTCAAACTCCTCTCTTCCTCTCTTATTTTCCATGTTTCTGCCCCATACAGTGCTGTTGGTACAGTCACTCCTTCATACAATCTTCTCTTAGTATCCATTCCCAGATGTCTTTTCCTCATTACACTTTTTAATCCACCAAGGCATTTACTCGCTTCTCTCAATCTACATTCTACCTCCACCTCCACTCCTCCCTTTCCTGCCACATTCGCACCCAAGTATCTAAAACTATCCACTTCCTCCAGTCTCTCCCTTAATACTCACTTCCAGTCTGCTGCCACTTTCACCCCTTGTACATCTCATCACCTTACTTTTACCCACATTTATCTTCAGCTTCCTTCTTTCACACACTTTCCCAAACTCTGTCACTAACTTCCTCAATCCCTCCTCTGAACCTGCCACAAGCACATTGTTGTCCACAAACAACAGCTGGCTTATCTCCCACTTTTCTCCATTTTCTTTAACCATCTCCAATCCGTGACCCATCACCCTTGCATTTACCTCTCGCACCACCCCATCCATGTATAAACAAATAGTATAAAATAAATGGCAGTCATTACAGCATCTTGCTTAGGTGTTTATCTAAATGAATCTTAAAGCTTCGAACTGAAATACACGGTTAGCGAAGTTGTTTCTACCCACTTCCAAATTAGATTTATTTCCTGACAGTTTAAGAACATTATTTCTAGTCGGATTCTCGTTCAGTGTGAAAATTTTGTCACTTTTGATGTTCTAACACAGGCTTTACTACTCTCGTAAAAATTCTTGACTGCATTTAACAGCTTTCCTCCTATCCCATATATCTGCAGTACCTCCCACAGTGTCTCCTGTCTAACCTGTCATAAGCCTTTTCCAGTCCATAAAGGCCCAAAAAACATCCTTACTTCTGTTCCTCAGTTCCAAATTATGAGTAATTTATAAATCATGAAAATTGTTAAGAGAGAGAGAGAGAGAAAAAAAGTTCATTAATTGGTGATGGGTAAAGAGACCCTTCACTTTTGCTGTGATATCCTGCAAATAGAAGTTTCTCATGTTTCATAATTTTATCTATTTTATAGATGTTGCAATGCAGTTATGTGTTAACCTGTGGAGGCCTTCATTCAGATCGACTAGCAAACATGTCTGGATATTCTGGAGATAAACAAATTCTTCCATTCCGTGGAGAATACTTGCTACTGAAGCCAGAAAAGGCTCACATGATCAGAGGAAACATTTATCCAGTAAGGGAAAAAGAAAGAAAATAAAAAAATAATAATAAATGAAATTACATAGATCTAATACTTCATGATTAATATTTGTGAATAAATCCTGTAGTCCTCAACATTCATGATGAAGTTAGTACTTTATACAGATTTTGTAAGGAGAGATATTGATGATGTGTTTATTTTTCAGGTTCCTGATCCACGATTTCCCTTCCTTGGTGTGCACTTCACTCCACGAATGAATGGAGACATTTGGCTTGGGCCTAATGCTGTTTTGTCCTTGAAGAGAGAAGGATATAGGTATGCTGATTGCTTGTCTATTACTTATTCTTACTCAGTAACCTCAGGTTTCAGTCAACCAATAAATTTGTTACCTGGAATCTCTTTTGCCTCTGAGTAATCAGCCCACAGCTGGATTAGCCTGTAGGTCACATATGGAAGAGATTTTATGAAACTGAAGTCAGTGTATGCAAATATGTTCTGTGTTTTCTGTGTGGTGGTTACATTTTGGGCATTTGAAAGAAAGTTATCCTAAAACTGGAGGGCCCACATGCAGAGGGTGTGAACAAGATAGTAACTTACCATATCACAATATACCACTCAGTAGTGTTCAACTACTGGTCTCACAATAGAATACCAACAATCTGGAAAAGAACACACCTTATTCTTATCTTGAAAATAAACAAACCAGAAACCCTAGAAAGAACTCTTGAATACCTAACACAAATGGTTTCAACAGAGAGGTACCATCCATCTCAAGCATGGGCTTCGGACAATTTATAAGAACCACTCTTGAGTACACTTCCACAGCATGGCTCGCAACAGTCAGCTAAACAAACACTTTACAAATTATACAAAGTAGAGAATTGAAAATATTAACAAAATACATGAAAACCACCCCAATAGGACAACTGCACACATACATACATATGTACATACATATACCAAAGGATTTTTTCCCCCTTACAAGGGAGGTAGCCAAAAAACAAAGGCATGAAAAACCATTCCCACCTATTCCATCCCTAATACTCTCCACTCCCCTCTACCCTCCCTCTTATCTTAGCACCTCCTGCATGATGGGTTATCCCTGCATCTTGTCCTCTGCCCTGGGTCAGAAGCAGTGACTCAAGACACAGCACATCCACAGCAAGGCTGCTTCATTAAATCGGCGACCCCCCTCTCCGTTCCCTCATGCAGAAAAGGAGAAGACGGGGAGAAATCCCTTCGGGTTCCATCAAATTTTTCTCACACATACTCCCTCACCCCCCATCCATTCCACCTCATCACAACTGCACATACATACATACATATACCAAGGCTTTTTCCCCCCTTACAAGGGAGGTAGCCAAAAAGGAAAAAGCATAAAATCATTCCCACCCATTCCATCCCTGAATACACTCCACACCCCTCCACCCTCCCTTATCTTAGCACCTCCTGGATGACGGGTCATCCCTGCACCTTGTCCACTGCCCTGGGTCAGAAGCAGTGTCGCAAGACACAGCACATCCACAGCAAGACCACTTCATTAAATTGACGACCCCCCCCTCTCCGTCACCCCATGCATATAAGGAGAAGACGGGGAGAAATCCCTTCGGGCTGCGTCAAATTTTGCTCACACATACTACCTCACCCCCCATCCCCCTGCCCATTCCACCTCATGCATCACAACATCATCCATATACAACCATTCTCCATTCACCCCTGTCTTCTGTCCTCTCCCATCCTTCCTCAACAGACATTCCCCTCTTCCCCAAAGCCCCCCTCACCCCATCCATCCACCTCATCCTAGGACGTCCCCTCATGTTCACTTCCTCCACATCTGCCTTCCATACCTCTTTTACTAGTCTTTCTTCACTCATTCTTTCCATATGTCCAAACCATCCTAATACTTTTTCATCAACCCTATCTCCCAACTCCCTTTCCACCCCCGTTGTTCTCCTCACCTCCTCATTTCTCACTCTATCTAGCCTAGTAACCCCGATCATACTTCTCAGACACCTCATCTCAAACACATTCAAACTCCTTCTCTCTTCCTCTCTTATGTTCCATGTTTCTGCCCCATACAGTGCTGTTGGCACAATCACTCCTTCATACAGTCTCCTCTTAGCATCCATTCCCAAATGTCTATTCCTCATTACACTCTTCAATCCACCAAGGTATTTACTCGCTTCTCTCAATCTACATTCTACCTCCACCTTCACTCCACCTTTCCCTGCCACATTTGCACCCAAGTATCTAAAACTATCCACTTCCTCCAGTCGCTCTCCCTTAATGCTCACTTCCAGTCTACTGCCACTTTCACCCCTTGTACACCTCATCACCTTTACATTTACCCACATTTATCTTTAGCTTTCTTCTATCACATACTCTCCCAAACTCTGCCACCAACTTCCTCAGTCCCTCCTCCGATCCTGCCACAAGCGCAGTGTCGTCAGCAAACAACAGCTGGCTCACCTCCCACTTTTCTCAATTTTCTTTAACCATCTCCAATCCCTGACCCACTACCCTTGCATTTACCTCTCGCACTACCCCATCCATGTATAAGTTGAACAGCCAGGGCGACATAACGTATCCTTGACAAAGTCCCACCTTTACCTCGAACCACTCACTCTCTCCATTTCTAATCCTTACACAAGCTCTACTACTCTCATAAAAACTCTTGACAGCTACAAGAAGCTTTCCTCCTATCCCATATATCTGTATAACCTCCCACAGTGCCTTTCCGTCTACCCTATCGTAAGCCTTTTCCAGATCCATAAAAGCCCAAAAAACATCCTTCCCCTTTTTCTATAGCTTTCTCACAACTGCACACTGAAACTAAAATCCCCCTCCCCTCCATAGAATATAATATGAAAAGTATAGGTATACAGTTCATTGCTAAAGCCCCAAACACCATTTATCCATCTCCCTTTATTGTAATAGAAGCACTAACTCATTCAGCATATACAGCCCACCACCAGTAGCACACAAAACCAAATTCACACTCAGATCACAGAACAAGCTCTTCATGATAGACCCCAAACTCAATACTCTACCAACACCCCCAAACATCAACCTCACAAAGAAATCCTTCTCATGAGAAGTAAGAACCACATGGGTACATTTGTATGTAGGACACCATCCAGCATTAACCCCTTCAATACGGGCCAAAATCTCGCAGGCACCATTAGCTGCCAGACGTGCGATGTTGCGTCATAATACTCGCATTATAAAAAATAAAGTCACTGCTGTATTAATAATTTTCTCTTTCACCCGTGAATTTTGATAACCATAGAAAATATGATGAAGCCAATTTACAAAGTATGGGGGTCACGCAGGTACAACTACAATAAATATAATCAAAACGCCGACGTCGGCATCCTCGCATACCCACTTGCTCCTCATGACGCCTACATAGGCGTCACCATATGGAAGGGGTTAAAAGAATATCAGTACAGATTAGGCCTAACCACAGACTCAAACTGCCCTTAATGCAACCACTAAACAGAAGACTCTGAGCACTTCATTTTACAATGCCCCATAGAATCCTGAGACAACAACACAGTATTTCTCCCTGAGTGAGTCATAGGCCCACCCAGTGCCTTTTACCTGGGAGCTGTGGGTCTCCTATAAGAGAGACCTAGGGCAACTGATTGATTGTAGATTTTAGTGCTCATAATAATTTATCTTTATGGGGTAAAAAGTCTTTTGGTATATGTATATAGGATGCTTGGTGGCTGAATGGGTTAAAGTGTTGCTACTTGTGGCAGAGATCTGGGTGACGGCAGTTTTAACTTTGCTGTCGGTAAGTTGGACCCAGGACATGGTTCATTATATTTGACATGACAAAGGGCATCATCCTAGCCTCCTGATAAGGAGAGTTTGTAATGTTAAACCGAATCATCTTCATCATGTATGTATTAGACGTAAACTATTTTGTTATAATTTTTTGTAATGGCATTGTATCCTACAGATGGAGAGATATTAACCTCCATGATCTTTATGAAGCCATCACATTCCGAGGCTTCCAGAAACTTGCATTGCAATATGTTTCATTTGGATTCAAGGAAGTTATGCGCTCCATTTTTCCAAGCTTGCAGGTAAGACACAGTGATATTAGAGAGTATTGTTTTCTATTAATAATTTTACTGTGGCACATATCAAACAATTTTATTCATTTGGGAAAAAAAATTCTAATCCTTAAAGGGTTAAGCTGGCTAATGCCATATAATTTTACTCAGCTGAGGGATACATTTAAATGACATATATATATATATGTATATATATGTTTTATCAACCACAATGCACTTTAATTCTAAGCCATATAGGCGCATGCAGAAATTGTAACGAGGGACGCCCAAGGACTCGAACCCATGCGGCGAGAACGTTACAAGTGCCGAGTGACTTAAACCAATACACCATCAAGAGAGCTATAAGTTAAGCGCAAGTTTTCTTATATATCTGTATGCTCGAGTTCATACACATACACGAAAGTTTGCGTTCAACCCAGCTCCACTATGATACAAAATACTTCCCGCGTTTGTACACTTACCATATGCATTATCATAGTGGAGCTGGGTTGAACGCAAACTTTCGTGTATGTGTATGAACTCGAGCCTACAGATATATAAGAAAACTTGCGCTTAACTTATAGCTCTCTTGATGGTGTATTGGTTTAAGTCACTCGGCACTTGTAACGTTCTCGCCGCATGGGTTCGAGTCCTTGGGCGTCCCTCGTTACAATTTCTGCATGCGCCTATATGGCTTAGAATTAAAGTACATTGTGGTTGATAAAACGTATCTCTAAACACTGGGACCCATTCAGTGTCGTACAAAATACTTCCCGCGTTTGTACACTTACCATATGCATTATCATAGTGGAGCTGGGTTGAACGCAAACTTTCGTGTATGTGTATGAACTCGAGCATACAGATATATAAGAAAACTTGTGCTTAACTTATAGCTCTCTTGATGGTGTATTGGTTTAAGTCACTCGGCACTTGTAACGTTCTCGCCGCATGGGCTCGAGTCCTTGGGCGTCCCTCGTTACAATTTCTGCATGCGCCTATATGGCTTAGAATTAAAGTGCATTGTGGTTGATAAAACGTATCTCTAAACACTGGGACCCATTCAGTGTCATACAACATATATATATATATATATATATATATATATATATATCTGCATTCCAAGGGCTTTTTCCCCCTTACAAGAGAGGTAGTCATGTCAACAGCATGCACCCACTCCCACCTATTCCACTCCCATTTTCACTCCTTGTGGATGTCTGCCCTGTATCCTGCCCACTGGTCTGGGTCAGAAGCAATGCAGCAAGACAAAGTACATCCACAGCAAGGCTGCTACACTTAATTGGAAACCCCCCCACCTGTGTCCCCTCAAGCAAAAAAAGAGATGGTGTCCCTTTGGGCTGTGTCAAAATATTATACATACATAATCACTCTCAGCTTCCCCTCATCTCCTGTCCCCTCCCATCTTTGCATCACAGTATCATGTATACACAGCCATTCTCCACTCACCCTAGTCTTTTCCCTTCTCCCTTCCTTGCTCAGCAGACATTCCCCTCTTGCTCAATGCCCCTTTCACTTTATCTATCCATCTCATCCTTGGTCATCCCCTCAGGTTCACTCCATCCACCTCAGCCTTGCACACCACTTTTACCAATCTTTTTTCACTCTTTGTGTGCACACCATCCCAACACTCCCTCATCAGCCCCATCCACCATCTCCCCTTCTACCCCCACTCCCCTCTTCACCTCCTTGCCTCCCATCCCATCCAATCTTGCAACCTTGCAACCCCCACCACAGCTCTCAGACATTTCATCTCAAACGGATCCAAACCTCTCCTCTCTGCCTCTCTCAGATTCCAAGCCTCTGGTCCAGACAGTGCTGTAAGCACAATCACCCCTTCATACTTAGTCGTGTGGAGAATGTTTTAAAGTTTTTAAAAGACATCAATTTATTTTATGAAATTTAAAATTGTGTATATGATTGCTTGTATGTGTATCTTGTTTTGATGTGTTTTTGTGAGTGCTTATTGTTTTTACCATTTTGCTTGATATTTTATATATTTGTATATGATAGATATGCGCTGAATGGCCTACCGGCTCCAGCACTTGGCCTTCAAGCCAAAAATTTCATAAATCAATCAATCAACCCTTCATACATAGATACATCAATGCCTTTTTCCCCCTTACAAGGGAGGTAGCCAAAAAACAAAGATAGAAAATCCACTCCCATCCATTCCATCCCTACACACTACGCTACCATTCACAGCCTTCCCTCCCTCTTATCTTGGCTTCTCCTGGATGACAGGTCATTGCTACATCTCGCCCACTGCCCTGGGTCAGAAGCAATGTAGCAAGACACAGCACATCCACAACAAGGCTGCTTCATTTAATCAGCGTCCCCCTTCTCTGTCCCCTCATATAGAAAAAGAGAAGATGGGTAGAAATCCCTTCAGGCTGTGTCAAAATATAATTCACACTTATTCCCTCACCCCCCTTCCCCCCACCCACTCCCATGCATCATCCATACACAACCATTCTCCTCTCATTCCTATCTTCTGTTGTCTCCCTTCCTTCCTCTACAGACATTGGCCTCTTTACTAATGCCCCTTTTATTCCATCCATCCATCTCATCCTTGGTCGCCCCCTCATGTTCACTCCTTCCACCCCTTCATACAATATATATACATATATATATATATATATATATATATATATATATATATATTATATATATATATATATATATATATATATATATATATAATATATATATATACACATACACACACACACACTTTCAACGAACGGACGGCTTGACGAACGCTCTGAAGAAAAGTGCAGATTGTGGATACCAACGCAAAGAGAAGTGCCTTTTTGTATTTGCAGGGGGGGGGAAATTGCTCGTGAGGCAGTAGGTAAGTAGGAAAAGAGGAGAAGGGGAGGGATTGCTGGGGAAATGGAAGGAAATGAGGATGTGGAGGACTTGGCCCAGGCAGACGGGCGTAAGGTCAACATGAAACGACCACCGGATGACGAAATGGCAAATAAAAATGTAAAGATTAGAAGTATAGAGAGGAGAAATACAGTAGAAAGTGACGAGAATATGTTCCAGGGATTTAAAGAGGGTGGGGGGGACACAACCCCCCCCCGACTGATAAGACTAGAGGAGAGAGTTGATAAGGTGATCGAGGACTTGGAACGTAAGTTAGGTAAGGTAGACTCCATCTTCCAGAGAATTGAAAGATTGGAACAACTAGAGAAGGCTAACAGAAACTTAACTGAAGAAGTAGAGGACCTAAAAAGACAGTTAGGAAATGTAAAGGAGGAGAATGAGAAATTGAAGAAGAATAGTAATGAAAACAGTGAGAAAATAGCTACAGAAGCTAAAAATTGGAGAATAACTCAAGAAGGGAATAAGGTTTCATTCACTGACATAGTCAAACAGCAATTGAAAGAACATAATGAAGACTCAGTTATTAAAGTGATGAGACAGAAGGAGAATATAGTAAGAGAATTAGCTGACAAAAAGAAATGTATAATTATATTAGGAATGGAAGAGAAACATAACCCAGATAGAACCGCAAGAATCAAGGAGGAAAATGAAAGGGTAAGCAGTTTATTAAAATTAGTCCAGGAAGATGAACCAGAAATTATAAAGGAAATTGAGGAAAAATTCAGACTCGGAAAATATAGTACAGATAAGACCAGACCAATTAAGATTAAATTCAGGTCACAAACAACGGCAGAGAAAATTCTATCCAAGACAGGGAAACTAGCAACAAATGATCAATATAAAAAGGTATGGATAAAAAGAGAAATGAATAAGGAGGAAAGAGAGGCAGAAAAGCAGAAAAGAATTGAAGCTAAGGCAAAAAACGAGGAAAGAACGGAGTCAGAGAAAGAGAGATTCTATTGGAGAGTAGTGAACATGAAAATAAAGCAGTTCGACATACTAAAGAAAAACATAAGGGAAACAGAGAACACAATGGAAGTGGCAGAAAACTAAGAGTGTCTTACACAAATATAGATGGATTGATAACAGGATTGAATGAACTGAATGATTATTTGAAAGAAAAAGAACCGGACATAATGGGAATTGTAGAAACAAAATTAAAAGGCCCACTACCACCCAACAGTGTAGGACATGATACATACAATTATTGGATTAGAAACAGAGAGAAAAAACAAGGGGGTGGAGTTATGTTCCTGACAAAGAAGGATATAAATGTGAAAGGTGTCATATATGGAAAGAATACAGTAGAGATGATTATGATAGAAGTGGAAGACCGAGATAAGAAGAGCAGAAAATTTGTGATCAATTATGTGCCTCCGAAAACAGCCTCATGGGAGGAGAGTGAACATAAAAGTATGTTAGAGGACACAAAGATAGCATTAACTAAAATAATGGAAGACGGAGGAAGAATAGTTATGATGGGCGACTTTAATTGCAAAGAAATCTGCTGGGAAGAAATGACAGTAAAGAGTGGTGATGACTCATGGGGAAATGCTCTACTTGAGATGATTACTGACCATTCAATGACACAATGGATACAAGAGAACACTAGGTATAGAAATGAAGAAGAACCATCGAGGCTAGACTTAATAATTACATCTGAACCTAGAATAGTGGACAAGATTGAATATAAAACACCAATAGGTAAAAGTGACCACATATTGATTGAACTGGAACTTAATGAAGAAAAATATATGAAAAGAAATGAACAATATAGAAAAGGAAGAATGATGTATGAAAAAACAAACTTTGATAAAATAAGAGAATTCTTCCAACAAGAAAACTGGGAAGAAATATACAAAGAAGAAACATCAGTGGAAGAGAAATGGAATATTTTGACAAAAATTTACAAAGAAGGAGTGGAAAAGTATGTCCCAAGACAAAAACAAGAAAAAGAATATGTAAAATGCTGGTACAACAAAAGTTGTAGGGAGTTAAAAGACAAAAGAGACAAAGCCTGGACCGGATGGAAAAAAGACAGAAGACCTGAAAAATGGAAAATATATACTGGTTATAGAAATGAATATGTACAAAAGTGCAGAGAGGAAAAAAGAAAATATGAAAAAGATGTTATAGAAAAGTGTAAAGATCAACCAAAACTATTCTACAGATTTGTAAACAATAAACTGAAAAACAAACAAGACTTGGAGAAATTAAGACAAGGAGGAGTTGAATACACTGAGGAAATGGAAATGGCAGAAATTATGAACAAACATTTTAAATCAGTGTTTACAAGGGAAAATATACAACCTGAAGAGATTGAGTGGAAGGAAAAAGTCCCCCCTATGGAAGAAATAGAAGTAACGAAGAATGAAATATTGACACACTTGGGTAATTTTGATGTCAGAAAATCGCATGGGCCAGATGAAATAGCAAACTGGATTCTGAAAGAATGTAGGAATGAACTGGCAGACAAAATACATAGCATAATAAGCAGTTCCTTAAAAGAAGGAAAAGTTCCAGAAGATTGGAAAAAAGCAAATATAGTACCTATATATAAAGGAGGAAATAAAGAAGAACCTACCAACTATAGACCAGTCTCTCTAACAAGTACAATAGCAAAAATATGTGAAAGAATTATCAAAAGTAGATGGGTAAAATACTTGGAAAAAAACAACGTACTAAATCCAAGGCAATTTGGATTCAGACAAGGACGATCATGCGTCACCAATTTAATATGTTTCTATTCAAGACTAATAGATATAATACAAGAAAGAGATGGATGGGCTGATTGTGCATTTCTAGACCTAAAAAAAGCTTTTGACAAAGTACCACATAAGAAGTTGCTTAAGAAATTAGAATATGAAGGAGGAATACAAGGTAAATTGCTAAATTGGATGGAAGACTTTTTGCAAGAAAGAAAAATGAGAGTAGTGATAAGAGATCAGCACTCAAAATGGAATGAAGTAATAAGCGGTGTCCCGCAGGGAACAGTTCTGGCCCCAATAATGTTTGCTATATATATTAATGATATGGATGAAGGAATTGAAAGCTATATGAGCTTCTTTGCAGATGATGCAAAATTACTGAAAAGAGTGAAAACTGAAGAGGATTGTGAATCACTACAGAGAGATCTAAATAAAGTACAAGAATGGAGTAGGAAGTGGGAGATGGAGTTCAATACAAAAAAGTGTAGTATAATGGAATTTGGAAAAAGCAAAAACAGAATAACAGGATCATATAATTTGGGAGAAGAAGGAATAAAAAGAGTAGAAAATGAGAGGGACCTGGGAGTCATTGTTATGAATAATATGTCACCTGAGAAACATATAAATAAGATTTTTGGAGAAACTTATAATTTAATAAGAACAATCAAAGTGGCATTTACATACCTGGATGAAGAAATGGTGAGGAAAATCCTAATCACCCTGATAAGACCAAGATTGGAATATGCAGCAACGATATGGTCACCAAGTACAAAAAAATGTATAAAAAAACTTGAAAGAATACAAAGAGCAATTACTAAACTGGCACCAACACTCTCAAAACTATCATATGAAGAGAGACTACAAAAACTTAAACTACAGACACTAGAGCAAAGAAGAGAGAGAGGAGATTTGATAGCTATTTACAGAATCATGAAAGGCATAGAAATTACTGATAGAGAGAATCTGATAAAATGGGATGACAGAAATACAAGAGGACACGGAAAGAAAATAAAAAAAGACAACTATAGAAGAGATTTGAAAAAGAACAGCTTTCCTCACAGAGCAATAGACAGTTGGAACAAGTTAGATGAGAAAGTGGTGTGTGCAAAAACAATACATGAATTTAAAAATAGTTTAGATAAAATGAGATATGAAGACGGGACCTCACGAGCATAGCTCCCCTTCCCGTAAAATACAACTAGGTAAACTAGGTAAATACACCAATGGCCCCTTTCCCTCTTTTGAGGTAGTTATCCCAGTCAAAATTATTTCTTGACTTTGAAGAACAATATGGAAAGGGTTCCTTAATCTTCTCAGTCATGTTTAGTTAAATTCTATAAAGCTTGTGTAAATACAGTAGTAGCATTCTTGTCCTCTTACTATGGAAAGATGAGAAATGGAAAAAGTGGTGCCCCAAGAGTGACAAAGAAGATTTAGGAAGAACAGCAATCATTCAGACCATTACCCTCAATCTTTTGCAGGAAACCCACATCTTCCAAAACAGGAGAAATGAGTGATACTGAAAATTGAAAGTTAAAATTTGCACTAGTTTTCCTTTTGTGATGGGAATATTTATTTCTATGTTTTTCTTTCAACAGGTCAGCATTCTACGGAAATTTATCCCTGAGATCAGTCGAAAAGATATTACAAGAGGACCTGCAGGTGTGCGTGCTCAGGCATTGAGCATTGATGGCTCCCTTGTGGATGACTTTGTTTTCCAGCGAGAAGTTAATTGTGAAGTTGGCTCACGTATTTTGCACTGCATGAATGCACCATCCCCTGGAGCAACATCTTCCCTTGCAATTGCAAAGATGATTGCAGATAAATTACATGAAGAATTTAAGCTATAGGAATTTCATTGTTTTTGGTATGTTATGATATAAATCAGGGTTGTGTGGTATTACCATGGTTGACCAATGTGTATACAGATGGGATGGTAAGGTGGGGTGGCAAGAATAGAAGGTTGAAATTTGTAGATGGGAATGGAAAGACATGGTATGTGAATCATTTATTTGGTGATGATGTGATTGCAGGTTATTCTGAGGAGAGACTGAAGAATTTTGAAAGATATTTGAAAGAAGGAAGTTGTGAGTGAATGTAGGCAAAAGTAAAGTGATGAGATATGTAAGGAATGATGGTGGCAGGTTGAATTTGAGTGTGAAGGGTAAGAATCTTGAGGGAATAGAAAAAAGTTTGAAGTGTCTGGTTCTGTTTCACTATGGTCTTGGATCATGTGTTGGACTAGTGATTGATAACTATTACCCTCCCAGATGAGAGCTCAGAGTTCATATTTATCTGATCTGTGGGTAATGCTGTGACCTTATACACACACACACACACTAATCACTCTGATAAGACCAAGATTGGAATATGCAGCAACGATGTGGTCACCAAGTACAAAAAAAATGTATTAACAAACTTGAAAGAATACAAAGAACAATTACAAAATTGGCACCAACACTCTCAAAACTATCATATGAAGAGAGACTAGCAAAACCTGAGCTACAGACACTAGAGCAAAGAAGAGAAAGAGGAGATTTGATAGCTATTTACAGAATCATGAAAGGCATAGAAATTATTGATAGAGAGGATCTAATAAAATGGGATGATAGAAATACAAGAGGACATGGAAAGAAAATCAAGAAAGACAGCTATAGAAGAGATCTGAAAAAGAAAAGCTTTCCTCACAGAGTAATAGACAGTTGGAACAAGTTAGATGAGAAAGTAGTGTGTGCAAAAACAATACATGAATTTAAAAATAGTTTAGATAAAATGAGATATGAAGACGGGACACCACGAGCATAGCTCCCCTTCCCGTAAAATACAACTAGGTAAATGCACACACACGGACATGGAAAGAAAATAAAAAAACATAGGTACAGAAGAGATCTGAAGAAAAACAGTTTCCCACAGAGAGTGGTAGACACTTGGAGCAAACTGGACAAGGAAATAGTGTGAACAAATACCATTCATGAGTTTAAAAGCAAACTAGACACTGCGAGACACAAAGGGGGGACACCACGAGCATAGCTCCCCTTCCCGCAAAATACAACTAGGTAAATACACAAATTCTTCCACATGAGAGCTGCAGTGCTGGTTCACAGTGCAGTGATGCTGAACTTATTTTAACCTTGGGTGGGAATCAAATTTGGACTGCTGAAGTAGTGGTACCACTGTGCTGTTGAACTGTATGGTGGTGGTGAATAGGGAAGTGGATGTGGAGGTGAATTATGGAATAAAGGAAGTGAGTAGATTTTGAGGTAGAATGAAGAGTGTTATGAGAAAAGGTATTTAGGGATGAATATAAAAGTAAAGTTGAATGAAAAAGTGAGTGTACCCATGGCTGTATGGAGTATAAGGGAGATGGAGAGGAAGAGCTTCAGTGTTATTAAGATGAAATGTAAGGTTTTACAAAAATTTATTTTGAAAAATGTGAAGGTGAGGGAGAGAATGGGGATGGGAGCAGTTGGACTGGATAAGAAATAAATGCTGAGGAGGTTTGTGTATATAAAAATAAACAAAGAAAGACTTTCAAATAGAATGTGAAAAACAGAAGTGGATGGAGTGAGCATGAATAGAAGACAAAAAATGAAATGAACAGATGGGTTGAAGGAGGCTTTGCATACATTTGAAACGTGTCGAGCAGGGAATAGAAAGTACAAAAGATAAGAGTGTATGTAAGGAGATTGTGAATGGATGAAGGGATGATGTGGCCTAAAAGGATGTTCTCCTTATCAGCCTCATAGATAATATTGAGGAAATAAAGAGGGGGTCACCATGTGATGAAGTAGTGGTGGTAAACCAGCTCCAGCTGTCAGGCTCTGCTGTAGAAAAGCTATGCCTAGCTCCATTACTTCTGAACCAAACAGTGTGGCAGGGGACAGGGTGACCCTTCATCCCTTAGTTGCTTAGATGGAGAGGGAGGGTTGATGTTTTTAAAGGTCTTTGGTGTATGTATACATACATACATATACCAAAGGCTTTTTCCCCCTTACAAGGGAGGTAGTCAAAAAGAAAAAGAGCATAAAAACCATTCTCACCCATTCCATTCCTCCCTCTTATCTTGGCACCTCCTGGATGATGGGTCATCCCTGCATCTTGTCCACTGCCCTGGGTCAGAGACAGTATCACAAGACACAGCACATCCATAGCAAGGCCGCTTCATCAAATCGGCGACCCCCCCTCTCCGTCCCCTCCTGCAGAAAAGGAGAAAATGGGGAGAAATCCCTTCGGGCTGCGTCAAATTTTTCTCACACATACTACGTCACCCCCCATCCCCCCACTCATTCCACCTCATGCATCACAACATCATCCATATACAACCATTCTCCATTCACCCCTGTCTTCTGTCCTCTCTTGTCCTTCCTCAACAGACATTCCCCTCTTCCCCAAAGCCCCTTTCACCCCATCCATCCATCTCATCCTAGGTCACCCCTTCATGTTCACTCCCTCCACATCTGCCTTCCATACCTCTTTTACTAGTCTTTCTTCACTCATTCTTTCCATGTGTCCAAACCATCCCAATACTCTTTCATCCACCCTATCTCCCAACTCCCTTACCACCCCTGTTCTCCTCACCTCCTCATTTCTCACTCTATCCAGCCCAGTAACCCCTATTATACTTCTCAGATACCTCATCCCAAACACATTCAAACTCCTTCTCTCTTCCTCTCTTATGTTCTATGTTTCTGTATGTATGTATATATATATATATATAATGAAATGAATACGATTAGATGCTACAGGTTGGACATATACTTGCACATCTAATCTGTACAGGACCCACCTTTACAGGCTTGAAGCAGTGAGAAGAGCTGAAGATGGATCTGTTCACAAAATTCTCTGAATATACAAGATGATACACCTGTATATAATAAGAAAACCCAACTCATGTTTCACTACAAGAGTTATTGTGTATATAAATGAGGAAATACAATATATACATTGTATTGTGTATTCCCTGTCTTATATAGATATCAGTTGTTCATGTATAGATATATTTGTATATATGTATATGTATGTATAATAAATCCTGTCTCTCTTCTCTTTACTATATCTGAACTAATGGAAAAGTTGATCCTAGATAGAATCAGAATGCACATATCAACTTCATTAAATCATTATGGATTTGAAGAAGGCCACTCCACCAGCTTACTACTCATTAACATTACCAATCAAGTGATTGAAGGCTTAAAAAAAAAAAAAGTTCCTTATGACAGAATGGAAGTAGTGGCAATGGACATAAATAAAGCTTTTGACATAGTCTAAGCATTCTGTAATATATATATATATATATATATATATATATATATATATATATATATATATATAAAAGTAAAAAACTTATAACTAAAATAAATCATAGAAATTGATATACACAAGAGATGACATCTAATAGTTGGGATACTTACTACCTGGTAGAAAATGCAGAGCAACTCTGAAACAATCATTCAGTAGAGACCAAAACACCATGTAATTAGTCCCCCAGGCAGTACCAATATAAATTTTTTATACATGAACTTTCCCCCCAAAACTCATTGCATAACACCAGTTTCTACATATACAAATGAATTAACAATAACACTTCAGCACTGCAATTACAAGATAGTAACCATAAACATTCAAATTTACTTCAAAGCTAGAGCTGTAAGCACTCCTACAGAATCTTACTATGAAAAAAAAATGTCTTGTGTTGAATAAGTGAGAGACCACTTCTATATTATTGGCTGAAAGCAATTGGAGGAAGGTAGCTTTCGTCAGTTGTTGTTGTTGTTTTTGTTGTTCCCTAACCTGTCTGGCCAAGCAGTCCCGTCTCCCTGAGGAATGTCATGGCTGGAACAGGGTGTTCTCACAAATCCTTTATAATGTACATTGGGATGTTGGCATGCATGATTGTGTACAATGCAGTCTTCCAAAACATGCTATATAGTATGGGGTGAAGTGTTGCATCTTGGACAGTTACCTGCAATGTGGTCATCCAGCCTCTTCTGGTCGTTTAAAAGTAGCTTTCACCAGTTGTTAGCTCTCTTTATATTTGAGAGCTTAGACTTTGTATGGAAGTTGAATGTCAACCCTGAAGCACCTCTAGATGGAGGTGAGGGGGTTTACATGTTTTGAAAATGGACAGCATGGAGATGATTCTCTGTTGTCTATCTTGTTGGATCATCAGTATCTATCATTGTTTCCTCAGTCTAGTAACAAACATCAGATACCAAAGATGCAACTACTGCACAGAAGACATAGAACACATTCTACCACACTGCCTTTGATTCACTCCAGACAGCTCTGAGTTACTGACAAGCTGAATTGGGGTAGCTATGGCCAGGTTACTTGAGGCTCTGGGTCTTCAGTAAGAGAACCAGGATAATGGATAATTTGGTTGATATAAACCCTTACATCCAGACTACATGGCATATAAAATTTTCTACCTCTGATAAATATTCAAACATGTCTATAGTACATACAACATATACCAAGGCTTTTCCCCCCTTACAAGGGAGGTAGTCAAAAAGAAAAAGAACATAAAAACCATTCCCACCCATTCCATCCCTAAATACATTCCACCCTCCACCCTCCCTCTTATCATGGCACCTCCTGGATGAGGGGTCATCCCTGCACCTTGTCCACTGCTCTGGGTCAGAGGCAGTGTTGCAAGACACAGCACATCCACAGCAAGGCCGCTTCATTAAATCGGAGACCCCCCCCTCTCCATCCCCCCATGCACAAAAGGAGAAGACGGGGAGAAATCCCTTCGGGCTGTGTCAGTTTTTTCTCTCGCATACTACCTCACCCCCCATCCCCCCACCCATTCCACCTCATGCATCACAACATCATCCATATACAACCATTCTCCATTCACCCCTGTCTTCTGTCCTTTCCTGTCCTTCCTCAACAGACATTCCCCTCTTCCCCAAAGCCCCCCTCACCCCATCCATCCATCCCATGTTCACTCCCTCCATATCTGCCTTCCATACCTCTTTCACTAGTCTTTCCTCACTCAGTCCTTCCATGCATCCAAACCAACCCAATACTCTTTCATCTATCTCCTAACTCCCTCACCACCCCTGTTCTCCTCCTCACCTCTTCATTTCCCACTCCATCCAGCCCAGCAACTCCCATCACACTTCTCAGACACCTCATCTCAAACACATTCAAACTCCTTCTCTCCTCCTCTTTTATGTTCCATATTTCTGCCCTATACAGTGCTGTTGGCACAATCACTCCTTCATACAGTCTCCTCTTAGCCTCCATTCCCAAATGTCCATTCTTCATTACACCTTTCAATCCACCAAAGCATTCACTCACTTCTCTCAATCTACATTCCACCTCCACTCCACCCTTTCCAGCCACATTTGCACCCAAGTATCTAAAACTATCCACTTCCTCCAGTCGCTCTCCCTTAATGCTCACTTTCAGTCTGCTGCCACTTTCACCCCTTGTACATCTCATCACCTTACTTTTACCCATATTTATCTTCAACTTTCTTCTTTCACACTCTCCCAAACTCTGTCACCAACTTCCTCAATCCCCCCTCTGATCCTGCCACAAGCGCAGCGTCGCCCGCAAACAACAGCTGGCCCACCTCCCACCCCTCTCCATTTTCTTTAAACATCTCCAATCCCTGACCCACCACCCTTGCATTTACCTCTCGCACCACCCCATCCATGTATAATTTGAACAGCCAGGGCGACATAACATATCCCTGATGAAGTCCCACCTTTACCTCGAACCACCCACTCTCCACTTCCAATCCTGACACATGCTCTACTACTCTCGTAAAAACTCTTGACAGCTCCTAGAAGCTTTCCTCTGCAAAACCTCCCACAGTGCCCTCCCCCCGTCTACCTTGTCATAAGCCTTTTCCATATCCATAAAAGCCCAAAAAACATCCTTACCTTTTCCAATAGCTTCTCACTTATCTGTCTTACCACAAAAATCTGATCCACATAACCCCTACCTGTCCTAAATCCACACTACTCCTCGCCAATCACTCCCTCTGTTCCTCTACTAATCCTCTCAATCAAGACCCTCCATAAACCTTCCCAACTACCCTCAACAAACTGACCCCTCTGAAACCACCACACTCACACTTGCATCCCTCTTTCCCTGCAAAGTGGAACTTCACAGGCACTCCTCCAGTCCTCCGGCACTCTACCCTCTCTCCAGCAAACATTAAGTAATCTCACCAGCCAGTCCACCATCACCGTACCTCCTTTCTTTAGACTTTCTGCGTGGCATCCATCCAGACCAGGTGCCTTACCTGCTCTCATCATCTTAACAACTGCCTTCACTTCATCCTTCCTTATTTCTCCTCCATTTTCCTCACTCATCACGGTCATTTTCTTAACACTTCCCACTGCAACTACCTTTCCCTCCCTATCCTCCTTCACATTTAGCAACTCCCTAAAATACTCTGCCCATCTTCCCCTTACTGCCTTCTCTTCCATTATCATCTCTCCATCTGCACCTTTTACCTTTTCTTCTCTACTTGATTCACCTCCTCTTCCTCTCTTAATTTCTTTCCAAAACATCTTTTTATTACTTTCAAAATTTTCTGTCATACTCTTACCCCATTTCATATCTGCTCTCCTCTTTCCCTTCTTTACCTTGTGGTTAACTTTTCTTTGTACCTCTCATATGATTCCCTCATCCTATTTTGTAACCAATCTGTGAAAGCTCACTTCTTCTCTTCTACAAACATCTTTGTTTCCTCATCCCACCATTCACTACCCTTTCTTCTATTTCTTCCCATCCTTCTTGTTCCACACACCATCTTTGCACACTTTGTGACTCCCTCCTTGAACCATCCCCATTCCTCCTCCACTCCTAGCTCTATTCTATCCTTCACTCCCTCCCACTCCTCTCTCAGCTTCTTCTTGCACTCCTTTTCCTTTTCATTTAAAGAGTTCACTTTAAGCACCTCCCTACCTTTTGTCCTTTTCCTCTTTCTCCATCTATCCTTCACTCTCAACTTACCTTCCACCAAAAAAATTGATCTGATATTCCCCTACTCTCTCCCCTTAGCACATGTACATCCTTAACTCTTCCTATTGTACTCCTATCTACCACTACATAGTCCATTAATGCTCTTCCACCCTTCCATCCACCACCCTCCCCCATGTGTACTTATGCTTGACTTTCTTCTGAAACACTGTATTTGCTATCCTCAACTCCTTTCTAGACACATCTCCACCATCAACTCTCCACTACGATTCTTTCCTGGAACTCTACATTCCCAACCACTCTGTCAATTGGTTCATTTCCTACCCTAGCATTACGGTCTCCCAGTACTACTACATTGACGTTCTTCCCTAATCCTTCTATGCACTCATTTAAATATATCCAAAAGCCTCCCTTTCTTCTACACTCTTCTCATTACCAGGCCCATACCCACAAGAAATAGAAAAGTTGTGCCAAGGAAATCATGAATACACAGAAGAACAAGAAATGGCAGAAGTTATGAACAACCACTTCAAATCAGTTTTCACAATTAAGAACAAACCTAACTGTGAGGGAACAGAGAGACAGAAATCCCCTCAATGAAGGAAATAACTGTAACAAAGAAGGAAATCAACAACCAAATAAAGAACCTAGATGTCAGAAAATTGCATGGTCCAGATGGAATTACAAGGAATGTGTAGAGGAATTAACAGATAAAATACGTTATAATCAAATGCTCGCTTAAAGAAGGTAAGGTACCAAAAGACTGGAAAAATGCAAACATAGTACCAATACACAAAGGAAGAAAATCCAACTAACTACAGACCGGTCTCCCTAACAAGCACAGTGGCAAAAATATGTGAAAAAGTGATCAAAAATAAATGGGTTAAACACCAGGAAGAAAAATCTATACTAAACCCAAGCCAATTTGGATTTAGACAAGGAAGATCATGTACAACAAACCTAATGTGCTTCTACTTGAGACTAATAGGTATAATAGATTAGAGGGATGGATGGGCAGACTGTGCCTATCTAGACCTACAAAAGGCATTTGACAAAGTACCACACAAGAAATTAATAAGAAAATTAGAATCAATAGGTGGCATCGCAGATAAATTATTAGAATGGATGGAAGATTTCCTGACTGGGAGAGAAATGAGAGTAGTAATTAGAGACAAATACTTGAAATTGGAAGAAATGATAAGTGGTGTTCCACAAGGGTCAGTGCTGACTCCAATCATGTTTGCCATATACATAAATGACATGGATGAAGGAGTTGAATGTTATATGAATTTCTTTGCAGATGATGCAAAAATATTAAAGAACAGAAGATGACTGTGATTCATTACAATCAGACCTGGACAAAATCTGGAAATGGACTCAAAAGTGGGAAGTGAACTTCAGTATCAAGAAGTGTAGCATAATGGAGTTTGGAAAAACCAAAAACAGAATTTCAAAAAATTACAAAATTGGCGAAGAAGAAAAAAAAAAAGTGCACTCGGAAAGAGACCTTGGAGTATTAATCAACAAAGACATGACACCGGATAAACATATAAACAAAATAGTCAGTGAAACCTACAACATATTAAGGTCAATGAAAGTGGCATTTGACTACTTGGATGAAGAAATTACTAAAAAAAATATTAGTTACATTGATTAGACCAAAGCTGGAATATGCAGTGATACTATGGACACCCAGTACTAAAAGGAATATAAGAAAACTAGAAAGAATACAGAGAGCAACAACAAAGTTGGCACCTAGCTCTTTCCAATTTAACATACAAAGATTATCAAAATTGGAACTAGCAACACTAGAGCAGAGAAGAGAAAGATGTGATCTATTAACTATATTTAGAATCATGAAAGGAATGGAAATCCTTGACAGGAATGATTTACTATAAAATGACAATGGAAAAACAAGAGGTCATGAAAAGAAACTCAAAAAGGATAACTATAGAAGAGATCAGAAAAAGAATAGCTTCCCACACAGAGTGCTGAATATATGGAGTAACTTAGACAAAGAAACAGTGTGTGCAAATACTATTCAAGATTTTAAGAAAAAACTTGATGCTGAAAGATACAAAGACAAGCCACTACAAGCATAGCTCCCTTCCCGTGTAATACAACTAGGTAAGTACATCTCCTTTCCCAGTTTCACCTTCATCCACATTGTCTTTGAGGAAACCTCCTTCCACTCCACTACATGTTTACCTAGCTCTTCACTTACTAGTATAGCCACCCCTTCTCTCCCTTGCCTTCTCTTCACTCCTGACAACCTCCCAGTTACACTCCCAAACTCACATTCACCCTTCCCTCCCAACTTAGTTTCACTCAAAGCCAATACATCCATCTTGCCTCTCACAAACATACTACCTATCTCTTCCCTTTTACTCTTATCTGTACCACATCCACACACATTAAAAGACCCAAACCTTTGGGTGCTGTCTATAGTACATTGACATTAAATGTATATATATATCTGTATATCAAAAGGCTTCTTCCCCTTATTTGGGAGGTAGCCAACTAAAGTAGTAGTAGTAGTATAGGTTTATTCAACAATATTAAATACAATTAGATATACATATATACATTTTTTACAAAATTGGTAGTTGAAAAGGGAGAGCGAGAAGCAAAGCTTATGGGGAGTTGCTCTCCCTCAAGGAAAAAAAATTATTTTTATTTATTTATTTGTGTTACATGTTAGTATGGTACATACACATCTACACACATATATACACACATACATGCATACACATGAATTGCAACCCCCCTACCCATCCCGCCCTCATCCATCTCCTGTATGTTTACTTTCTATCATAGCATTAACACAGAGATGAAAAAACATTTAAAATAAATAAGGTGTTCAAGTAACTGGAAACATTGTTAATGTGTACTCATGAATCCAAGTGGGAGTGTCTCTTAGTACTTCACACTAATGGACTTGAGGACCTGTCCCTATTATAAGAGGGGTGAGGAAGTAATGACAGGCACCTGTATATGGTGGTACTGGAAGATGGACAGCAGAGTTACCCATTTTCAAAATCTGTCGTTTCCCTCACCTCTATCAGGAGGTGCAACCTTGAGTGGGTGACACTCAGTCTTGACTTCAATTGAAAGCTATTTCTTACACCTTTTTGATGCATGAAGAGCTGATAACCAGCAACTGCTCCCCTTTTTCTAGCATTTAAAGCTTGTGAAAATAGAAACAATCACATCGATACAACACCTACCCACATCAAAAACAAATATAACCCATTGAACCACCCCTCCTATCTCATGACCTTAGGAGTAAAGGGTTGCCCTGTTTCCTGCCACACTGTTTGGGACAAGAGCATCGTCGTAAAGCATAAGTATCTTTTAGATAAAATGTATGAAACATGATATCTACCATCATTGAAAGAAAGAAGAGAAAGAGACAATGTGATAGTAATGTACAGGTCATTAAGGAAAAGAATAAGCATTTCATAGTCTGAGACAGTACAGAATCAAGATGATGATATGGTTTAATGTCACAAACTCCTCCCATCAGTGCCCCTTACAGAGGACTTTGTAGCGTGGAATTTAATGAATCATGCCCTTGTTTCAACTTCGCCAATGGCAGGATTCAAACCGCCATCCCCTTGACCTTCGCCACAAGTAACAACACCCTAACCTCAGCCAGCAAACTTCCTGTGAATCCCAGAATAGCTTAGAAATTGAAATAGCCCAAGTGGAAACCAAAGTAGACTAAAAATTAAGTATGATATTTGGAGAAAAAGAGACAAGAGCCCACAAGTCAGCTCCTTTTCTTGTATATTATAATTGGGTAAATGTGATACAGTTTAACGTCACTAACTCCTCCATTGGGAGGCTAGGATGGTGTCCCTTTACAGAGGACTTTATAGCTTGGAATTTAATGAACCATGCCTATGGTTCAACTATGCTGGTGGCAGGGTACACACCGCCATCCCCTCGACCATCGCCGCAAGTAATGACGCCCTAACCCACTTAGCCAACGAGCTTCTTATAATCAAGTAAATACAGTTGGGTCTAAAAACTAGAGATGGTTTACTCCCACTTCTTTCCAACATTGCAGACCCCCTCCTCTTCCATTCATCTTTGAAGCAGATGAAAAAATCATCTTCTTGGGCTACCTTATTCCTTTATTGATACACAATTTCCTTTCATTCCTTTATTTTGCATGCATGCCTTATAAGGAGGAAGAAGCCTTTGGTATATAGATAGAATAGATATACCATCTGCATTCAGAGCTTCACCTCATTCTGTCTTGCTTTTGACCTCGCTCCACTCACTTCTAGTTTCCATGCTTTTCTTCTGTTGTCTATTCTTCCCAATGCCTAAATGACCTCAGCACACTCTGGTCTTCCCAGTTCAACAGCTTTCCTTCCACTTCTATTCCTTGCCTCACATTTTCTATGCATTCACTATCAAATACCTATTTCTCATAACACTATTCCACATCTATATTTACTTGCTTACTTTACTTTTACAGTTCTCCACATCAACAACTTCAATACAAATTAGTAAGGAAGGTTATATTGGGGCAACCTGACATAGGTCATGAATTAAACTCTCGTTTCCCCAAACCTCCTCCAGTGATAGTTTGAAGGGAATTGTTTTTTGAATAACTTTAGTAATTTATCAAACTTTGAATGTCCACAGTTCATTTTTACATTTTCCTCATATATCATCAGGATTCAATTACATTTCTCTCAAAGAAATATTTGGATCTTGCAAATCTTGGAACCAACTCAGTCACTGTGGTGGTCATGGGTGGCTTTGTGTTGAGATAAGCCACTACTTGACTATACCATCCTAACACTATACTTATTTTGAGATATCCTGGTTTCCAAGTCTTTTCCTGATTGTCCAATATATATATATTTTCTCTTTCTTTTTTTCAGATTTTATAAGGTACTTCGTATACAACACATTTTGTACACATTAACAAGCATGGGTGTCAGCACTGATCCCAGGACTCCACTAGTTACTTTCCTTCATCCTATCTTATCCATTATTATAGTCCTCATGTATTGGTTGGCCTTTCAGGAAATCCTTCATCTACTACAAGAGGTTTTAGTTTTCCAACAAGTTCCATTTTCATATTAATGATTTACCAGGTACATTATCATAGGCAATCATCAGATCTACATATGCACGATCCACCCAGCCTCTCTTGGTACACATTACCCGCTCTTGAATAGAAATTTAACAGGCTCTATATATACACATCCTTCTAGTTCTGAAACCATAGTGATTTTCTGCCAAAATGTTTATCTATTCAAGGTATTTTATCAACCTATCTCTCACAATTTACCCAATGTGTTGGTCAGGGACACTGGTCTGTAATTCAAGGGTTTATCCTTACTTCCCCCTGTGTGGATTGGCACCACATTAGCCCTCTTCCAATCCTGAGAAACTATCCCTTTGTGCTAATGAATGCACAATGAGGTTATGAATTATGTCTACCAACTCTCTACATTCTTTAAGTATTCAGTTTGAAATCATCATATGAATTGCAGCTTTCCACACATCTGTTTTAAATAGTTTGTATACTTTTTTCACTTCTAATTTTACATTTTTTAACCCAATATTTCTGTTCTCACCCTTCTCAACAAAGTCATTTTCTTTAGTGAAAATGATTTCCCATCATCTTTCACCTTTTACTAAATATTTCCATGGAGTGGATTTTTTTTTTTATTTCAATCCAAGTTGATGAATCATTAGGGAACATGAATGAAAAAAGTGAATTAAAGTGACAGAAGATCTTTTGGTTTGAGATGGGAGCATGCCACAAGGTCATTGGATTTTTTTTTTTTTTCCCCAGGCTTCGTATCTGAAGAATGTCCAGAAATGGAGTAATCTATACCATTGCATCACTACATAAAACAACCTAATAGATGAAATAATCCAATCTGAAGCCATAAATAAGTATAAAGCTAAATTTGACTGACAGATAATTTATCAGGTATCATATAACACCTTGTAATTAGTCCCCTAAAAAGCAGTACCAATACAATCTGCCTCTTTCCTCACTACTTTCAGCCAGTGACATAGAACAGTCTCACACAAACAATAGTCCAGAATTCCATGAGAGGTCTATGGAAAGGGTTAAGGACTGTTGTTGGCCACTGTGATGCTGCAGTTTTTCAGTTAGTAAAACTTGAGACAGCAGCTATATAGCTTCATATAATCACATGAAATGAACTGTCCATTTCAGTTTTACTTAAATCCTATATTATAGAAATATATTGTATATATAATTTCCATATATATAAATACTATACATGCACAACAATTCACAATTTCTAAACTATTCCAAGTATTTCTAGATGCATAACTACTTGGAATAGCATAGAAAGTGATATAGCGCAAGCTCAAACAATACACAAGTTCAAATCAAAATATGATAATTGGAAATCAAGAATGTACATTAAGTTGGAACTGTACATGAATTTAAGGCTAGGTATGATAAAAGATTAAAGAATAGGAGATGGGGCCCAATGAGCATAGCTCCTTTCCTGAATACTGTACTACAATTAGGTAAATACAAGCACAATAATTACCTAGATACATTTGGTTCAGCCTAAGATTTTTTTATGTATTCATGTATAAATGGATATACATGTAGAATACATTAGAATATACATATTTATAAATAATGGGTAGTTCTATGTAAATTAACATAGTATTGGAGAATAAGAGACAGTCAATTCAAATTCAATAATTATATGGATACATGGATTCTGGCAGTGTTGGTGCGTTTTACTGTACAAGATAATTCATAAATGAACTGGACACCTGTGGATTGCATAAGGGTTAAGTGAATGGGTGACCATACATGGCCTGTTTTAAGAAGTGGCTACCTAAAGTGTGCTTTGAACTGACTACCTATTCTTAATATATATAATAGTACTTACTGGAATGAAGTAAATGCAAGTGATATTCACAGTTTAGATATAATTGTTTGGGTTGTATTCTTGGAAGGTTATCAGTTTTCAAGTATTTTTGTGTAATATGTGTAGCTATGTATCTGTATAGGTGGATTTAGAAAGCTATTCTGTGTTGAGCAAAAAAGAGAGAAAAAAATGGGGTGACATCATGTCTCATTTTAAGGCGTGTTGGTGCCCCTATATGATTTATTCCAGTAGTTTCAGATGGGTGGCTGTATGGATGCACAAGGTTTACAAGCATTTACAAGGTGAATATAAATTGCTACACAACTGAATACATGGCCACCAGGATTTGAACTTAAGCTATGTTGGTGTAGTACTCTATCAACTAGTGTAAAGATATGTTCCCAACTTAGTTAATAGTAAGCTTGGTGGTTGTAAAGGTGGATGTATCTACCTTCTGATACAGGACATTTCTAGCCCACATATGAACATTGTGCTTCTTGTTCTGTAAGTTTATGCAATTGCATAACAATAAGTGTTCATTTTGTATTCAGCTTGTAAATGCTAGTGAACTTTACTTGTCTATACATTTACAATATTGAAACAACTGGAAAAGGATACCACCATACCTCACTGGGGAAGTCCATGGCCCTAATGCCCCTCACCCCTAAATCTGCCAGTGCATATCTGCAGCTCTGTACAGATATTTAGAGGCAAGAAACCTAATCCCATCATCCTCTTTTGGTTATGGTGGGACCAATGAGAGGATTCCACAAAGTGGTGCACTTGGGACAGACTCATTTTACTGCTGCTCATCTTCAAAAGCCATAAACACTCATCCCCTTCTGGAGGTGCAGCCCTGGGTTGGCACTTGGTGTCTGGTTGGCCCCAAGATATCCATTAGGTTCATCTGTGTTTCCTCCACTTTTTCACATAAAGAGCAACTGCCAGCAACGGCTTCTTTCTTACTACCATAATAGATCCTGTTATAGTGAATTTGATATATAATGAACACCATATTTCTTCTGAACTACCTACTGAAAAAATGAACCTCATTCTATATTTAAGACAGAATTTCTGAAAGAATGATGGTCTAAATACTCATGACTGCAAAACTCTTGGATACATCAGATCCCTCCATCCCTGAAATGGTTCATTATACCAATAGTTTACTGTAGCATAAGGTGATAAAATAAAAACAGTACTACACTGATTCAATACATTTAATGTTACCATGTATATTAGATTTTTTCTTATGATTTGTACATTGGCTGGGGTGACAGTGTATTTTATGTGTTGTTTTATATTAAACTTCTATTTTGGGTAATGGCTGATGAGATGAATTTAAATATCTAATATACACAAACTTACATATATAAGGTATTCTACCCAGACATATAGAAGAAACTATATTAAGTCATTTGTGATATGGTATTCCTGTTGTAGGATACAATATTATTAAGGATTAAATAAGGTATGTGCCTTGCAGGTATGCCAGTTTCATAATTAAAAGCAATGAATAATTTAAGCATTGTACAGGCCCGTGCAGATGGGGGGTGCCAGATCACCTGCCCTTTGCACTGTGCCCCAAAAGTGCCCTTCACAAAAATATATAAAAATGAATGAAAAATTATTTCTCACAGGCTTTTTCCATTTTCTTACCATTCAGAAATTATAATGTGGAAAATGGTGTTGCACCCTACCAGATAGTTGCCAAATACAAATAATACAAAAGAGTGAAGTTCCCAATTTCCAGCCCAAAGCACCTGCCCCTTGCAATGTATGTGCACATTACTGGTATTGTAGTGTAATTTTGACCATATATGCCTATGGTTCTGTACAGCACAACTGCTGTAGTTACTATTTTTTATATTTGTAACCCCTTTATTTTTTTTTTATTTTTTTTTTTTTTACAATATTTGTTCAAAGTCAAGGTGTACACATGTGACAAAATAGGATTTTGTTTGATTGAGACCTCATTTTACCAAGAGTGTGACCCTTAAATGAAATAATGTTTACCAAAGTGAAAATGCTAGGTTGAAGGGGTTGATTCGAATTGCATTTTTGTTTTTCACTAGGTCTTCTGTTATTTCTTTGGAAGAGGGAAAATAAAGGAAGTCCATTTTATGGAGTTTGGTTTTGTATTTTTGAAGGATTTATAAATTGAATGACCAGGAAATGGATATTAGAGAAAGAAACCCACTTCCAAGATATGGTGAGATTTTAAGCCAAATCACATTGAAGAACCTCTGAACAAAGTTTATTGAACCTTAGTATTTAAAAAATAAAAAGTGCAATAATTTTTTTGTAGTGAACATATTTTTACTTAACACTGAATTAGTTTTATATTGAATACTAAGTGTATTTAATAGCATTAAAAGACATTACAGATGGAATGTGACCTTGCTCAACCTGTCAGAATTGTTCTTTAATCTAACAACATATGTATTTGGTTGTTAGCGTTTTCATCTTATTTATTTTGTTTAGTGTTAGAACTGTGTTCTCAATCTCAGGACAACTGTTGAATCCAAAATATGAATGGTAAATGTAGACTGGAGTGCAAATTGCAAAATAAACATTTACACAAGGTGCATACTTGATGTTCTATGCACCGAGTTCGGTGTCTAGTATGCTCATGTAGGAGCAGACCTCTATCTGATACTGTATAAGTTAATAGAAAATTTGAAGGAGCTGGGAGTTGTTTTTTTATCAAAATTCCTTGTATTAAATCCTGCATTGTGCTGGTTTAGTTTATGGGTTGTTGGAATAAAATGCCAAACGACTTTATACAGATCAAATAAGCCCTCCCCCTCCCAACCCAGATTCAGCCTTACCAACATAGGAGGAGGAATTTTTATTTGCCATTTGTTTTCAGTGGATGAGGAGGAATTCGCCATGATAACAGTAAAGAAGTGGAGACAAATCAGTTCCAATTTTCGGACCATGCTGTAGATAACCTGTGTGTTGCTATAATAATAATGATAATAAATTTATTTGGCAAAGAATCAATATACATGAAGTGCAGATAATGACAAGAACACATGGTTCGAAATTATTACTGCAAAATGCCAAGGATAACACTGTGTTTGACCCAAATATTGTGGAAGAGAGCATGAGAAGGGGTAGGACACGACAGTGTTTCTTCAATGGTGTGGCCGTGAGATGTAAATCACACCTTCATGGTAATAAAACTATGTCCGTCCACCATTGCCACAGGTAAGATAGTAACTTGAATTGTTTTAATTGGTATTCAGAATATAATTAATCGTGATTCGCTGCCACCATCACAACCACATAGAATTGTTATTTAAACATGTAGTAATTCGTGGACACCACACGGTTTGATTCTATTCCCCCCCTCCCTTAGGTTTTAGATACTACGTTGCAGTCGCTGAATTGAAAGCGAAGAAACAAAGGCTGAAGTATGATTCACGTTTGGTTTTACTAATCTATAAGTTGATGAATTTTTTAAATTCGTCTCAATACTTACAACATGCAATTCCTTTTTAACCTATACTCAATATAACATGATTGTCACAATTTTTGAAATTGTGACACCCGGCTCGCTGTCTCCCCTTCCCATTTTCTCGTCTGATTTCTCACCGTTACGGCCCTTCATTCCCTATACTCGGGGGAATTACCAGAGTCCTTAAAGGTCAGATATCAACAGATATACCATTCGCTAAAAATCATCGTATTGCTCGAAAAAGTACTTTTTAAAAGCATACAAATAAAGTTTTTACCTGTTACAGAAGAATTTATTCAGAAAATTCACTTTTAATTTCGCCTCACATACCACTTTTCCGAAGTCGAGATGTTCTAGTCGATTTGTAATTAGTACCAGTAATCGCCGCTAGGTGAACCGGCGGTGACGTCACAGTTGCCAAACAATCGGACAAAGAGACACACGCTGTACTTCAGCTCAGTCATTCCAATCGAGTTATTCGTCTTTATGTTCGTTTTTAATCCAAATTTGTTCGCAAAAATGGCTCATTGTGCATTCCAATTCGGAAGGATAGTATGTATGGTGGAAGAAGAAGAGGAAGAGGAGTTTGATATCGCCGAACATCGCATTGTAAAGCCTTACCAGTTCGAACCGATAATAGGACAGCCCGTTTCTTTGTCGGAATACAGTGCAAGTGAAGATGAAGAAAGTGGTGAACAAAATAGCGAAGAAGAAGGGGAAAGCGATTTGTCAGATTCAGAACCCGAGACCACGGGGGAGGAGACGGAATTCGACGGCGACGTTGATTTAGACGATGCCGAGAATCAAGATGGGCCTACCACCCCTCCTAGACGCAAACGCAAAAGATCTGACCAGTCTCATAGGATTGGGAATACCAACTGGTAAGAAATTCAGTGCATTATTCCTTATTTAGGCTATCATTGCAAGCATGGGATGGGGTCCTTTGTTTTTAAGTAGACGATTTAGGCCCCTATTTCGATTGTAGTCCAGGCCTACATGATGGTATAAGCCTACCAATAAATTTTTGCTCTTTTTTCCAAACTTTTAATTTCAGAAGATTGAGGACATAAGCCTGGGGCCAGCCTCTGCACCGAGGTCCTTCCAAGTCCAGCTCAACCTTTTATTTCATTTGTAGATAAATTAACTTTTTTATTTCCAGGTGTACATGCGGACACTGCCTACCCATGCAAACAGCGAAAGAAAGTGTTTGTTGCAATGAGATGCAGCAGGTCGCAGAGAAATTAGATGAAAAGGGTAACTGCATTATAGACCATGAAGGATTTCAAGTAAATTGCTTAAATGAGCATGTGCTGGACACAAGTTTCTGGGAATTTCTGCAGAAGCATGGGCCCATAGGTGATGAAGAACCAATGCATGAGTAAGAATCATTTGTCAGTCTCTCTCTAAAATTCCAAGCATGGGGGGAAAAATAAATGATATGAATTGCCTTGTGGCCATTTCTTCCTGCAAGATCGAGATTATTCATTTAAAATACGACACACGACTGACAATGCAAAGGCGATACGATGCACTCTCAGAATAACAATATTGTTTGGCAACTGTGACGTCACGAACGCGGAATTCCCCGAACGTTCCCGAAGCGCACGGGCGGGTTGTTTCGAACAGCAGACGACGCAATGAGATGAAGACAAACAACTGTTTTTGCCAAATTTTGCATTGTCAGTCGTGTGTCGTATTTTAAATGAATAATCTCGATCTTGCAGGAAGAAATGGCCACAAGGCAATTCATATCATTTATTTTTCCCCCCATGCTTGGAATTTTAGAGAGAGACTGACAAATGATTCTTACTCATGCATTGGTTCTTCATCACCTATGGGCCCATGCTTCTGCAGAAATTCCCAGAAACTTGTTTCCAGCACATGCTCATTTAAGCAATTTACTTGAAATCCTTCATGGTCTATAATGCAGTTACCCTTTTCATCTAATTGCAACAAACTCTTTCGCTGTTTGCATGGGTAGGCAGTGTCCGCATGTACACCTGGAAATAAAAAAGTTAATTTATCTACAAATGAAATAAAAGGTTGAGCTGGACTTGGAAGGACCTCGGTGCAGAGGCTGGCCCCAGGCTTATGTCCTCAATCTTCTGAAATTAAAAGTTTGGAAAAAAGAGCAAAAATTTATTGGTAGGCTTATACCATCATGTAGGCCTGGACTACAATCGAAATAGGGGCCTAAATCGTCTACTTAAAAACAAAGGACCCCATCCCATGCTTGCAATGATAGCCTAAATAAGGAATAATGCACTGAATTTCTTACCAGTTGGTATTCCCAATCCTATGAGACTGGTCAGATCTTTTGCGTTTGCGTCTAGGAGGGGTGGTAGGCCCATCTTGATTCTCGGCATCGTCTAAATCAACGTCGCCGTCGAATTCCGTCTCCTCCCCCGTGGTCTCGGGTTCTGAATCTGACAAATCGCTTTCCCCTTCTTCTTCGCTATTTTGTTCACCACTTTCTTCATCTTCACTTGCACTGTATTCCGACAAAGAAACGGGCTGTCCTATTATCGGTTCGAACTGGTAAGGCTTTACAATGCGATGTTCGGCGATATCAAACTCCTCTTCCTCTTCTTCTTCCACCATACATACTATCCTTCCGAATTGGAATGCACAATGAGCCATTTTTGCGAACAAATTTGGATTAAAAACGAACATGAAGATGAATAACTCGATTGGAATGACTGAGCTGAAGTACGGCGTGTGTCTCTTTGTCCGATTGTTTGGCAACTGTGACGTCACCGCCGGTTCACCTAGCGGCGATTACTGGTACTAATTACAAATCGACTAGAACATCTCGACTTCGGAAAAGTGGTATGTGAGGCGAAATTAAAAGTGAATTTTCTGAATAAATTCTTCTGTAACAGGTAAAAACTTTATTTGTATGCTTTTAAAAAGTACTTTTTCGAGCAATACGATGATTTTTAGCGAATGGTATATCTGTTGATATCTGACCTTTAAGACTTCTAGTAGCTACATCCTGTCCTTTCTCCTTCTCTTTATCCTCTTCAACTGTCGTGCCATTTTGACAATCAATTTCAGTGCCTTAACGAAGGGAGAGACTTCTAATTATCTAGAAACACCCCCCCCCCTTTAGATTCGTGTTCTCATAGCCAAGCTCAACGGTTTTCGCGCCCAAACAAAGCGCCCAAACACTCCCCCTCCCCCCCTGCGCCCTGCCACATATTTGTTTTAAGCTAGGCAATTAGAATAATTAGGATTGTATCTAACCCGCTCGTGAACAGTGTCTACCTCATGGAACAATTGGAACTGTGTCATCTCCCACATGAACATTATTCGTAGTACCCTTCACAACTAGGGACGGAGACGCAGAACTATTGGCAACGTCGGAAGCCGGCTAGCGGGCATCTTGACCTGACCTGCCGCAGGACACAAGGCAGTCTAAGCATCGAGTTCATCAAAGGAGGTCGGACCGCGCGTTCTCGGAAGTCCAATCCATATTAAGTACTAATACTTTAACAATTTCTTAAGCTAGGAACGCGCGCAGGGAATAGATAGGATGTATGTATGAAAGCCAACTGTTAAAACCCTTATTTAATGTCAAGTAGCATATTTCTAGTGTTTAATTATTCAATTCATTAAAACTCACAATAGGAGTTCTGGGTTTCATTAGCCTAGGACGGTTCACTTAATGAGTTGTCCCATCATACCCCTCCCCCCTCTTTGATCTACTCTCACGCTTGCCTTGGAGGGAAGGCGAGTGGTCCCGAGATGTGATACAAATCGCCTGGACTTCGGTTCCCCAACTGCAGCTATCTTCCCCCTCCCTTCATCAATCACTTAAGGTACGTGTTACCCACACCACCTCATCTACCACCTTCTTCCACTGTCCAGGAATTTGTGTCAATGATTATGGTAAAAGTAACACGTAGTTTCCACCAAGAGAAGACGTTATACCCGTTGCACTGAGAACTGGCCGTTAGGGCGGAGCACTGGGAGTTCCCCTGTGGTGCCACATCTAATTATTTCATAATTTTATTTTATTTTATAATTCTATTTTATGATTTTATAATGTTGCCACATATGATTATATTATAATTTTTGTCACACACCACCACTGAGGTAAAAATCAAAGCAATGTTTTCTATACAAAGGTTTCGTTTCTTCGAGTGTAGACATGGCATATGGAAAAGAGAGAGCGACGTGCCGCTACATCTAATCTCTGGCCCCGCCCCCCTCACACTGCATTCAGAAAACATTGCATCCACACGCACGTTCTCGCCATGGATGCCCATGTGTGGCAACACCGGGAAATCTCCTAGCCCCGCCTTATCGGTCATTTCTCCTTGCGCTGACTATAGCATGGGCGGAGGAATGTAATACCCCCAAACGCGTATGTTCGTCTCTTTTTTCAAATTCTTTTTTATGTATTTACATAATTTTCACATATTTACAACCGATGGTTATAATTACGAACCACTTTACATGGATAATTTATGCAAAATATTTTCAATGAACTTCAAGACAAGAATAACTTACGATTAAAGAGGTAGTGTGGGGGTAAGTACAGTACCGGACAGAAGTGATGGCCGGGTGGGGCAGGAGGACAAGAATTTTGCCCTTTTTATAACCATACCCATAGGCAGGGCCCCCGAGAGGACCAAAATGTGCTGTTGCGAGATAATTTCTGGGGCCCCTTTCCAACACTAGTCATATCTAGATGATTGTGTTGCACCATATTATATGTTCTGAGGAATCTGGAATCTTTTTAAAAAGTCTGTGTACCATTTTGGCAAACTCATAAGGGTTAGCGTTAGAAAGTAGTCATTATAATAATTTAAAGCCTTGCAGGCCTATAAAACTTCAAGTACAGTTTTTAGTTTAATTCAACATAACTTTTCCTCTGCTTCAGTATTGCCCTTGCAGATGATATTCCAAAAGTGCTGTCAAATGGAAAAAGTACACTTACTTCAGATTAATGTAGATGAGAAGAACTTCTGGAGAAATACTGTAGATTATAAAGTTGGATAATTCATTTTACTATTGAATAATTCAAATGTGAAAGTTGAGAAAGCAAATTGGGACTCTGAGATACAAGTTAAGATCGGCTCTTGGTAGCTTTTACAGCAACAGGGTTTAATAATTTGGAACATATATCTATGACAGCAACAATAAAAATTCATGCATAATTGCCCATTTCAATGTTCAATTTTGATGTTCATGGGCCCCTAGACTCTTATGGGCCCTGGTGCGGTGCACCGGCTGCACCCCCCTCTCAAAGGGCCTGCCCATAGGAGAGTATTGAATTAGGACAAAAGTGATGGCAGGGTTGTGTGTAGTGTAGGATAGCCTGAGTCACGTGGCAGCACAAAATGGCGGTTAGTGTACATCTAGCTGTGGTGGGAAGATGATTGCTGCGGTGAGTGCTCGTAGAATTATATCTCCGACGCGACGCATTTTTACCACTTCAAGCATCCCTACGACCCTAATATGACCTCTAAGAGGGAATATTCACGTGAAGCAGTTGCTCAGATAATTGCTTTAAAGGAATCTGGCCTGCGAACCAAGCAAATAGTGCAGCAAATTGGTGCCAGTTAGAGAACCATGCGCCGGTGGGTTGCCAGATTTTATGAGGAGGGAGGGAACAACCTGCCATCTTCAAAACCAAGGTCTGGTAGGCCTAAGAAAACTTCGGGTCGGGCCCACAATATTTTGAAACGTAAATTGGTGTCTACTCTAAGAACCACAGCCAGGAAAACCAAGCAGGGCAACCCAGATCTGTTTGGTGGTGTGTCTGTGAGGACAGTAAGCCGCCGCATCAAGGACCTGAATTAAAAGAGATGCCGCACTGTGAAGAAATCCATCACTGCCACCAATTTGCTGCACTATTTGCTTGGTTTGCAGGCCAGATTACTTTAAAGCCATTATCTGGGCAACTGCTTCACGTGAATATTCCCTCTTGGAGGTCATATTAGGGTCGTAGGGATGCACTCACCGCAGCAATCCTCTTCCCACAACAGCTAGATGTACACTAACCGCCATTTGGTGCTGCCACGTGGCTCAGACTATCCTACACTACACACAGCCTTGCCATCACATTTGTCCGAATTCAATACTATCTCCTATGGGTATGGTTATAAAACGGGCAAAATTCTTGTCCTCCCGTTCCACCCGGCCATCACTTTTGTCCGGTACTGTATATGACACTTGACTGCGCGATCGAACTTGTGGGTTTACGCCGCTAAGCTTCCCGGCCACCTTAATCCGCCATATTGGTCGACGTTATTTTCAAGTATCACTCTATTCTCTACATATAAACTACTAATTTTTATTCTCTCCCATGATATCCCTACCTACTCGACACTTTGAGGAATTTCAGTTTATCATCTAACACATCCACCAATTGATCGTTGGAAGAAGGCAACTCTCGGCCACATCCCCTTGCATTGCGTAATAATTCTAATTGTTTTTTACGTCCGGATACGTATGATACTTGGGGATCACTACGTTCCTAGGCTCTAGTTAAGTGTAAGTGTAAATTGAATTGAAACTCCCTGTTCCACTTTGTCCCTGCCAACGGGATGGACTCATGTCGGTGAATCAATATAAATCGGCTAACTACTATATTGCAGATATTTCCATAATATCCAATATTTCACTATACTCGGTGCATCGAAAAGTGGCCGTTAGGGCGGAGCACAGGGATTCCCCGTGTTGCCACATATAATTATTTTGTCATTTTTAATTTTTTTAAATTTTTGATTTTATAATGTTGCCACATATAATTATATTATGATTTTTTGTCACACACCACCACTGAGGTAAAAATGAAAGCAATGTTTTCTATACAAAGGTTTCGTTTCCTCGAGTCGTGGGCATGGCATATGAGCAGGAGAGAGCGACGTTGCCACTCCATCCCTTCTCTGGCCACGCCCCCACACTGCATTCAGAAAGCATTGCATCCACACGCACGTTCTCGCCATGGATAAATACATTATATATATATATATATATATATATACATATCTATACACATATATATATATATTTATGTGTATATATATATATATATATATATATATATATATATATATATATATAGAAAGAGAGAGAGAGAGAGAGAGAGAGAGAGCGGGTGGGTGGGCGAGCCGTGTTATCTGTGGAGATGTGGCACCACCGGGAAATTCCCTAACCCCGCCTTAGCGGCCATTTCTCGTTGCGTTAGGTTTAAGACCCTGTCAACGGGATAGACTCAAGTTAGTGAATACCATACCCTCTCGCTATGGCCCGGGCGCTAAGATTTCGCTACCTCGTTTTGTGCTGGAATATCAAGGTGATCTAAAACCCTAAAAATGTTTCTTTACTGGAATCCTGAACTGGGTGGTGGTGGGAATTTTTCTCCGCCAAAATTTAAGGTTCCTAATCTGTCAATACATACGAACGTGTCCTCATGGCGTAATGGAGAGGTGGAGTAAGAGATGCACTTCCCCCTACCCCTACCTGCGATAAGTCACACAGACCTTCAAAAAGCAGAAAAATAATACACAGTTAAATTCCTGGCCTTACATTGCTTAATGCTGAAGATGAGTCTATGATCCTTGGGTTACATACGGTGCTGTCAGCCGTTTGTTAGTTTAGTGTCAATCCCTCTGAACGAAAAGATGAGTCTACTATTGAACAATAGCCTCTCCCAACCTCCTCAAGTCGCATCTGCAAAATTCTCTTCGGTGTTGTCCAGTCTCAGCTCTTCCACATTTGCTATATCGCGGTGTCATGCATAAAACGACTGAATAGACAAATAAATGAATATATAAGTTATACAACTAAAATGGATAAATAAAATTCATAAATTAATAATAAAAAAAAAAAAAAAAACAGACACGGTGCTCTCGTTCCCAGAGAACTCCCTGAGCAGAGACAAGCTGAGCAGTAGTGATAAAAGTACTTAGCAGATAAGAAAATCTTCACGAGTTACCGATAGGCCAAGGAGGGTAATATTCCAAGCAGGCATTCGCTCTCTGGCGGAGGCTATCAGTAAAATTGGTTTATGGAGGTAGACGGGAGGGAGGGAGTGGGTTGCGCGTTGCGAGGAAGGGGGGGGGGGGAGGAAGGATAGTGACGGGTGGTAGAGGGTGGACGTATGAGTAAATTTATTTATATAATTGTTATTATTACTATTATCATTATTATTAGAGGAAACTAGGACCACCCTCCACCATTCCTTTTGCTTTTGGGGACAGTTATGATGACTGCATGTGTGATTCTCCATGGTCTTGGATCACGTGTTGGAAAGCTATCACACCCTTAGATGAGCTCAGATCTCATTTATGGCTCGATTTATGGGTAATGCTAACCTTACGCGCGCGCGCGCACACACACACACACACACACACAACATAGCAAATATTGCCAAGAGAGTTGAAAAATTGGAAGAACTAGAGAAGGTGAACAAAAACTTAACTAAAGAAATAGAAGAATTAAAAAGACAGTTAAAAGAAGTAAAAGAGGAGAATGAGGAATTAAAGAGGAATAATAAAGACAATAAAGAGGCCATAGCAAAAGAAGCACAGGGTTGGAAAAAAATCCAAGAAAATAGTAAAGTTGCATTTACTGACATAATAAAACAGCAAATGAAAGAACAAACTGAAGACTCAGTTATCAAAGTGATGGGATAGAAGGAGAATATAGTAAGAGACTTAGCAGATAAAAAGAAATGTATAATTATATTAGGAATAGAAGAGAAATATAACCTAAATAGAACCACAAGAATCAATGAGGAAAAAGAAAGAGTAAGCAGATTAGAGAGAGGACTTGTTAAAATGGGACAAGAGAAACACAAGATGACATGGAAAGAAACTCAAAAAACATAGATATATAAGAGATCTGAAGAAGAACAGTTTTCCACATAGAGTGGTGGACAGTTGGAACAAACTGGACGAAAAAATAGTGTGTGCAAAAACCATTCATGAATTTAAGAGCAAACGAGACACTGCGAGACACAAAGGCGGGACATCACGAGCGTAGCTCCCCTTCCCGTAAAATACAAGTAGGTAAATACAACTAGGTAAACACACACGCGCGCGCACAAACACACACACACACATTCACTCACCCACACCCACACACATACAAACACAATCACTGGAGATAATATTGTCGAAATACATAACCTTTTACTGTTCTCCAGCCTCACAGACCTTGCATGCATTGATATAGTTGTAGTATACAGGATAGGATCTACACTCGCAGGTCCCGTCTTAGCGTTACCAATGGGCAATTCTAAACTGAACTTGTCCCATATCGTATGATTGTGCCCGTTTGATCTGGGATCCCTATTCTTCAAAAGGGTAAACCTTGGACCCCTATTGTTCGAAAGATCTGCCTAATCTAACCTACCCAAACTTATTAACTGTCTAATTTATGTATGTTTTATTTTCTTTTCTTACATGGGACCATTATTCTTCAAAATGGCAAAATTGGGACAGTTATTGTTCAAAAGTGGCAATTGGAGCCCCTTTTGTTCTTCAAAAGGTACCATATCTATGTACGAATGTATGTGTATGCATTTTGTATGTATGTATATGTATGTATGTACACGTAGTATACGGGGAGCCCTCAAACAGACGAGACATCCACTTAAGTATTTCCAGAGACTTAAAGCTATTTGATTTAACTAAAATAGTAAATAAATAAATGAGAATGGATACTACGAAGGAATCCGACCCTATAAGCATATTAATAATCATTCCATTGACACACACACACACACACACACACACACACACACACACACACACACACACACACACACACACACACACACACACACACACACACACACACACGACTCGGTGGCGCGGTTGGTAGAGTCCCTGACTGTCACTACGGCGGTCCGGGTTCGAATTCTGCCTAGGTCTGAAATAATTTCAGTATCGCTGCTCTTCGAGTCGTTACTCCAACTCTCGTGGGCGGGGAGTTGGGTGTGTGTGTGTGTGCATTATCCATAGATCGGTCATACGAGTTCTGAGCTCTCTTTCGGGAGAGAAATAGCTGTCGGTCACGAGTCCAACACGTGTTCCAAAGACCAAGGTGAATCACACACACACTCACGCACGCACGCACACACACAATATGTTATTTTCAATCATAAATCTAGATTTCAAAGAATTCTTCAATTAGCTGCAAACATGCAAGTTCATCCATTTTATTGAAGATAATATTCTTGAGTTTAGTATTACTCGAGAGAGGTGGCAAATTTTGTTGGAAAAAATCTATCAGGCCAAGCCACCCGATATTTTCCATATGTTCACATTTTTTTCATACCCCACACAAATCCGTAACCTAGCCAATTTAATCGATATTGATAAATAGGAACACTAATATGTAAGTTTATGGGGATATAGGGATAAATGTAGGATACAGGAAAGGTGCTGTTTTTACTTAAGTTATCGTTTAAACCAGTTTAGTTCCTTCGAGTTTTCCAGCTGCCCAATACAAGATAATTCACCACACGTTTACATAAACGTGTGGTGTATTATCTTGTATTGGGCAGCCCAATACAAGATAATACACCACACGTTTACGTAAACGTGTGGTGTATTATCTTGTATTGGGCAGCTGGAAAACTCGAAGGAACTATATTGGTTTAAACGACAACTCAAGTAAAAACAGCACCTTTCCTGTATCCTACAATTATGTAAATATATACTCATGTGATCCAATGTCGTGGTGTCGTAATATTTTTTTATGTATGTGCGTGTAGAATTCTGTTGAGAGTGAGACTACAAGTAGTACAAGCTGCGTACAAGATAACGATGGTAGTGTTTGGCAACTACACATGGTCAGGTAGCCGTCTTGGCGGCTTGGCCATTGTAGTCAGTGTGTACAAAGTCGACAAAGGGACGGTAAGCCTGTGTTGTCTACGTCCTTGTTAAAAACAATGCCAAACCTTTTTGTAACAAAAATGTTCCCAACACTGCTTGAATATCAACTGCCTTCGATTCAATGATGTTCGAGTGTAAAGGGGTTTTTACACGATCAAACATCTTGGCCAACACGGTGTTTGAGATTATGTTTGAACATGTGAAAGGGGTAAACATGTTGGACGGATGTCTGATCTGGCCTGACTTTTGTGGGCGGAGCTTGCTCGTTCATGTCCATGCATGAACGTCTGAAGTTCACGCATCAATCTCCAACCGTCATACATACTCAAATCTCGCAGTGGTAACATCTATAGCAGCTCCTTCAGTGACAGCCTTCCCGATTATTTCCAAAATGAATGATACGTGTGCCGTTAAGGACAAGGAAATGGACATTATGATAGATTTCATTGACATATATAGGAAGCACATGGCATTGTGGAAGGTGAAATCGAAAGAATACTCTAATAGGAATTTAAGAAATAAAGGTATATATGAATTGCATGAAAAGCTAAAAGAACTTGACCCTCAGTGCACGCGGGATGATGTGATGAAAAAAAAAAAAAAAATCTGTCTTCGTAGTTCCCTAAGAAGGCATGACAAGTTTCTGGTATAATCCTAGAAAAGGTGCTAGTTGCGATGAGAGCTGAAAATCTCGAGTCTTGCAGAGATCTGTCCGTTGCTAAAAAAACGCAATGTTGTGCTCAGCCGTTTCATGAGATGATGAGGGCTAATAGACTTTCTCATAACGGTGTCTTTACAAGTAATGAATGGAGTGACCAAATTCAGAAGTTCTAAATATGTTGATTCGTCCATGCGCATATAATTGCGCCAATCATCTGGGTGTAATTTCAGCTCCTTCATTAAGTTGGTATGAGAAAATAATGTGGTCCCTTTTCAGTAACCAGTCCTTTATCCACTTTGCACGCTTCCTTTTCTTTTCGTTGAGGGCAATCACTTTCACAATTGCCATCACCTCGTCTTGAGTAAGGGACATGTTGCCCCTTCTCCTCATGGCACCGACTGAGGTTGTCTGTCTGTTTGGTCTGAGCATGTAACAACTCTTCAAGCATGTTGTGTTGGAGGTTTGATGAGCGAGTTGGCCAACATGTTTGATTGTGTAAAACCCCCTTAACAAAAGAGAAATTTTAGTCGGTCTAAAGGGCCATTTACACGGTCTAACAGTTTGACAAACCCGGTTTGTCAGACAAGTGTTTGAAGTTATGTTTGACCGTGTGAATGGGGTTTTTGGTCGTCAAACAGGTTTGTCGAACGTGTTTTACAACCAAATACCCTATTCACACGGTCAAACATCACTTCAAACATTTGTTTGACAAACCGGGTTTGTCAAACTGTTAGACCGTGTAAATGGCCCTCTAGAATCTAGAGATCACGTCGTAGCGGACTCCACTTAGAAGAACGTAAACTCTTAAAATTTGGGCGTGATATTTTGATTGTTTAAAATTTGTTATTTTTTCACTAACTGCAGATCACTGCCAGAGTAAACAGCTGAAGAGTTTGAAATGGCCAATCGTTACTTCGACGGGATTGACCATGCAGCAATCTATGCCGCCCACCGCCCACTGCCGCCCCAGTCACTCATTGACCGGACACTAAAATTTCTTCGAGAAAAAGTAAGTTATTAATTTATCACTCCCGCACAAGGAGGTGTTGCATAAATTAATAAACTTGTCTGGAGCAGCCTGAATAAGTAAAGAAGTATTACAAGTAAAGGAAATGGGTTAATAGATCTGTTACAGTGATTTGGTAAAATGTCGACATAAAAGTGGTATGAAGTGCGTTGAAGTTATCAAACCATTGCCAACCACTCGCTATGGAATCACATGTGGAAGTTCCCATGTATTTCAATATATATTTCAAAGAGCGGCAAAAATGAAAGATAAACAGAATTTATTAATAAGTGGATGAATAGATAAATGAATAGATGGGTAAATAAACAGATGACAAAATATGATAAACATCCAAGGAAGGGGGCCACTCCAGAAAATACTTAAAAATAATTAAATTCGAAGTAAAGTGCTTATGTTAGAAAAAAATGTCATGAAACTCCCATTTTGGAAGAGTCCAAGTCTCACGTGACATTTATAAGTGGGTAAGAGAGTATCAGAGTCTCCTAGTGGAATGAAAAACGGGATTATTGGTTGACTAGAGAGTATTTGAGAACGAACCAAATAAATAGAATAAAGAATAGACAAATAAAAAGACGTTTCAGAGACTCGCGTCGCAGTCTCCAAGGAGGCTAGGCACGCAGTTATTTCGGAAGTGACCATATGAATAACGAAAGAAAAATAGAACAGGGAAGAGTGATTTTTTTCCAGGAATAATGATGATAACAATGATGGTAATAGTAATGATATTAATAATAATAATAGTAACAACAATTATATAAGAATGGCGGGATTTTGGACTTGGCCTTAGAGGGGGTTTACACAGTCTAACGGTTCGTCGAATGCGGTTCGACAGACACGTGTTTAAAGTGATGTGTGAACGGGGTATTTGGTTGTCGAACACGTTGTTCGACAACCGTTAGACCGTGTAAACCCCCTCTTAGAAGCCGCGAGAGGAGTTATCCCAAATGTGATATAAGGGCATAGTGATCACGTGAGTTAGAATTGTGAAGTTGGTAAAAGACACTCAATTACATGAAAGGGTAACCACCAAGCCCAGGTATACCTTTGTATTTTTCACGAGAACCATGTTTAAAACAAATACATTATCTCGAAATACTATTTGAGGAATTTTTTGACGAAAATATTCTAATACACAGCTTACAGCGGCATATCTTGGTATTTGTTCTGATGACGTCATGATGTATACCAACCCAAGCGTCCTGTAGTGAAACAGGCAATTCCTTTTGCGATATTAAGAACTTTTCATCGTCTTTTAAGGGTAGTCTCGATTCACTAAATATATTTGACAAGATGTGTGGATAGACGGCCTTATGGGCTATCAATTTGAACCGAAATGTCTCTGAAGTTTTCATGTTGGCGCTTACCTGTATTAGGGGGGGGGGTCTGGGGGTGCATGCGCAATATATAGACTTAAGTAGTAAGCTATGCTTGAGGATTAAGTCATATATAACACATATAACATTGTAATAAAACCAACAGTCTTGTGCGGATGTGAGACATGGACACTGACAAAAGAAAGGGAGAAGAGACTGGAAATTTTTTAAAACGGTATTCTGAGAAGAATCCTCGGCCCAGTATATGATGAAGCAGGGAAATGGAGACGAAGACATAACAGGGAAATTAGAGATCAGACTCGGCAACCGTACATTCAGGATGAAATACGGGGAAGAAGAGCAAGGTGGGCTGGACACTGCGTACGAATGAAGCCAGACAGACTACCAAATAAGGTGATGGAAGGAGGAGTTGAGGGCAGACGACCAGTAGGGAGACCCAGGTACAGATGGATGGATGGAGTAAAGAAGGACGTGGAGAGGGTGGCACCAAGGGAGGACTGGAAAGAATTGGCAAAGGATAGAACCATCTGGAGAGGTACTCGTATAGTGAAAGCGGTGAAGGGCCGTCCGGCCTGACAACCAACAGAGTAGTATAGTAGAGCTCACCTGTATGCATGTTTGTTCTGCAATGCTGTCTTTGGTTACACCTGCCCCCCTTCCCACAAAAAAAGAGGTTAGTATACGTGATGCATTCAGTATTTTTTGCAGTGTGCTCCTACACAAAATACTGTGATACATCACGTTCACATTGCGCCTTCTGGATGCCACAAAGGTTTTGTAAACAATTATTTCTACAACGCAATAGATATTTTTTTCACCTCGGCACAAGTATGCCAGTAAAAATGTTATTTATGATGATTTACTACCAGATAAAACTAATTCTTCTTTATACGGATTAAATACATTATTGTAGATTTTTTACACACTATAAAAACGAAAGCTATCCTGCATGCAGAGGCAACCGTGAAACGCGGGTTGGGGGGGACGATTTACGCGTTTATTAATCAGTGGGTTATGCGAACATGAGGGCGGGAGGTGCGTATGGCAAGACAGACGAGCATCAACTGGCGTGGGGACAGCCGTCTTTCGCTACACAGGGCGAAACTGATGCTACGCCTAGTAAAGTATGAAAAGGGGCCTTGTTGGCCGTATGAAAGGGGTTCTTGTACGGGAAGCGTCACTGCTGGTCAGGGCACGCTATGAGACTACGGTACCCTGCCCTATGCTAGTATTCTATGCTAAAGCACATACCCCCCTCCCCCCATCTACCGCGCTCGCAGGACCATCGCGAGAGGTATGCCTATTCGTGAGGCGAGTTGGGGGAGGGGGCGCTCACGGGGACCACTGGTCATCTACCGAGGAATTGGACGCGACGGGGGCGGCATCTTCGGAGGCCGGTGGGCGCTTCCGTAGGGCGGCGGGGACGGCGATGCGCTAGGCGTACAGTGTCAGTTCCCCGTCGTCGGAGATGGCGTCCCGGAGCTTTCAGTACGCGGGGAACGGAGTCGGGTAGGGCGAAGCGGTTGGATGGGAACCCGGAGGACACGCAGGTTCATCCGTGCCGTGGCCCGGAGTCTTTGGAGGGAGCGTCCTGTTGGCGGCGGACGACGGTTCGTCCCTGCGAAGCGTCGGCGTTGCCGGTGACGACGCTCCTGACGTGAGCTGGGGATGAGCGTGCGATGGTCCGTCATCAATGTAATTGGGGCAATCCAATCGAATATGGTTTGCATTTAGACGCGGCACGAATGACAGCAAGCATCTCCAGTGGTAGTGGCGTATTGTACTTCGGCGTCCGTCAGGAACATCGAGCTACACTGGACGAGACGTAAGTGCCCCTGACCGTGGTCTTGCAGGAGGGCGTACCTACCCGATGCTGTAGAGACGCGACGCATCCGTCTGCAGTGCCACTGGCAGGGCGAGGTCGACGGGCGCCAGCACGGGCAGCGAGGACAGAGCTCGCCTCACCGTCAGGCGTGATGATACCTTGCTGCACCATTGAGTTATGTTCTTCCTTCACTGGATCCTGAAATATGAACTGTATCGGCCTGGGCGTGCGGGTGGCGAAGGACACCGCGTCAGCTTTCAGGTAGATTCTTATGGGAGGGGCATCATCTTTCCTAGGGGGACGGTGCAGGGGTTATCCCTAGAGACCAGCACGTCGCTAAATCCCCGTAGGAAGTAGTCGCGAGCGGCGGCCGGTGAGCTGTCAACGGGTAGTGTTAGCTCGGCGCACCTGTTCACGTATGTCACCACCAGGACAGGCTTTGGGAAGTCGGGCGGGACTATGGCCAAGCCGAAGGAGAGGAGTGGTGTTTAGACCCCCTCGTGAACCCGTATAGCGGCGGTGCAGTCCCTGTCTCCGGGCGTTAAGGTAGCCCGGAAACGTCCCGTTGCGGGAAGCATGTGAGATACATCGACCACGTAAGTCGGAGCCGAGAGCGGCGGCTGCAAGCTGGCTTTGGGTATCCCCAACATGCCTAGGTGCTGAGTGCCTATGGTGTCGGTAACCGGGCGGCAGGTGCCAGCCTTCCCGGGGGAAGGTGCAGGGGTACGCTGAGGCGGGGATGCGTGCTCCTGGCGTGGATTCATTTGGCATGCCGACAAGGTGCATGCGTGCGAGTCCTCCCTGACATCTGAAACTGTCACCCTCAATGCCTCGTGTGAGCGGAAGTTGGTCACTACCTCCTGCAGTGATGTGTTGCAGCGAGGAAGCTTAGGCGTTGTACGAGTTCTTCGGCTGGATGGGCGTGGCCTACATACGTTGCATATCTAGAGGCCAAGTGAGCTGTCACTTGTTTGTGGAGATTGAAGCATAGAAGCTACTATAATAGGAGGCGAATCCCGGACATTGTCAACAACAACTTCAAAGGAGCATAAGTGACTGCCAAGAGAAAGGGTGATAGGAGCACCAGTGACGTTGGTTACCATAGCTGTGGTAACATGATCTTCATGAATAGTTGAGTTTCTTCCAATGCTAGACGATGAACACGAACAGAGTTAGGCTGAGATAAGACGTCAGATCCAGAGCACCTGAAATGCACACCGGGACTCGAACTGAGCTTGAAGGTCCAATATAATGCTCACCTACAACAGCAGCACAAGAAAGAATAGGAGAATCAAAACGATTAGAACCCTTTGAAGACAACTGTATGGTGTGATCATATACAGAAGGGGAGCTACAAATGGAAACTGGCCTATCCGTTGCAGGAATAACAGAATTATGTAAAGTCACTACACGACGCCTAGGAAATATATCTATGCTATGAGCATCAATACCCAAGAGCATCAATATCTATGCTATGGGCATCAATACCAAAGAGGCAATTACACATAAGATTATTCCAGAAACAACAAAAGTAACATGGAAAACGGTAGCCTAAGAGGAAAATCTCAAGGAAATGCGGCAGACCCAAGAATAGACAAGGGAGAAACTTATACAGAATGCAAACTATCACAAAAAGGAGGTAAATGGAGAATGTACAAATCCCTGAATGTACAAATCCTAATAAGCCTTACTGCCTATAAGACTACATTCTGCACCAATAACTACTGTGATTGAGATAGGTGTGTTCTTTGTAAGAAACTGGAAGGTAACTGAGACCGGTTAATATTGATCATTCCCTTGGTTTGTGATGTGGGCGCTAGTGAAAATGGGACTGAGTTAGCCTAAGTTGAACAGAGGTATCTGCCTTAAGTTTCAGAATCTTTGAACACTGATTAATTGAATGTTTACATTGACCATGGATATGACAGTAGCTAAGTTTATCCTGAGGCGGTACTCTAGAGAGGTCATGTGTCACGTTAGAGGAGGGATCAGATGATGAGAGCAGGTAAGGCACCTGGGTTGGATGGATGGCATGCAAAATGTCTGAAGAACAGTGATGGTCGACTGGCTGGTGGGATTACTTAATGTTTGTTTAAGAGAGGGTAGAGTGCCGGAGGACTGGAGGAGTGCCTGTATAGTTCCGCTTTACAAGGGAAAGGGGGACAAGTGTGAGTGTACTGGTTTCAGTGGGATCAGCTTGTTGAGTGTAGTTGGGAAGGCTTATGGGAGGGTCTTGATTGAGAGGATTAGGAGAGGAACAGAGGGAGTAATTGGTGAGGAACAGTGTGGATTTAGGACAGGTAGGGGTTGTATAGATCAGATCTTTTGGGTAAGACAGATATGTGAGAAAGTATAGGAGAAGGTAAGGATGTTTTTTGGGCTTTTATGGATCTGGAAAAGGCTTACGACAGGGTAGACAGGAAGGCACTGTGTGAGGTACTGCAGATATATGGGATAGGAGGAAAGCTGTTAAGAACAGTCAAGAGTTTTTAAGAGAGTAGTAGGGCTTGTGTTAGGATTAGAAATGGAGAGAGTGAATGGTTTGATTTAAAGGTAGGACTTCGTCAGGGATGTGTTATGTCGCCCTGGCTGTTCAATCTATACATGGGTGGGGTAATGCGAGAGGTGAATGCAAGGGTAGTGGGTCAGGGATTGGAGATGGTTAAAGAAAATGGAGAAAAGTGGGAAATTAGCCAGTTGTTTGCTGACGACACTGAGCAGGATCAGAGGAGGGATTGAGGAAGTTAGTGACAGAATTTGAGAAGGTGTGTGAAAGAAGGAAGCTGAAAATAAATGTGGGGAAAAGTAAGGTGATGAGATGTACAAGGGGAGAGAGTGACAGCAGGCTGGAGGTGAGCATTAAGGGTGAGAGACTGGAGGAAGTGGATATTTTTAGATACTTGGGTGCAAATGTGGCAGGAAAGGGAGGAGTGGGGGTGGAAGTAGATTGTAGATCGAGAGAAGCTAGTAAATGCCTTGATGGATTAAAAAGTGAAATGAGGAATAGACATCTGGAAATGGATGCTACGAGGAGGTAATATGAAGGAGTGATTGTGCCAACAGCACTGTACGGGGCAGAAACATGGAACATAAGAGAAGAAGAGAAAAGGAGTTTGAATGTGTTTGAGATGAGGTGTCTGAGAAGTATGATAGGGGTTACTAGGCTAGATAGAGTGAGAAATGAGGAGGTGAGGAGGAGAACAGGGGTGGAAAGGGAGCTGGGAGATAGGGTTGATGAAAGAGTATTAGGACGGTTTGGACACATGGAAAGAATGAGTGAAGAAAGATTAGTAAAAGAGGTGTGGAAGGCAGAGGTGGAAGGAGTGAATATGAGGGGGCGTCCTAGGATGAGATGGATGGATGGGGTGAAAGGGGTATTACAAAAGAGAGGAATG
>NC_134781.1:29173407-29495907 GCF_046742065.1 Oratosquilla oratoria | reverse complement strand
CAGTTCGATTAAGGGTAGAGATTATAGGCAAGAATAAGAAAGTTATTATTGGCGTCTTGTATAGACCTCCTAACCTCAGCATTGAGCAGACTGATCCCCAGATTCATGAAATTCACAGAGCGTCCCAGTACAAAAACGTTGTGATCATGGGAGATTTTAATTATAAAAACATTGACTGGGAAACTTTAATAGGAGATCAGGAAACGAAGAAATTCCTAGATGTGGTGCAGGATAGTTTCCTAAAACAAGCGATTACCGATCCTACGAGGGGAGAAAATACTCTGGACATAGTTTTGACTAATAATGAGCACCTAATGAGCAACATAAAAGTGGGAGATAGTCTAGGCTCTAGCGATCATCAGGAAATAAGATTTAATATTTTTTGGGAAGAATTAAAATGTACGAATAACGGTAAAGTACCAGACTTCAGGAGAGCAAACTTTGACAATATAAAAACCTATTTGAAATTGAATATGAAATGTTATACGGACGTTTCAGACATTGTCGACAGGGGGTCAGGTCTCGGTACTTGACCAGGGGTCAGGTTATGACCAGGGGTCAGGTCGCGAAGGGTAATATGCATACCTTGGGTCAGGTCACTTGGGGGCGGGGACTCAACAGACAGGTCAGCGATTTGGATGAAATTTATAGTAATCTTATATAATTACTAATGCACAAAATATATTTATCCCCCTGAAGTCAAAACGGAAAAATAGTAATACTCCCAAATGGATGACGGACAGATTGAAACATGAGATCGGAATGAAAAGAAGACTTTACGTAGAAATAAAAAAAACGGGGAATCATACCTTAGATCAAGATATAACGAAATGGCAAAGCTGGTTAAAAAGAATACACGTACAACGAAACGTAATTATGATATTAAGGTTGCCAGTCATGCAAGATCCAACCCAAAGGGTTTCTTTCGTCTCTATAGAACAAAAAATAAAGAATAGGACCAATTAAAAACGATGAAAATGTCATGATAGAATCGGAGGAAAAAATGAGTGAGGAGTTTAACAATTATTTTCTATCGGTGTTTACTAGATAAAGTACCTGAATGCGATCCGATTTTCAGAGGGGATGAAGAAAGTAGTCAATATAATATCAGCATTAGTAAAGAAGAAGTATTCAAGCAGATTGAAAGACTTAACCTACAAAATCCCCGGCTGCAGACGAAATTTTTCCGAGAATGCTTAAGGAGTGTAAATTTGAAATCTGCGACCAGTTAACTGAAATATGTATAAATCGGTAGACACTGGTTTTGTGCTTATTGCTTGGAGGCAGGTAAGCGTTGTTCCTGTTTATAAGAAGGGAGATGGATCGTCCATATGCAACTATAGGCCAATCAGTTTGACATCGGATATAGGAAAAATGCTTGAATCAGTAATAGTAAATAGACTCAGAGAACACATCGAAAGACATAATTTAATTCGTGATACACAGCATAGTTTCTCCAAGGATAAGTCATGTGTGACTAATATTCTATCCTTTTACACTAAAGTATATAAGGCGTCAGATAACAATGATAATTACGATGTTATTTACCTTGACTTTAGCAAAGCGTTCGACAAGGTGCCACACCAGAGACTACTAAATAAAATCAAAGCCCATGGCATAGGAGGAAAAGTGTTAGAATGGATTAGAGCTTGGATCAGTAACAGAAAATAGCGGGTCACCATAAATGGAGTAAAATCCAGGTGGGGCAATGTTACTAGTGGGGTCCCACAGGGTTCGGTTTTGGGTCCCTTGTTGTTCATCATGTATATAAACGACTTAGACAATGGGATAAATAGTGATGTTAGTAAGTTTGCGGACGACACTAAAATAGGATGCCTAATTAGGTCAGGAGACGACACAGAGATTCTGCAGGATGATCTTAACAAATTGTTCACATGATCGGTGAAATGGCAAATGAACTTTAATATATCTAAGTGTAGCGTGTTAAACGTAGGGCCACACAACCCCAAAAATAGCTACAGCTTAGATAACGCGCTTTTAGAGAAAACTGAGTGCCAGAGAGACTTGGGAGTTCTAGTGAGTCCGGACCTTAAAACCAGGAAACAGTGCATTAGCGCCAGGAATAAAGCAAACAGAGCATTAGGTTTCATTGCCAGGACGGTAACGAATAGAAGTGCAGAGGTAATTATTCAACTCTAGCGATAGTTAGATCCATCCTTGACTATGCGGTACAGTTTTGGTCTCCGTCCTACAGAATGGACATCAATTCACTAGAATCAGTACAGAAAAGAATGACCAAAATGATACATGGACTCAGAAATTTGCCTTACAAAGAGAGGCTTAGGCACCTTAACTTACACTCTCTGGAAAGACGCAGAGTGCGGGGTGATCTAATAGAGGTGTTCAAGTGGATCAAAGGCTTTAACAAGGGTGATGCAAACAAGGTCATGATATTAAAACAACAGGGTAAGACTCGCAGTGAGGGTTATAAACTGGACATATTTAGATGAATGAAATAGGCAAGAATTGGTTTACTAATAGGGTGGTCGACGAATTGAATAAACTTAGTAACCATGTAGTAAGCGCTGAAAATATCAGTTGCTTTAAGAAACGATTAAACAACTTTATGGATGGGGATGACAGGTGGTGATGGATACGGAGCTGCCTAGTGTAGGCCTTATTGTCTCTTGCAGTCTCCTTCATTCTTATGTTCTTATGTGTAAACTGAACAGCCATGGTGACATGACATATTCTTGGCTAAGTCTCACCTTTACCTCCAACCACTCTCCCCATTTCTAATTCTAACACAGGCTCTCGTCGAAACTCTTGACTGCTCTTAACAGGTTCCTCCTATTCCATATCTCCGAAATACAAGCTATTAATTTTTTTTTATTAGTCTATTTTCGCCATCACCTACAGGTCCAGGGTCCTCTAGGGCAGGCTGTGGACGTGGGCTGCGGCTCAGGACAAACGACTAGCATCTTGGGTCGTCACTTCGAGAAGGTTCTTGGTGTCGACGTGTCAGAGGCACAGATTCAGGAAGCTCGCAAGAAGGAGACAGCCGCCAATGTGTCTTACAAGTGAGACGATCGAGATTCGTGTTGGGGCAGTTACTATCAACTCTTTTCTACTCACGATACTGTTAGCCAAGTAATTGAATTATCGGGGCACACTATCTGTATATTTATGTATTTAAAATAAAAAAAAATATTCATAAATTGACCAAAGCACATTGTTGATATATATATGTATGTATGGTACACTAGTTTGAGGGAGTATTGCCCCTATTCAAAACTCTTTTTGGTAATGATAATGTTTATCTCTATATTTGTTATTTCACTTGACAGGGTTGGTCCTGCCGAAGAAGTACCTTTCGAAGATTCAAGTGTGGAACTTGTGACCTCAGGCCAAGCTTGCCACTGGTTTGATCACCCAAAGTTTTTCTCCGAAGTGGATCGCGTCTTGGTTCCAGGTGGGTTTGAGGAGGGCGTCGCTCGTGACGAATTTCCCGTCAAGTGATCTGCACAATTCGTAGAAATAGAAATCCCCATTCTATTCCATTCTATTCATTTGCTTGTATTAAAAAAAAAAAAAAAAAAAAAAAAAAAAAAAAAAAGTATATATATACATATATATATATATATATATATATATATATGTATATATATATGTATATATATATATACATATATATGTATGTATGTATGTATGTACCCACATCGCAGGCTATTTTAATGGGATCCGATTTGATTTAACTTTTCTAAATGCCAATCACTAAACACTGCTGTTATGTCGTAGAGATTTGCGTTATGAGGATAAACCGCATATGAAGGGTGTTACTTGGATCCGTTTTCCCAAACCACACTTGGAATTGGAAAAATGTCAGAGATGGGTTCGAGCGTGTAGATGGGAGGATTTTACCAGCAAGAACGTGAAAGCACACACACACACACACACACACACACACACACACACACACACACACACACACACACACACACACACACACACACACACACACACACACACACACACACACACACACTACATGGCCCGGTGGCGGATTGGTAAGGCACTGGCCTCACAAGCCGGAGAACCGGGGTTCGATTCCCCGGCCGGGCGGAGACAAGTTGGGTTTGTCTCCTTTCACGTGTAGCCCCTGTTCACCTAGCAGCGAGTAGGTACGGGACGTTAGTCAAGGAGTTGTGAAAAGAGGCTGCAGCAGATCCGAGGTGAATACACACACACACACACACACAAGAATCATGAAAGGCATAGAAATTACTGATAGAGAGAATCTGATAAAATGGGATGACAGAAATACAAGAGGACACGGAAAGAAAATAAAAAAAGACAGCTATAGAAGAGATTTGAAAAAGAACAGCTTTCCTCACAGAGTAATAGACAGTTGGAACAAGTTAGATGAGAAAGTGGTGTGTGCAAAAACAATACATGAATTTAAAAATAGTTTAGATAAAATGAGATATGAAGACGGGAAACCACGAGCATAGCTCCCCTTCCCGTAAAATACAACTAGGTAAATACACACACACACACACACACACACACACACACATATATATATATATATATATATATAAATATATGATATATATACATATATATATATATATATAAATATATGATATATATACATATATATATATATATATATACTATCTACTAGCGAGTATGGAATCTAGACCTGACCATGCTGGAACAACTGTCAATACGTTGAATGTCGATCTTGTACTCAGGGACATCGTCCTCTTACAATAAAATCTTTAGAATGGGTCGCATTTAGCTTTCGTTTACCGTTTTCATATATTAAATGCGAGTTTGTCCACATCTTAATAGTTTGCCAACTACCTACAGAGAGTGTGGTAACTTTGACGTTAACTATGCGGTTTGCTATTTGTTGATTTGTGTGTTCGAATGATGTACTGAAATATTTATAAATACACAAGTAATAAAACACATAGATTATTAGATAAATAAGTAGGAAATGAGTAAACAAAATGAATAAATAAGTATGAACAAAGTGAACAGATGAGTAAATGAATAAACAAACGAATAAAATTAATAGATAAATGTATTTTGCAGGTGGAGTCATTGCATTATATGCGTATAGCTACGCATTTCCAATGTGGCAGGATAAGGCGAAGACACTTAATAAACTTATTGTTGATGTAAGTATTTTATATAACTCTAGAATAAATGGGAATTCCATTAAATTGTCAACGAATCTTTAATTTATTTATATATTTTTTTCAATCATTATCTAATGACATTTATTCAGAAACTGAAGCACCGCTTTCTAGTCTTCACCAGAAGGACTTGATTTTTTTTCTTTCTTCAACGACCAGAGCACAGGTGGGGAAGTGTTACTCTTACATAGGGTTGCCAACCGTCCTTTATTTCAAAGGACAGTCCTTTATTCAGCTCTATTTGTCCTTGTCCTTTATTGAGATTTGAAATGACACTATTTGTCCTTTATTTTGAAATCGTTTTAAACTGGTAGTTCAATTTCCTGTTTTCAAGATGTGAGTGCAGACTCTGTCAATTCTGCAGCCTGTACAATACCAAAATCATAGAGCGGCAGACCGCAGACCAGGGTGCAAAATTAGCCATTTTTAATGTATAACTCAATTCTCTATAAAAAAAAAGGCACTAATTTTGGGAAAGCCAGAAAATCGTGAATTATGTTACTAAGTATGAGAATCACCATCAAGAAAAAAGAAAAAAGAAAAGAAAAACAACAGAGAAAGAAAGGAGGTGCCCTTGGATGTTTGGAAAGGCAATACCTCCACCTATCAACTGAACTGAGACTCACAAAGAACCAAAACAAATATGGCATATTATACAACAAGGCCCTTCACAAAATCGAGCCGTAATTTGTTATAAATACTAGAAGAACAGTGAAATCTATGTGAGAAAAATTGTAATAGTAGTGCCAATATTTCAGGTTATCAGATAGAAGTATTAATTGGAAGTGTGTTTTCAAGACATGATAATTTTTACATTGGTATAAAATTGTACTGATTAAGCCCAACTTTTCAAGTGCTAGTATTTCTATTTCAGTTCACATTTCAAGTTATGCGCCTTTTAGATACATGTTTTTTGGGCTATATAGTATCTTTTTGCATAATATTATCATGGTTGGTGAAAAATTATGATTAGTAATTACAGGCACACCTAGGCTTGCGTCGTTTCAACTTACGTTGTTTTCGAAGATACGACGGTTTTCAAAAATAATACCGGTATATGGAAAAATAAAATTCAAGTTGTCGTTTTACTTGACTTTACGTTGGTCAGCCAATAATAATGGAATCGCATAAACACCAAAAAACATTTCAAGCACATAAATTCATGTTACAGTAGATAAGAATAAAAGCATGCAAAATGATATTTAGATTCAGTAACGGCTAAAAAACATACCATAAAGTAGCATGGCCTAGTTCACTAGAACATGAAATCAGCTTATTTTCTTATTTATCGGGACAACAGTAGTTCCAAAACTGTTGTGGTTTGGTTCGGTATGGACAAGCCAGGGAAAATGAGACTAACAATAACACTAAAAACTAATGGTTAATAGGCTCGGAGGGCACGGACGAGGTCTCGTTGGGAGAAGGTCCGGAATGAAGGCCTCATCAAGCGTCGTGGTCGAGTGCTGGAGAGATCTGGTCCCAAGGCGTCTTCCTGGGGAGAATTGGTCCCAAGGCGGCTTGCTGGAGAGATCTGCTGCTTGGAGAGAAGTGCTGCTTTTAGTTGTGCCCGGGAGAGAACTCGGGAGAGAACTGCTGCTTGGAGTTGAGCCCGGGAGAGAACTGATTTCTGATTCTGATTTGCTAGGTAAGACCAACCGCTTGCGCGGGGTCGGTTTTTGTGGGAGGGGAAGAAGGTCTGTAAGAAAATTAAAAGATAGTAGCGTATAAAAGAGGGCTTTTGCAACCGGGCGATCAGGAATATTTATTACGCGGCGTCGTGGCTTTGGAGGTATGGGCAGGAGACTTGGGGTTGGAGACTGCGAATGATGTGTAACCGTGAGGTTACATGGAATATCTATTCCTCTTATCCTCATCCAACAAAGTTAGAAAATGAGTAGGAGGCTTAGTCTTAGAGAAAGATAGAGAAATTGGAAATACTTTTAGTGGTAGGTAAACTGAAATGAGAAGATGTAGTAGGAAAGTTGGAAATGAAAATAATTTCAGTAGAAGAGAAAGTTTATGTAGTTGTTTGTGCATGTAGTTGTGTTATTTTTGTTTGCGGTATGGATTTGTGTATTCTACACATAGAGGGTTCCAACGTGTATGCTTATAGGCTGTCAATTAATGGGCTAAATGCAATATTATCATCATTATCATTATTATTATTTTTGCTATCACCAGTCAAAGCTGGTGAAGGGGTACATTATTGATAAGTACGGTTATACACGTCTTACTGAGGAATTAGAAAAAGAAAGGGCGCTAAGAGAAGAAGCAAAGGAAAAAAACTTGAAAAGATCAGAGACAGAATGCAAAGAATTCCAGTGGAGAGTAATAGACTTGAGATTAAGACAATGGCGCTTCAAAACGAACAAAACAAGGGAAGAAGAAACCAGGGAGAAGGAAGAAAATTAAAAGTGGCCTATACCAACATTGACGGACTAATTTCGGGACTGAACGAACTCAATGATTATCTGTTAGAAGCAAAACCAGACATAATGGGAATTGTAGAGACTAAACTAAGAGGTGAAATACCATCCACTGTTATCGGACAAGGTTTATACAACTACTGGATAAAAAACAGGGACAAGAAACAGGGAGGGGGAATCATGTTCTTGGCCAAGAAAGACCTAAAGGTGACAAAAATTGCAGAGGGCAAAGGTAATGCTGAATTGATCATGATAAAAGTCGAAGGCAAGAATATGAAAAGTAGAAAGTTTGTGGTGACTTATGTGCCTCCAAAAACAAGCGCTTGGAAAGAAATTGAACATAAAAAAAATGCTAGATGACACAAGAAAATCACTCAATGAGATACTAATGGGTAAGGGTAATCTGGTAGTTATGGGGGACTTCAATTGCAAAGAAATTTGTTGGGACAGCATGACAGTGCAAGGAGGAGATGACTCGTGGGGCAATGTACTGCTAGATATGACCATGGAGTACACAATGACCCAATGGGTCCATGAAAACACAAGGTACAGAAATAATGAAGAGCCATCGAAACTAGATCTAATATTTACAACAGAGCCTGAAATAGTGCATAAAGTCCAGTATGAGACACCAATTGGAAAGAGTGACCATGTACTCATCGAAACTATACTAAAGGAAGAAATAGACATAGAGAGGAACGAAAAGCATAGGAAAGGAAGACTGAGGTACAACAAAACAGACTTTACAAAACTAAAGACATTCTTCCGGAATGCAAACTGGGAAATATTTTACAGGGAAGAAACAGCAGTGGAAGAGAAATGGAATATATTGATGGAAAACTACAATGAAGGGGTAAACAGGCATGTACCAAGACAAAAGCGAGAGAGAGAGTACATTAAATGTTGGTTCAACAAAAGATGCAGTGAGGCAAAAGACAGAAGGGACAAAGCTTGGAAAAAGTGGAGAAAAGACAAAAAACAAAGCAAATGGCAAATTTATGTTAACTATAGAAATGAGTATGTTAATGTGAGAAGAGAGGAGAAAAGGAACCATGAGAAGGATATTATAGACAAATGCAAAGAGCAACCCAAACTATTCTATCGGTATGTGAATGGTAAACTTAAAAACAAACAGGAATTGGTGAAACTATGCCAAGGAAACATAGAATACACAGAAGATTTAGAGATGGCCGAAGTCATGAACAATCACTTTAAATCTGTTTTCACCAGAGAGAAAATACCGAATTGTGACATAGACAAAAACAAGAAATCTCCCCTCATGAATGAGTTTACAGCATCACTAAAGGAAATATCAGAACATTTATCAAGGCTGGATGTCAGAAAATCACATGGCCCGGACGGTATTGCAAATTGGATTCTAAAGGAGTGCAAAGAAGAACTAACAGACAAAATACACATCTTAATAAACAGCTCACTCAAAGAAGGAAAGATACCCGAGGACTGGAAAAACGCTAACATTGTACCAATACACAAAGGAGGAAACAAAGAAGAACCCACCAACTATAGGCCAGTATCACTAACAAGCACCATTGCCAAAATTTGTGAGAAAATAATCAAGAATAGATGGGTAAAACATCTGGAAGACAATGACATATTAAACCCAAGACAATTCGGATTCAGACAAGGAAGATCATGCTCCACAAACTTAATATGCTTTTACTCAAGACTAATAGACATAGTGCAAGAAAGAAATAGATGGGCTGATTGTGCATTCCTAGACTTGCAAAAAGCCTTTGACAAAGTACCACACAGAAAACTACTAAAAAAACTGGAACACATAGGAGGAATACAGGGAAACCTACTAAAATGGATAGAGGACTTTCTGACTGGTAGAAAGATGAGAGTAGTGCTCAGAGAAAAATATTCAGACTGGAAAGAGGTGATCAGTGGAGTACCGCAAGGATCTGTGCTGGCACCAATAATGTTTGCTATCTATATGAATGACATGGATGAGGACGTGAACTGCTACATGAGCTTCTTTGCCGATGACGCCAAACTGCTAAGGAAAATAGAAACTGATGAGGACTGTGAAGCACTGCAAGAAGACCTAAATAGGGTATGGAACTGGAGTCAGAAATGGGAAGTGGACTTTAATACGAAGAAGTGTAGCATAATGGAGTTTGGAAAAAGCAAAAACAGAATATCAGGAAAATATACAATTGGAACCAAAGAAGTAAAGAAAGTAGGATCCGAAAAAGATTTGGGAGTAATTATCACGAACGACTTGTCCTACGATATACAGATTAACAAAATTGTCGGGGAGACTTACAACTTGCTAAGATCAATAAAAGTGGCGTTTACATACTTGGACGAAGACATGATGAAAAAAATATTGGTTACATTGATAAGGCCTAGATTAGAGTATGCAGCGACATTGTGGTCCCCCAGTACCAAAAAGAATATAAAGAAAATAGAAAGAATCCAAAGAGCAGCTACAAAAATGGCACCTGCACTTGCAAACCTATCATACGAAGAGAGATTGGCTAAACTGGAGTTACCGACACTGGAGCAAAGAAGAGAGAGAGGTGACCTATTGACCATCTACAGAATCATGAAAGGCACAGAGGTACTCGATAGTGAGAATTTACTTAACTGGGACAAAAGAAACACAAGAGGACATGGAAAGAAAATAAAAAAACATAGCTATAGAAGAGAACTGAAGAAAAACAGTTTTCCTCATAGAGTTTTGGACACTTGGAACAAACTGGACAATGAAATAGTATGCGCAAAAACCATTCATGAGTTTAAAAACAAACTAGACACTGCAAGATACAAAGGCGGGACAACACGAGCATAGCTCCCCTTCCCGCAAAATACAACTAGGTAAATACACCGCACGCGGGACGGGCGCAGCTAACAGATAGTCTGTACGGTGTGGTCTAGGTGTAATGTGTTGTATCAGGTGTTTGTGTCTGTCGTGCAGTTTTTCTATGTGTCTTGTGTGAAGTTTGTCTTTGTGTTGGTTGAGTGGACGGATGTTGGAAATTCGGTGTAGAGACTCAGTTGTTCTGAAGTCGCTCCATCGCGAACGCGTGATGAACTTGACAACGGCATTCTGAACCTTCTGATGGTCGTAGTTGTTAGTGGGACATGTCAGCTGGCTTAGTCTCGGGGATTGGCACAGAATCGGTCTGACGAGGGCTAGGTACAATCGACTAGGCACCGACCTTTAGGAGGCTGGTGGGAACCCGGGGAGCTTTCCGAGTTTCTGATTGGCTCCCGGCTGATTGGCCGGGACGTCTTTGCGAACTATGCTTGCCAACTACTGTACAGCGAGTATAAAAGCCAAGCTCGAGTTGTGTGGCTGGAGGTCGACTTTCTTGCAATGGTCTGAAAAGTGGCTAATGAAATTTAACACAGGTAAATGCAAGGTAATGCACATAGGTAAAAATAACAGTAAGTACGATTACAAGTTATTTGGTAATTCGTTAACAAAAGTGGATATTATCAGTAACAACCTCAAATCATCCAAGCAGTGTATTTCAGCCTCTGAGAAAGCAAATAAGATTCTGGGACTGATTGCGCGATCTTTTGATTTCAAAAGTCCATCACTCATTAACAAGCTATATAAATCGTTAGTTCGTCCACATTTGGAATATGCTGTTTCTGTATGGTCACCGAATCTCATTAAAGACATCGACAGACTGGAAAAAGTACAACGGCGAGCCACAAAACTGATTCCAAATATCAAAAATAAATCATACGAAAACCGACTAAAACACATGAATCTGTTTTCCCTAAAAAAGCGTAGACTCAGAGGTGACTTGATACAGGTCGTTAAGATTTTAAAGGGTATTGACAACATCAAAAGTGACAATATTTTCACATTGAATGAGAATCAGACAAGAAACAATGGTCTCAAACTGTCCGGAAATAGATTCAATTTGGAAGTAGGTAGAAACAACTTTGCCAACTGTGTAGTAAATGAATGGAATAAACTTCCTGCACAGGTAGTGCAATGTAGTTCAGTTCGAAGCTTTAAGAATCAGTTAGATAAATACCTAAGATGCTGTAATGATTATAATTTATCTTATATTATTTGTTTTTGTTTTGTTATCATTTGTCTGTCTGATTTTCATTTATTATTAGTTATATGTCAATTTATTATTATTTACTATTTACCTGTTTGTTTATTATTTAACTATACCTATGCATTTATTTATGTATTTTATTTGTTATTTACATTATTATAGTTTTTATTTATTGTTTTATTATTAATATGATTTTTTTTTCGCATCCGACCTAGATATGGATCAAAAGGTCTCCTGTCGGCATGCTCCGCCTTTGTAAATCCTTTGTAAATCCTTAGTCCAGAGCCCCAGGATAACAGAACTAAGTCAGAGCCTTGTGATAGCTCTGGGACGGGTGGGTACTCTTATCCGCTCCGATACCTGGCTATCACAAGCGGCTGGACTTCTAGACTCGTTCAGGCTCACCAGCGTTCTCCTTGAGAAGGGTAGGGACTCTCCACACCCAGAGTTCAAGCCCCCACCACCATGGCTGTCGATACCTGCAACCTTCTTTGTCACAAAGCTTCCCACTAAGAAGAAGTTATGTGACCAGGAAAGAGTACGAGTGCAGGCCCTAGAAGGCGTCCGCGCACTGTCGGAACCTGGAATGGCGGTCTATTATACGGATGGCTCCGTAGACCCCAACAGGCACCGTAGTGCGGGGGCTGCCTTCGTGACGGATGGTTTGACCTTCGGCAGGAGAGTATCTGATCACGCGTCCACTCTCCAAGCTGAGGCCATAGCGGTCCAAGGAGCCTTAGAGCATGCTCTTATATCACGAGCTGGTCCTGTGGTGATCCACACGGATTCACAGTCTCTGCTAGGCAGCTTAGAATCGACACAGCCCAGCGACAATGCACGCCTTCTGACCTCCATCCTAGCACTCCTGCTGAAGCTGCATCAACAAGGCAGGAGTGTTACGCTCAACTGGGTGCCGAGCCACGTAGGTGTCCCAGGTAACGAGCTAGCCGACGCCGCAGCAGAAGCGGCGCGCCAAAGACCCAAAGTCGATGTTGTCGTCCCTCTTAGCAGAAATCAGTTGCGCCTACGCACCAGGGCTCTTAACCAGGTACAACGGTTCCTTCAGCACAGACTGGAGGCAGAGGTGTCAGAGAGGGCGAGGTGGTACAGGGCAGTCACAGACTACGAGCCCCTTGTACTTCCTCGCTCCACACCTAGAAAAGTTGAAGCACTGCTTTTCCGTCTGCGGCTGGAGGACCGTTGTTTCTGGCAAATCAAGAACAACTCCACGCCAGAAGAGAGAAAATGTCGACATTGCCGCCACCCTGAAGCCACCCTTGTCCACTACCTCAAGCATTGCCCCGCAACTGCTTTTCTGAGGAGAGGGCCTCCGACAACATCTGAGGGTCTTGTGCGCCGCCTATGCAGCCACTTAAGCGTATACGAACTGCGTCGGCTGGTGGAGTGTCAGCCCCCCCTTTAAATACTTTTCTTATATTATTATGTGCTCCGTTCATGTCAGGAAGGGTGAATTCACCGAGATGTGCATACATATTTAACATAGGTATGCACATCCGGTAAATGTATGAGTGGGCGTGGCCAAGCCACACACACTCATATATCGAATCAACCCCACTTTTTCTAAATCTTATTTACACCACTTGCTACACAAACCACCATCACTGAACACACAGCTAATGTTAGGAAGGGTGTATTCAATGAGATGTGCATACGTATTTCATATACGTATGCACATCTTGTGAATGTATGAGTGTGTGTGGTTGGGCCCACACACACTCATAAGTCAAATCACCCTCCAAACGGGCTCACACAAAGCCCGTGGGAATATTTTTCCCAAATTTCACAGAACAGAACTGTGTGACGGCCAGTCTGGATTTGACCAGCGGCGCGTCGCTACAATACTCCCCCCTTCTTTGGGAGCGAGCGCCGCGGAGGTAGGGCGAGGCGTGAGTAATGTGGCAGAATCGGCTGCAATGGCGACAGCGGCGGTGGCTGTGGCTACAATGGCGACATCGGCGGTGGCTGCGGCTGCAATGGCGACCGCGGGGGTGGCTGCGGCTGCAATGGCGACCGCGGGGGTGGCTGCGGCTGCAATGGCGACAGCGGCGGTAATGACGACAGCAGCGGTGGCTGCGGATGCAATGGCGACAGCGGTGGTGACTGCGGCTGCAATGGCGACGGCTGCGGCTACAATGGCGACAGAGGCGGTGGCTGCTGCTGCAATGGCGACAGCGGCGGTGGCTGCGGCTGCAATTGCGAAAGCGGCGGTGGCTGAGGATGCAATGGCGAAAGCGGCGGTGGCTGCGGGTGCAATGGCGAAAGCGGCGGTGGCTGCGGGGCTGGGCAGGCCGGGGTTGGGCTGGGCATGCCTAGGCGTGAAGCTTATCCTGTGAGCCTGCCATCTTCCTGGTTGTCGTCACTCCGGGTCACCACTTTGTCGTGATATGGTTCGGGCAAGCCAGGGAAATGAAACTCATAATAACACAAAGGCACTCGGGTTTTTAATGAACACTAAGCTCGAAAGGGAAGGTCGTAGTCTGAGAGCGAAGGGGAACTTGAAGCTTGGAGAGGACTGATGCTTGGAGTTGTGCCCGGGAGAGAAGTCGGGAGAGAACTCAGTAGAGAACTGCTGCTTGGAGTTGAGCCAGGGAGAGAACGATTTGAGATTTGCTAGGTAAGACCACCCGCTTGCGCGAGATCGGTTTTTGTGGGAGGGGAAGAAGGTCTGTAAGAAAATGAAAAGATAGAAGTGTATAAAAGAGGGATTTTGCCACCGGGCGATTAGGGATATTTATTTTGTGGCGTCGTGGCTTTGGAGGTATGGGCAGGAGACTTGGGGTTGGAGACTGCGATTGATATGGACCAAAAGGTCTCCTGTCGGCATGCTCCGCCTTTGTAATCCATTGTAATCCTTTATGTGTAACCGTGAGGTTATGTGGAATATCTATTCTTCTTATCTTCATCCAACAAAGTAAAGCAGCCTTGCTGTGGATGTGCTGTATCTTCCTACATTGCTTCTGACCTAGGGCAGTGGGCAGGATACAAGGATGACCCATCATTCATGAGGAGCTAAGATGAGAGGGAGGAAAGGGTGGTGGATGAGGGTGAAATGGGTGGGAGTGGGTACTTTATCTTTTGTCTTGGCTACCTCCCTTGTAAGAAAAAAAAAAAAAAAAGTTTATAGATAGATAGGGAACCACAAAAAGAAAGGTCCTTTCACTGATTCATTTTACCAACAAAGTCAAGAAAGAAGCTGGAGAATGAAGATACAGTGGCAGAACATACATATATTGCTAGGTCAATTTGCTGGATGTCTCCATGTTTGTTGTGAAGCTGCATTGCTTCATCTTCTTGATTATCAACCAACTCACTGCCTTGGTCATGTATATGAATCCTTTTGGTTGTTTCAGGTGCAGGATGAAATATATACTGCTTTCACTATTCTTCTCCACCTTGCTATAATTCCTCTGTAAACTATTAATATTTTTGCTAACTTGGTGTGTGCCTTTTTTCTTTTTCTTTTTTTTCAATATAGACCACTAAGGAGGAATGTGGAGCCATCCCATAAGATGACTTTGCATTGTATATAAACAATTTAATCAATCAGTCAATCCAGGTCTTTCCATTAATGTTACATTAATAGAGAATTATGGATTCTTGTTACATTTAAACTTGAACGAACAAATGGGTGAATTTCTCATTCACTTTTGTAATTTTGTCAGGTGTCTTTTTATTTGGCCACCCCCTTCATAATGGGATAAAAAAAATATATGTATGTAATTTTGTTACTGGCAGTTTGCATATGGAGAGCTCTTGTTTGCTGACCAGGTGCACATGATAGACAACTACTATGCCGACATTCAGCTGCCCTATGAAGATGTCATCAGACTTCAGTAAGATAACCAGTTATGGGTTAATTTATATTGTGATAATGATAATAATAATAATGATAATAGAAATTACAATTATAATGATAACAATAATGATGATAATGAAAACAAAATAAGAATAGTAGTTTTGACAGTCACTAGGCTACTGGCATATACATTACCATTGTAGTTATTATTACTAATATAATGATGTTATGGAAGTCCATCAAAACAATGATGTCGTCTCCCTCCATGAATGCAAAAAAATATATACATGAAATGAAGTCATAGTCCAGTGTATATCTAGAGAAAGCCAGAGCACAGTGTGTGTGTCAGATGTAGCTCTCTTGTGGAGGGGTGGTGGTACAGTGGCCCCAGTGTCTGTGCAGCCCAAACTCTGTCTGTCTGCCATAGTTGGGACACAGAATGCCATCTCCTGGAGGTGGAGGATCACAGTTCAGTCGATTGTGTCAGCAATGGTGCAAACATTATCATACATTTGTACTGACTCCCTTTAGTGGGGCACTGGCAGCATAGTATGCAGTCACTATTTTTCAATCAGTCCATTCCCTCCAGTCTACCTTGCAGAAGACATTGGCCTGCAGTGTCCAGATTTCAAGCAACTGTCTTGAGCATCGAGATGTCAAGGAGAGGAAGATGCCTCTTTCCCCCTCCTACCCAAGAAAGAAAACCATATCCAGGCCCTGCAACAGATGCTAAATGGACACAACACTCCTCACCCTTTCAGGGCCACACCAGTCAATACTTTAAGGACTACAGTGACATTTCATTGGACTACAGTCATACATCATTCAAAATATTTAAAGGTTCTTTAATGTGGAGAACAACAGAGGGTCCCCACCCTCATCCCATTCACTGCCAGTCTTCAGCTAAAATGCTTTCAGCATCACCTTCAGTGTCAAATTAAAGTTTTCGATCACACTGTGATTCCATGGGTGAAAAGCTGTAGAATGGTAGTGATAGATACCCAGGATCTCTCATTACCTGCCACAGTCCAGAAGTGAAGTTAGAACCTTGGTCAGACTGCACTTGGGTGGGCTGGCCAACCCTTGTGATAAACTTGAAAAGGACCTTCATTAATCTTTTAATTGTGAAGTTGTGATCATTTGGAGGGGAATGCATCTGGGTAGTGTGATATATCATTCACCATGTGCTGGATACATGACTGACAACTATCACCCTCCTGGATTAGAGCTCAAGCTCATATATGGCCCAATCTATGGGTAATGTTGTGACCTTAAACACACACATACCAAGCTGAGGACTGAGCTCAGACTGCTTAGTTAGCAGGTGAGTACTGTACCACTACACCAGCAAGCCTTATTAATGATGATTCGGTTCAATGTCCCATACTCCCTCTATCAGGAGGCTAGGACAGTGTCCCTTACAGAGGACTTTGTAGCATGGAATTTGATTAACCATGCCCTTGGTCCAACTCACTGGTGGTTGGGCATGAACTGCCATTGCCTTGACCTCTGCAAAATGTAGCAATGCTTTAACCCACTTTTCACTTTTATTAGGTGAGGTGACCAAATCAGAACATACTCTACTCTCTTCCAAAACCCATTTATTGCTCTTCTCATTATATGACCTCTTGAATAAAAGATCATCTGTCTCCTGACACCATGGAAATACTTGAGAAACAAGAAGTAAAGGAAGACTACAGTATAAGAAAGCACTGTGTATTACTCAAGTACAAATTGAGCTGGAAGCAAGGCACTGCTGATTTACCATCCAGGTAAACTAAGGTTGGGTCCAATATGTCACAGAAATTCCAGGGTACAATGTCAGTGAGAAACCACAGTAGTAGAAGAGGAGAATTCCTACCAATTACATAAGATTATATGGTGGTAGCTGAAACAAATGTACAAAATATTAGTAGTCAATCAGTCAATCCATAACCTCTGGGCTCTCCTGCAGAAGATATGTGGCTTTCAGGTAATCGGTCTCCAGGCAGGTCTACAAGTCACTTAGGGAAGATGTATTGTTGTGAAGGGATTGTTAGTGTGGAGCATTGTAGTGTGAGATATTCTGTGACTTCTGTAAGGTGGTTGCCTCTGGGACATTTAGAATCTCTGGCCCCATTTGAGATATGTTTAACTCTTTTTCACTGTGCAGAGGGATTCCCTTGGCTGAATAAAAATGCCATGTAGTAGTGAGACAAAATGTATATTATCAACAGCAGTGAAAGGATTAACAGAAACATTACTATTAACAACCTGGAGGCTGTTGCCAGTTACCTGAAGGCTGCAGGTATTTTCAAGAAAGACCAGGGGCATGATAAACATAGAATAGGAAGACTAATGTATAACAAAACAAACTTTGAGAAACTTAAAACATTCTTCTGCAATGCAAATTGGGATAAATTCCTAAACGAAGAAACAGGGATAGAAGAAAAATGGAACATACTAAAAGAAATTTATAATGAAGGAGTGAATAAATATGTACCACAACAAAAAATAGAAAGAACATACATAAAAAGCTGGTACAACAAAAGTTGTAGTGAAGCTAAGGACAAAAGAGACAAAGCTTGGAAAAAATGGAAAAAAGACAAGAAACCAAACAAATGGCAAACATACATCAAACTGAGAAATGAATATGTAAAAGTACGCAGAGATGAAAAGAGAAACTACGAAAAAAGGATAATAGATAAATGCAAGGAAGAACCTAAACTATTTTACAAGTATGTAAATGGAAAACTAAATAACAATAGAAAAACTGCGCCAGGTCAAAAATTAATATATAGAGGAACTAGAAATGGCAAAAATTATGAACAACCACTTCAAATCAGTGTTCACATTAGAAGGTTCACCTGACTGTGAAGAAATCGAGAGAGAATTATCCCCTGCAATGAAAGAAATAATCGTAACACAAAAGGAAATCAATGACCAAATTAAAACCCTTGATGTTAGAAAATCACATGGCCCAGACGGAATTGCAAACTGGATACTGAAAGGATGTATGGAAGAATTAACTGATAAAATATACATTATAATTAAAGTATCACTTAAAGAAGGAAAAGTGCCACTGGACTGGAAAAAGGCAAACATTGTACCAATCTATAAGGTAATAAAGAAGACCCATCTAATTTGTGAAAGAATTGTCAAAAATAGATGGGTAAAGCACCTGGAAGAAAAAAACTATACTAAATCCAAATAAATTTGGATTCAGACAAGGGAGATCATGTACAACAAATTTTATCTGCTTCTACTCAAGATTAATAGACATAATACAAGAAAGAGATGGGTGGGCAGACTTTGCCTTTCTCGATCTACCACATAAAAAACTTATAAAGAAGATAGAGTCAAAAGGTGTCATCAGAGGAAAATTATTGGAATGGATGAAAGACTTCCTGATTGGGAGGAAAATGAGAGTTGTAATTAGAGAAAAAAAAAATCAAAATTGGGAAGAAGTGAAAAGCGGTGTCCCGCAGGGATCAGTACTGGCCCCGATCATGTTTGCCATATACATTAATGACATGGATGAAGGTGTAGAGTGTTATATGAATTTCTTTGCAGATGATGCAAAGATACTAAAGAAGGTAAAAACGGAGAAAGAATGCAACTCATTGCAAAAAGATTTGGACAAGATCTGGAATTGAACCCAAAAGTGGGAAGTAAAATTCAATATAAAGAAATGTAGTATGTAGTATAATGGAGTTTTGAAAGAGTAAAAACAGAATATCAAAAGACTACAAAATTGGTGAAGAAAAGGTGAAAAATGTAAACTCAGAGAAAAATCTTGGAGTGATGATTGGCAAGGACATGACACCAGATAAGCATATTAACAAAATATTTGGAGAAACCTACAATTTATTGAGATCAATCAAAGTGGCATTTGCCTATTTGAACAAAGAAATGATAAAGAAAATCCTAACTACGCTAATAAGACCAAAACTTGAGTATGCAGCAGCACTCTGGACACCCAGTACCAAAAAGAACATTAAAAAACTAGAAAGGTTACAAAGAGCAACAAACAAACTAGCACCAACTCTTACCAAACTAACATATGAGCAAAGACTGTCCAAATTAGAACTACCAACTTTGGAACAGAGAAGAGAAAGAGGTGACCTGCTGACTATCTACTGAATAATGAAAGGAATGGAAGTTTTAGTTAGGGATGACTTATTAATATGGGACAACGATAAAATGAGAGGACACAAAAAGAAACTAAAAAAAGATGGTTACAGAAGAAATTTAAAAAGGAACAGCTTCCCACACAGAGTGATAGATACATGGAATAAATTAGACAATGAAACAGTGTGTGCAAACACTATACAAGATTTTAAGAAAAAACTTGATGCTGAGAGATACAAAGCCAGGTCACCACGAGCATAGCTCCCTTCCCGTATAATACAACTAGATAAATATATAGTCATTTAGTAAATGTTTTCACATCATGTATACCCTCTAGCTACACATGTATGTGAAAAAAACATTATACCTTGAAGAACACTAACCAAGAACCTCTCCTTTACTACCACAGGGATGACAGTTTCTATGTGGAGATACAAGGTACAGCAGAGGACATGTTTAACGAGATGCGGACATGGTCAGGGTTCAATAACTATAAACTCAAGCATGGTGAAGAGGCAGTTGAGGAGATCTTTAATAACTTCAAGAAGAGGTATGTGATAATAGATATTGTTCTCACATTAAATATTACTTTCTCTAATAATAGCTTACAAGAATGTTTTTCCCCTACATCTCATTTGGCTATATCATCTCTGATGACCAGTAGTAGTTGAGGTCACCTGACTATGGGATCTGTAGAACTGTATATACAGGGTGGTCCAAAAAGATGTATCCATTTGTTATAAAGTAGTATTTATTATTGAAAGGAAAATTTTACTTTTATTTTTTCATAGACCTATCTTACAGATTCTCCACTCACCTCTGTCTTCCGTCCTCTCCCTTCCTTCCTCAACAGACATTCCCCTCTTCCCCAAAGCCCCCTTCACCCCATCCATCCACCTCATCCTAGGACGTCCCCTCATGTTCACTCCCTCCACATCTGCCTTCCATACCTCTTTTACTAGTCTTTCTTCACTCATTCTTTCCATGTGTCCAAACCATCCTAATATTCTTTCATCAACCCTCTCTCCCAAATCCTTTTTCACCCCTGTTCTCCTCCTCACCTCCTCATTTCTCACTCTATCTAGCCTAGTAACCCCCGCCATACTTCTCAGACACCTCATCTCAAACCCATTCAAACTCCTTCTCTCTTCTTCTCTTATGTTCCACGTTTCTGCCCCATACAGTGCTGTTGGCACAATCACTCCTTCATACAGTCTCCTCTTCGCATCCATTCCCAAATGTCTATTTCTCATTACACTCTTTAAACCACCAAGGCATTTACTCGCTTCTCTCAATCTACATTCTACCTCCACCTTCACTCCACCTTTTCCTGCTACACTTGCACCCAAGTATCTAAAACTATCCCCTTCCTCCAGTCGCTCTCCCTTAATGTTCACTTCCAGTCTACTGCCACTTTCACTCCTTGTACATCTCATCACCTTACTTTTACCCACATTTATCTTTAGCTTTCTTCTATCACATACTCTCCCAAACTCTGCCACCAGCTTCCTCAATCCCTCCTCTGACCCTGCCACAAGCGCAGTGTCGTCCGCAAACAACAGCTGGCTCACCTCCCACTTTTCTCCATTTTCTTTAACCATCTCCAATCCCTGACTCACTACCCTAGCATTCACCTCTCGCACCACCCCATCCATGTATGGTTGTATATGGATGATGTTGTGACTGCATGAGGAGGAATGGGCGGGGGGGTGGGGGGTGGGGTAGTATGTGTGAGTAAATTTTGACGCAGCCCGAAGGGATTTCTCCCCGTCCTCTCCTTATATGCAAAGGGGGACGGAGAGGGGGGGTCGCCGATTAAATGAAGCGGCCTTGCTGTGGATGTACTGTGTCTTGCGACACTGCTTCTGACCCAGGGCGGTGGGCGGGGTGCAGGGATGACCCATCATCCAGGAGGTGCTCAGATGAGAGGAAGGGTGGGAGGGGTGTGGAGTGTATTTGGGGATGAAATGGGTGGGAGTGTTTTTATGCCTTTCCCTTTTTGGCTACCTCCCTTGGAAGGGGGAAAAAGCCTTGGTATATGTATGTATCTTACAGATATGTAAGTTTTGTGTGGTGTAAGTTTTCCCCGTATACCACCATTTTGCGAGCACAGCTCAATAGTTTATAATGTGCTCGATCCAAGTTCTTTGGCACTGAATCACTGTCCAACATGTCTTGGGGAATCCTCTTAATCTCTGTTCAAATGTTATTCTTGAGTGCAGCAATAGTTTGGGGATTGTTGACATAGACTCTTTCTTTTAGGTATCCCCACAGAAAATAATCCAAAGAGGATAGATCTGGAGAACGTGCAGGCCAAGGGTGGTCAGTACAATGGGAGATGAGCCTGTCTTCAGGGAAGTAGCGATGGAGGTATTTGAGTGAACCATTGGAGCAATGTGATGTTGCTCCATCCTGCATATAAATCAGTTTGTCCACTCCTCACTTCTGCCTCAGTTCCGGGATGAATTTTCTTCTCATTAGTTCAATGTATCGCTCTGTGTTCACAGTTACCGGACGAGCATCAGCATGGTTGAACCAGTGTGGCCCAATAATGCCATCGTGACTCAACACACACCAGTCACTTTCTCCAAATTAAGTGGGCAATACTGATGTTCATGAGGCTGAGCCATAGCCCAAAAGTGCATATTCTGTTTGTTCACATGACCACTAAGGTGGAAATTTGCCTCGTCACTGAAGAAAATGAAGTCTAAGTAATCAGGATGGTCTTCAATAATCTGACGGATGGTTTGCCCAAAAGGCATGTCTCTTAGCTTTACTTGCATTGGTCTGACATTGTAACATCTGTATTTTATACAGAAACAGGTGAAGATCCTGGTGCATTATGCACATAACTGAACTCCTTGAAAGATCTGTCTCCTGGGACAAATGTCTTGTAGATTTCCTTGGAGACTGCTTCAAATGTTGTCTCACAGTCACAATGTTATTTTCTATCCTGACTGACTGTGGCTGGCCACTGTGACCTTCAGTGTTATCCTGTACACTTCCTGTTTCCCAGAATTCATTCAGGAGGTGCTTTATTGTGTGTCTGGTTGGAGCATTTCTCCCTGGAAAGTCCCTCCAAAATTGTCGTTGAGTTTGGACAACCAATTTTGTTGCAAAATAGACCTTGTCAATTTTTATCCTCTCCTGCACGTAATATCTTGTTGCCTGTTCCATTTCACCTGAAAAACAGAAGTCTGGGTTAATTTTCATGGAAATGATAGCAATAATAAAATTTATATATAATTTTGGACCACCCTGTACTTCTATTTTCATGCTCTAGTATGATTTCACCTACCTCTTGTTCCTCACCCTCTAGTTTATTTCTGTTTTGAAGTACCATTATGCTTCATCCAAGTTCATTTTCTTAATCTTCACAAACTTCTATACACAAACCATCAACTTCATTTTGGGTTGTTGCCTTTATATGTATGACCAGGTGCACATGAATGAGAGATAATTATGAGGCCAGGATTTTGCCTAGTGGGGCTATGTGAGTGTGAGTATGTTTTCAATGTTACATACATAGATGCAAGGCACATCACTATTTATTATTATTTTATTATTTTTTTTTTTTTGGCATCCGACCTAGATATGGATCAAAAGGTCTCCTGTCGGTATGCTCCGCCTTTGTAATCCTTTGTAACTAAAGAAATTTGGGTGGTGGATGGGGGTGGGTGCATACCTTTGACTTGGCTATTTCCCTTATAAGAAAGAAGCCTTTGGTATATCTATGGATAGATAGCCTTGGTTGGCTACCTCCTTCTTGAGGGGGTTAGATTTCTTTTGGCATAAAGATAGATAGTCTTGAGTTTCAAGGATTGGAAAGCTATAGCCCAACAGCAGCTAACAACAGATCTATGGGAAGAAATATTTGACTGTTGTCATATTGTATTAGTGTGGGTCCCTTTCTCTCAGAGGCAAGCAGAATGTTGTCAGCTCTCCTTATGTGAAAAAAGGGGGGAAAATAGTCTCTAAGTTGATATGAGTGAGATTTTGAGTTTGGACTGGAGACCATGTTACCCCCTTGGGGCTGCAGTTCCAGATAGTGGTGAAGTGTTTTGAGGTTTTGAAGATGGGTAGCAGGACAATGATTCTCACATCCATCATGTCAGACCATCACTGGCATGTACCCATTGTTGGTCCTACCCAGGGGTGTAGTGCTGCTGGAGCATCATTCTGGATGAAATTTATCACTTCCCTTGCAATCATGGCTTAATACCTTTTGTCATACCCTCCAGAGCTCTGATGCCTATAAAATTAGTACTACACCCTTGATCCTGCCTCAAATGAATAGAACTGTTAGGCATTGTCCAGAAAAGTAACCAGTTTCCTGGGGATGCTGAGTCTCTTGCAAGAGAACCAGGATAACAAAAATCAATGCACAAGAGGTTCTTGGACAAGATTTCTGTGAAGGTTTTATGTCTTACTGCATTGCTTCTGACCTAAGCAGTGTGATGGGGGATATGGATGGGATGACCCTCCCTGAGGAATTAAGATGGATTTTTTTTTTTTTTTTTTTTTTTTTTTTTTTTTTTTTTGTGTGGATGTACGATGATGCATCACAATACTCGCATTATAAAATATAAAGTTACAGCTGTATTACTCATTCTCTTTCATTCTAAATGTTAATAACCACAGAAAATATGATCAGGTCAGTTCACAAAATATGGGGGTCACGCAGCTGCAACTACAAAATAAATATAATCAAGACACCAACACTGGCATCCTCATATACCCACTCACTCATGATGTCTACATAGGCAACATCATATCAAAGGGAGTAAAAGAGGAAAAGACCTTTTAGTTTAAGTGTGCAAATTGTTCTCATGTAGATTAGGAGCTTATGAAATAAATTAAAACTTTTTAGGTCATTATGGCCAAACCAGCCTCAACCAGTAATCTAACTGCTTTTTAGAATTTATAACCACTTGTGTGTAGGTCCAGCTTTGGAAGTTTTCAGCAGGCCTTTATCCACCTATAATTATTTCAAAATACCAACTTTCAGATTCATGAAGGAAATGGGTGTGTCTGTTCAGCCACAGGAACTGGAATTACCATACCGTTTCTACTATTTCCTGGTGTTGACACGTAAACCACAGTAGCATTAATCTCACGGTCTGTATAAATTTCTTTTAACTTTTTGACTATTACCAGGGTTCCTCAAACAAATGAAATTGCATGGTAGTAGTAAGAGCTTTTAAGAGTTGATATAGCCATGGAATACAGACATGAACATTGGAGGTTTCTCCTCACAGTCAGTATAAGGCAGTAGTCAACCCTTGTGATTAAAGGGTTGTGACAGTAAAAGTAACTTGAAAGTAATGTCCTTTATAATTAAAGTGACTCCAAAATACTGTGGAGATAATAACCTCTTTTGATCATGCATGTCATATTCAGTTAACTAAAACACTTGTTCTGAGCTCACCAAGAAAACAAAATAGAAACAAATGAAAGAATAAGGCAATGAGTATATGGTAAAAATTATCAAAGGCATTTGGGCAACAATGTTCAAAATTTATTATTTACAAAAAGTTTACAGTTGTTGTAAAACATAAGCCACTCGTATTTACATCCATAAACTGTATGGAGCATCCCATGCTGAGGATCTTTCAAAATGTGACGTGTTGCTGCAGGGAAACCACTTTGTTGTCATTACACAAAATAGGAAACCGAGCTCCATTTGGTACCCTGACATACACAAAAGGCCATCAATTGTCACAAAATCAGATTCCTGTTGTATCCACCACAGAGTCTGAAGAAATCAAGTCCGTGCTGTGATTGCAGAGCTCAAATCACAGGCTCAATTATAGACTTGTTGCTTTCAGGTGCTTCCATGTGTAATCACTGGCTTGTATATCAATTATTCTGGGACTATCAAGAGAGGAAAGTAATGTCCAAAAGTTCAAGATTAAAGCTATAAGGAATAATGCCTTGCAAACTAGCATGCAACCCTATCTCCTACACAAGGACTATGGGACAAGGGGGGGGTTCCTAAAACACTCTGATATGCAATTTGCACCTTAAACATGGAGTTATGCATTCTAATAGTTTGGCCTAACCAGGACGTGTTTCAGCTATGTCTGTTTCAAAGCATATCTAGACAAATAATATTCTAGTCCAAAACGAGTCTCTATTATCAACTTTTTCAATCTTGATATAGGTCATCATTTCAACAAATACTGTATTGTATACTTTTTACAATTATCTGGCATTGTAAAATTATGATTGGTGCTTCAAAAAAAAATTGGTAATTAAATAAATAAATAGATAAATAAATAAATAAGAGCAGAGCTCATTCTCTGATGACATGGTCATTATTAATTACTGTGAGCATAAGTCTGTTATCTTTTAATTGGTTTCAAAATCATTGACAGTATTTCATTCTACTTTAGGGAAAAAAATAATTGCTACTGCTAACAAATTCAAACTGTATACCAATATATATATATATATATATATATATATATATATATATATATATATATATATATATATATATATATATATATATATATCTTTGAAGCATTAAATGGTTAAAAAAGTGGGATCATAAGCCTTGTATGTGCCTTCAGTCTTTCAAATATTAATTTATTACAATTTCACACAGAAAGAAAAGAAAGAAAAAGAAAAAAAATATTGTAGGTGTAGAAAACCTCAATCCACTTGTCTCTGAACCAGGGTTGCTTAAAAAGTCGAGAGAACTGCAGAAAATTAAAAAACAAGAATGACTGCCCTGCTTTTCATATTTAGTGTACAACAGTTGTTATTCTGCTGACGTTCATTATGTCATTATATTCACATAATACAAATATGTTTATACATATATACATACTAGGCATACAATTTCCCCTCAAGTTGAATTGTAAGAAAAGATATGTTTGTATACCTTTATTTGTAATTTTACATGTAATGCCCTTTTAGTGGACATTAAGACCAAACAATTTTATTGGCTTTTCCCTATACCAAACACTTTGACACTTCCCATACAGGTACATTTCTCTTTTGATGTAAATGAAACAAGTTCAATGTGGACATATTTGTTCAAACTTGAAAAAATGTATAAATGATGATAATAAATTGAAATTTTCATACTTTTCGAGCAGGAGAGGAAATGTTACTGCATACCAAATACATCCTATGAAGACTGAGAACACTTGATCATCTTGGAAACCCAGCACAGGCTCTTCTGAATAACGGTGTAGGACCCATTTCTGGACATTTCAACGATGACAGTCAACCTTGTAATTAAATCCCATTACAAACTTCTTTGTGGTGGGGAACCAACTCCCTTTCATGTCCCAAGAAAATTACTGCCCACCAAGAATCCTAAGCTATCAACCAACTACAAGTAAAACTACTATTTGACCACAGGTTCTCAAATGATTTTGTCAGACTTTTTATGCATGTAGTCTTAACTATTTCTGCACAGGAAAATTTTCAAAGTATAACTTATAATAAATAATGTTAACAATAACTTTTATCATTCACGGAGTACAAGACCTAACCGTGGGGATTTTTTTTTTTCCCCCACTCCCAATAACAATACAGGACAACAAAGAGCCCCTACACATAATCTAAATTCCAATAGTGAAACCTTCTTAGAATATTGAATGTGTCACATCAAAAGTTAAAATAATCTGATACCAATGTAACCTAGATTTCACAAGCACTTCTCCTTATGATAAAAAATACAAAAGAAGAAACAAAGGCTTACCATGTGGTATATACACATTACACATCAAAAGTTTCCTATGAAAGTAAATGACAGAGAAGCAGAAATGGCTTCAGCCCCATCCGGTGGTTTCTGTAGAGAGCAAGTCCTATCACCATACAATGTCTTTGGACCTTTTGTGGAGAGAGGAGTTTATCAAAAGTGCACAAAGATTCATGTGAAAATACTCTTGATACAAACTTAATGGGACAGAAACAACTGCATATGATAGTGTAGGATTCTTTTTTTTTTTTCTTTTCTTTTCTTTTTTTCTTTCTTTTGGCAAATGAGCACCTTGGCTGGGCAGTTCCTGGTTAACTATTCTGTTTTCTTGGCATCCTTGGTGCTGCCATATTTTGAGCCTTTGTCGATTCTGGTTAGACCAATCATTTTGTACAAACCAATGTAAGCTGAAAAGGAAAGACATAAAAGCTAAGTAGAGTGACTGAATTGCAATTTAAACAAAACCTATAAAAACAATTATCACCATGACCCCTGAAGTCTTCAAAGTCACTTACACGTGTATGTACGTATAGGGATCAATGATGAGTACCTGCATGTAGTGCTCATTCCCCTCACCTCCACTGGAAGGTGCAGCCTTGAGGGGCTGTCACTCAGTCCCCAGACTGGGCCTAGAATCTCTCCCTCAACTTCAACTGTACTACTTACACTATTTCACACATGGTGAGCTGACTACCAGCAATTGCTCTTCTCTCCTCTCCCTAATATTTTCAGTCAGTGGCACAAAACTAGTCCCAACACAAGTACGTCACAGACAACAGTCCAAAGTTTCTTTCCAAAGATTTCTGTGGGAGGGTCTGAGGACTATTACCATCTACTGTGAGGCTGTGAGTTTTCCACTGAGCAAAACTCAAGGCAGCAATCAATTAACTAATTAATTAATTTAAAAGGTGTGTGTAAAACCCATTCCCTGCCTTTCTGAGCCATAAATGAAGGGTTATCACTTGGATCAAGGAAACACCTTGTTGTTATTTTTGGAAAAGTATGGTATAGCATAAAATGGAGGAAAGAAAAGAAGACAAAAGAATTAATGAACCAACAAAGAGAGGACTGGATATGAGTAGAGTGGAATTGCCACTTGGTTTGATACCAAAGAACGTGAATAAATGATACTCTGAAGACTACTCAAAGATTTGAGAACAATGTTTTTTTGGGTTTTCAAAGGGAAAGGGGAACAAGAGTTAAAGCTATGGATACAGAAAGAGAAACTAGGGTTAGCACTGTACTAAGAAATTGAGTCATCAATGACTTGATGGACGAACTAATTGATTAAAAAATAGATTATTGAACTTTGCACAATGAAATGACAAACTTATGTAGAACCAATGAGGAAATAATCAGAGTTACATACATACATATACCAAAGGCTTTTTTTTTCCCCTTATAAGGGAGGTAGCCAAAAAAACAATGGCATAAAAACCACACCCACCTATTCCATTCCTATTACAGTCGACTTCCTTCCCTCTTATCTTGGCACCTCCTGGATGATGGGTCATCCCTGCATCTTGTCCACTACCCTGGGTCAGAAGCAGTGTCGCAAGACAAAGCACATCCACAGCAAGGCCGCTTCATTAAATCGGTTACCCCCCTCTCTGTCCCCTCATGCAGAAAAGGAGAAGACGGGGAGAAACCCCTTCAGGTTGCATCAAATTTTTCTCATACATACTACCTCACCCCCCATCCCCCTGCCCATTCCACCTCATGCATCACAACATCATCCATATACAACCATTCTCCATTCAACCCTGTCTTCTGTCCTCTCCCGTCCTTCCTCAACAGACATTCCCCTCTTCCCCAAAGCCCCTTTTACCCCATCCATCCATCTCATCCTAGGTTGCCCTCTCATGTTCACTCCCTCCACATCTGCCTTCCACACCTCTTTTACTAGTCTTTCTTCACTCATTCTTTCCATGTGTCTAAACCATCCCAATGCTATTTCATCCACCCTATCTCCCAAATCCTTTTCCACCTCCGTTCTCCTCCTCACCTCATTTCTCAGTCTTTCCAGCCTAGTAATCCTATCATCTCAAACACATTCAAACTCCTTCTCTCTTCCTCTCTTATGTTGCATGTTTCTGCTCCATACAGTGCTGTCAGCACAATCACTCCTTCATCCAATCTCCTCTTAGCATCCATTCCCAAATGTCTATTTCTCATTACACTTTTTAATCCACCAAGACATTTACTCACTTCTCTCAATGTACATTATACCTCCACCTCCACTCCTCCCTCTCCTGCCACATTCGCACCCAAGTATCTAAAATTATCCACTTCCTCCAGTCTCTCTCCCTTAATACTCACTTCCAGTCTGCTGCCACTTTCACCCCTAGTACATCTCATCTTCTTACTTTTACCCACATTTATCTTCAACTTCCTTCTTTCACACACTTTCCCAAACTCTGTCACTAACTTCCTCAATCCCTCTTCTAATCCTGCTACAAGCGCAGTGTCGTCCACAAACAACAACTGGTTTATCTCCTACTTTTCTCCATTTTCTTTAACCATCTCCAATCCCTGACCCACCACCCTTGCATTTACCTTTCGAACCACCCCATCCATGTATATATTGAAAAGCCAGGGCGACATAACGCATCCTTGACAAAGTCCCACCTTTACCTCAAACCACTCTCTCTCCATTTCTAATCCTGACACAAGCTCTACTACTCTCATAAAAACTCTTGCCAGCTCCCAGAAGCTTTCCTCCTATCCCATATATCTGCATAACCTCCCACAGTGCCTTTCTGTCTACCCTATCATAAGCCTTTTCCAGATCCATAAAAGCCCAAAAAACATCCTTCCCCTTTTCTATAGCTTTCTCACATATCTGTCTTACCACAAAGATCTGATCTACACAACCTCTATCCGTCCTAAATCCACACTGTTCTTCACCAATTACTCCCTCTGTTCCTCTCCTAATCCTCTCAATCAAGATCCTCCCATAAACCTTCCCAACTACACTTAACAAGTTAATCCCTCTGAAACTACTACATTCACACTTGTCCCCTTTTCCCTTGTAAAGTGGAACTATACAGGCACTCCTCCAGTCCTCCAGCACTCTACCCTCTCTCCAGCAAACATTAAATAACCTCACCATCCAGTCCACCATCACTGTACCTCCTTTTTTTAAACATTCTGCATGGCATCCATCCAGACCAGGTGCCTTACCTGCTTTCATCATCTTAACAATTGCCTTCACTTTATCCTTCCTTATTTCTCCTCCATTTTCCTCACTCATCACTCTCATTTTCTTAGCATTTCCCACTGCAACTATCTTTCCCTCCCTATCCTCCTTCACATTTAGCAACTCCCTAAAATATTCTGCCCATCTTCCCCTTACTGCCTTCTCTTCCATTATCATCTCTCCATCTACACCTTTTACCTTTTCTTCTCTACTTGATTCGCCTCCTCTTCCTCTCTTAATTTCTTTCCAAAACATCTTTTTATTACTTTCAAAATTTTCTGTCATACTCTTACCCCACTTTACATCTGCTCTCCTCTTTGCCTCCTTTACCTTTTGCTTTACTTCTCTTTTCTTTTCTTTGTACCTCTCGTATGAGTCCCTCGTCCTATTTTGTAACCAATCTGTGAAATCTCGCTTCTTCTCTTCTACAACCTTCTTTGTTTCCTCATCCCACCATTCACTACCCTTCCTTCTATTTCCTCCTGTCCTTCTTGTTCCACAGACCATCCTTGCACACTTTGTGACTCCCTCCTTGAACCATCCCCATTCCTCCTCCACACCTAGCTCTACTCTATCCTTCACTCCCTCCCACTCCTCCTTCAGCTTCTTCTTGTACTCCTTCTCCTTTTCATTTAAAGAGTTCACTCTAAGCACCTCCCTACCTTTTGTCCCTTTCCTCTTTCTCCATCTATCCTCCACTCTCAACTTACCTTCCACCAAAAAATTATCTGATATTCCCCCACCCTCTCCCCTTAGCACATGTACATCCTTAACTCTTCCTATCATAGTCCTATTTACCACTACATAATCCATCAACGCTCTATCTACCACCCTTCCCTCCACCACCCTCTCCCATGTGTACTTATGCTTGACTTTCTTCCGAAACACTGTATTTGCTATCATCAACTCTCTTTCTAGACACATTTCCACCATCAACTCTCCACTATGATTCTTTCCTGGAACTCCACATTTCCCAACCACTCCCTCAATTGGACCATTTCCTACCCTAGCATTAAGGTCTCCCAGTACTATTACATTAACATTTCTCCCTAAATCCTCTATGCACTCATTTAAACCTATCCAAAAGGCCTCCCTTTCTTCTACACTCTTATCACTGCCAGGCCCATATGCACTTACAAAGACGCACATCTCCTTTCCCAGTTTCACCTTCATCCACATTATCCTTGAGGAAATCTCCTTCCACTCCACTACATGTTTACCTATCTCTTCACTTACTAGAATAGCCACCCCTTCCCTCCCTTGCCCTCTCTTCACTCCTGATAACCTCCCACTTACACTCCCAAACTTACACTCACCCTTCCCTTTCAACTTAGTTTCACTCAAAGCCAACACATCTATCTTTCTTCTCACAAACATACTACCTATCTCTTCCCTTTTACTCTCATCTGTACCACATCCACGCACATTAAAAGACCCAAACCTTAGGGTGCTGGTCCGAAAACTCCCAGACCCTCTTATGCCTTTACTTTTTCATTTAGGAATGTCCCCTGTGGGGCTACAAGGAGAAGGATGCCTAGTCCCACTCCCCGTCCCTTTCTTCTCGCCTCTTACGATCCAAGTGGAAATACTTGGTGGCAGTATTCTTCCCCCCTCCCCCAATTTGGATTTAGACAAGGAAGATCATGTACAACAAACCTGATCTGCTTCTATATGAGACTAATAGAAATAATACAAGAAAGGGATGGATGGGCAGACTGTACCTAAGCCTACAAAAAGCATTTAAGGTACCACACAAGAAATCAATAAGAAAACTAGAATCAATAGGTGGCATCGGAGGTAAATTATTAGAATGGATGGAAGCCTTCCTGACTAGGAGAAAAATGAGGGTAGTAATTAGAGACAAATACTCGAAATGGGAAGAAATGATAAGTGGTTTCCTGCAAGGGTAGGTGCTGGCTCCAATCATGTTTGCCATATAAATAAATGACATGGATGAAGGAGTAGTGTTATATGAATTTCTTTGCAGATGAAGCAAAAATACTAAAGAAAGTAAGATCAGAGGAGGATTGTGAATCATTACAATCAGACCTGGACAAAATCTGGAAATGGACTAAAAAATGGGAAGTGAACTTCAATATAAAAATGGAAAAAGTAACAACAGAATACCAAAAAATTATAAAATTGGTGAAGAAGATATCAAAAAAGTGAACTCATCAAAGACATGACACTGGACAAACATATCAACAAAATAGTTGGAGAAACCTTCAACCTATTAACCACTTCACTCCGGGCCAAAATCTCGTGAGGAAAATGGAGGAGATAAGGAAGGATGAAGTGAAGGCAGTTGTTAAGATGATGAAAGCAGGTAAGGCACCTGGTCTGGATGGATGCCATGCAGAATGTCTAAAAAAAAGGAGGTACAGTGATGGTGGACTGGATGGTGAGGTCATTTAATGTTTGCTGGAGAGAGGGTAGAGTGCCGGAGGACTGGAGGAGTGCCTGTATAGTTCCACTTTAAAAGGGAAAAGGGAACAAGTGTGAATGTAGTAGTTTCAGAGGGATTAGCTTGTTAAGTGTAGTTGGGAAGATTTATGGGAGGATCTTGATTGAGAGGATTAGGAGAGGAACAGAGGGAGTAATTGGTGAAGAACAGTGTGGATTTAGGACGGATAGAGGTTGTGTAGATCAGATTTTTGTGGTAAGACAGATATGTGAGACAGCTATAGGAAAGGGGAAGGATGTTTTTTGGGCTTTTATGGATCTGGAAAAGGCTTATGACAGGGTAGACAGAAAGGCACTGTGGGAGGTTTTGCGGATATACAGGATAGGAGGTAAGCTTCTAGGAGCTGTCAAGAGTTTTTATGAGAGTAGTAGAGCTTGTGTCAGGATTAGAAATGGAGAGAGGGAGTGGTTCGAGGTAAAGGTGGGACTTTGTCAAGGATGCATTATGCCGCCCTGGCTGTTCAACTTATACATGGATGGGGTTAGATACTTGGGTGCAAATGTGGCAGGAAAAGGTGGAATGAAGTTGGAGGTAGAATGTAGATTGAGAGAAGCGAGTAAATGCCTTGGTGGATTAAAAAATGTAATGAGGAATAGACATTTGGGAATGGATGCTAAGAGGAGACTATATGAAGGAGTGATTGTGCCAACAGCACTGTATGGGGCAGAAACATGGAACATAAGAGAGGAAGAGAGAGGAGTTTGAATGTGTTTGAGATGAGGTGTCTGAGAAGTATGATGGGGGTTACTAGGCTAGATAGAGTGAGAAATGAGGAGGTGAGGAGGAGAACAGGCATGGAAAGGGAATAGGGAGATAGGGTTGATGAAAGAGATGGTTTGGCCACATGGAAAGAATGAGTGAAGAAAGACTAGTAAAAGAGGTATGGAAGGCAGATGTGGAGGGAGTGAACATGAGGGGACGTCCTAAGATGAGGTGGATGGATGGGGTGAAGGGGGCTTTGGGGAAGAGGGGAATGTCTGTTGAGGAAGGACGGGAGAGGACAGAAGACAGGTGAATGGAGAATAGTTGTATATGGATGATGTCGTGATGCATGAGGTGGAATGTGCGGGGAGGGATGGGGGGTGAGGTAGTATGTGTGAGCAAAATTTGACGCAGCCCGAAGGGATTTCTCCCCGTCTTCTCCTTTTATGCATGGGGGGACGGAGAGGGGGGTTCGCCGATTTAATGAGGCGGCCTTGCTGTGGATGTGCTGTATCTTGCAACACTGCTTCTGACCCAGGGCAGTGGGGAAGGTGCAGGGATGACCCGTCATCCAGGAGGTGCTAAGATAAGAGGGAGGGTGGAGGGGTGTGGAGTGTATTCAGGGATGGAATGGGTGGGAGTGATTTAATGCCTTTTCCTTTTTGGCTACCTATCTTGTAAGGGGGAAAAAGCCTTGGTATATGTATATGATGTACAGTGGCCGCGAAAAGTTTGGGCGCAAAATTATAGGCGCCCCAACTTTCCGCTAAACTCAAAACATGCGAAAAATACAACTTTCCACCCAAACTTTTCGCTATTTTTCAATGCTAGCGTCTGTACCCGTATTTAGCCGAGACAATACGCATTGCTTGGCAACTCTGTTTAGGCGCACTCGATGTCACGTGGAGTCAGTTTCTAAACATCTCTCACGGGGAGTAGTCTTTTTTTTTGCGGTGGTCTCTGTTTTTGTGCCTTGATATCTCCGTAATGGGAAGTGGTAAAGAGCTGGAAAGAGACACAGTTGTTACAATCATAACCCTCTATAAGGAGGGTTATAAGTGTAAAGATATTGCTACTCGTGTGGGAATTGGAGTGCGTCAAGTGCAAAAGTGGACCAAGAAATTTCGAGACGGAGGAAGTGACATCATTCCTACTCCAAAGCATCGCTCTGGTCGGCCAAGGAAGATATCAAATCGTACTTCTACGGTTATTAGGAGGCAATTAAAGATCCAACGCTCACAGCTCGAAAACTGAAAGAAAATAACCCTGCACTGCTGCATGATGTGTCTGTAAGATGTATTTCTGATCATTTAGCCAAAGATTTACAATACCGTAGTTGCTGTGCTAAAGTTCTTCCCCTCCTAAGTGCAAAAAACATATGTGATCGCATAGCATTTTGCAAGAAATATAAGGACTGGTCCTTAGAAGACTGGGAACGAGTATTGTGGAGTGATGAGTCAATGTTTGTGGTGTCGTCGGGCTGCAGGTCGAAGCGTGTGAGGCGCCCCAGGGGGTCTGACCCTAATGACCCTCACTATACAGCTAAAGTGGTGAAACATGCTGCAAGTGTTATAGTGTGGGGATGCTTTGCATTTGGTGGAGTTGGCAATTTAGTGTTTCTTGCACAAAATGAGAGTGTAAATCAGCACACTTATTTCGAGTTATTGTGTGATAACCTGCCTGAAAGTTTTGAAAAGTGCAATGCTAGTTGGTTTATGCAGGACGGAGCTCCTGCTCACACAGCTCGGTCTGTTACCCAATGGTTAGAAGACTGTGTTGATTACTTCAAAAAATGGCCTGGAAATTCTCCAGACCTAAATCCCATTGAGCACGTACGGCATATAATTAAAAAACAGCTTCAAGATCGTGACGTCTCCACTGTAGCTAAGCTAAAAACAGAAATACAGGATATTTGGGATAATATTATTCCTCAACACGTACAAAACCTGGCAAGATGCATCCTGGCACGTTTGGAGAAGGTCATAAAGCTTAAAGGAAAATTGCTTGGTAAATAAGGTATGTAATAAGCCATTTATAGGTCTTTAAATGATTATTTAAATGTCACAAGTGTTTACATTTGTGTCTCGTTAATTACACGCCCAAACTTTTCGTGGCCACTGTATGTATGGAACTACCAACACTGGAGCAGAGAAGAGAGAGAGGTGATCTACTGACTATCTATAGAATCATGAAAGGGATGGAAATCCTTGATAGGAATGATTTACTAAAAAGTGACAATGGAAAAACAAGAGGACACAAAAAGAAACTCAAAAAGGATAACTATAGAAGAGATCTGAAAAATAATAGCTTCCCACACAGAGTCCTGGATATCTGGAATAATCTTGATAAAGAAACAGTGTGTGCAAACACATTTCAAGATTTTAAGAAAAAACTTGATGCTGAAAGATACAAAGATGGGTCACCAAGAGCATAGCTCCCTTCCCGTATGATACAACTAGGTAAATACACACGACACTCCATCTTACATCGCCCCAGGTTACCTGGGATCTGTGGGTCTCTTGCAAAAGCTTTGAAGTAATGGATTGATTCAACTAATGAACAAACTAACACACAAATACTCTTGTTTATTTACTGAAAACCATGTGGTTGAAACTTTTCAATGTGAATTCTGTACATACATGCACATAGATGTGAACTAAGAATAAAGATGACTTAAACATATACACACTTACAAAGCCCTTTTAACTTAGTTCAAAATCATGATATCGCTATGAAGGCAGAAATTAATTAATGGGTTAATTGCTCCTGTGAGTTTCACTAAGTGAGAAACCCACAGCACCACAGTGGCTAGCTACATTCCTTGGATCTCTTGCAGATCTCTCTGGGAAGAAACTTTGGCTCACTGTCTGTGTTACATTAGTATAAGACTGTTTCTGTCATCAACTGAAAGTGGTTGCAAGTGGGAAGCAGTTGTCAGAGGTCATCTTTATATGAATGAAAAAAATGTACAAAATGCAGTTAAAGTTGAAAGAATGAGATATTTGGACCAGTCAGAGCAGGTGTCAGCCCCTCAGGGTTGCATCTTCTGATGGAGGGGAGTAGGTTGACAGAAATAAAAAACGAGCAGCTTTGCTGTCCATCTTGCAGGACCACTATATGCAGGTACCTGTCATTAGTTCTGACAGAAATGAATGTTACAGTGAACAAAGACCACCAGTTTAAAAAAAAAAAATCAAGACTACTTTATAAGAAGTGACATAGCACAACATTCAATTTCTCCAAATAAAAACAAAATATTATCATTCTTACATCACCAATGGAAGTGATGTCTAGCAACACTGAGGCAACTACTTCTAACATCAGCAATTATTCACCTCTTATTATATGTTTAATTTTAATTCACAAAATCATAACTTAAAAACATCAACACCTTCACAAAATCATACTAACAGGACATTCTACTGTTCCTACTGGCATGCACAGTTACATACTTACCTAATACAACAATGCCCAGAGCAATAACATTGGCCAGAAAAGAGCCAGTGGTGAGGATGTGGTAGTAGAAGCGAAGGATGAGTGTGAGGATAAGCCCAGCCCAGCCCATCATGTTTATGAGTGACCAAGCTCGGCGAGGTATAGTCTTGCCTTCATGTTTGGCCAAGTCGTTTTCTTTGGTGAAATCACCTGTGTTCATATAGCTGTCTAGCAATTGGTCCTGGCAAGTAAAGTGGAAAGGAAATACAACTTATGAGAAAGGGGGCTAGGTCAAACCATACATCCTGCTTACATCAATTCATTGCCTCTCCCATCTTAGACCCCACAGATGAAGGGTGACCCTTGTCCCTTAATATACACTGACTGGGTCGAATCACAAAGAGAGAGAGAGAAAAAGAGAGAAAGAAAGACAAAGAGAGAGGGAGGGGGAGAGAGAGGGAGGGAGAGAGAGAGAGAGAGAGAGAGAGCTGGAAAATGGGTTGGAAAGAGAAAGGGAAAGAAAGGGAGGGAAAGAGAGGAAGAGAAAGGGAAAGAAAGGTGACCAAAAAGAAGCCAAATAACTATAGGCCTATAAGTTTGACTTCAATCGTAGGAAAAATAATGGAAACTATCATCAGAGATGCTATCGAACATCATTTAGAAAGTAACCGTTTGATAAATGATAGCCAGCATGGTTTCAGACGGAAACGTTCTTGTGTGACTAACTTACTCGAATTCTACAATACAGTTATCTTGAATTATGACAAAAGAAACAATATAGATTTAATATATCTAGACTTTGCAAAAGCTTTTGATACCGTCCCACACGAAAGACTACTTACTAAATTAGCTTTACACGGAATAAGTGGTAGCCTATTAGGTTGGACTAGTAATTGGTTGAATGGTCGAAAACAGAGAGTTGTTTTAAATGGAAAAACTTCTAGATGGAAAAATGTTACAAGTGGAGTTCCTCAGGGTTCTGTTCTTGGGCCACTTCTATTCATAGTATATATAAGTGATATAGACCATGGACTAAAATCTACTGTTTCCAAATTTGCTGATGATACAAAACTGTGCGGAATGGCAAATGATCACTTGAACCAATTAGATATTCAAGAAGATTTAGATAAATTACAGCAATGGTCTGAAAAGTGGCTAATGAAATTCAACACAAGTAAATGCAAGGTAATGCACATACGTAAAAATAACAGTAAGTACGATTACAAGTTATTTGGAAATTCGTTAACAAAAGTGGATAGTGAAAAAGATCTCGGTGTAATTATCAGTAACGATCTCAAATCATCCAAGCAGTCTATTTCAGCCTCTGAGAAAGCAAATAAGATTCTAGGACTGATTGCGTGATCTTTTGATTTCAAAAGTCCATCACTCATTAACAAGCTATATAAATCGTTAGTTCGTCCACATTTGGAATATACTGTTTCCGTATGGTCACCGAATCTCATTAAAGACATTGACAGATTGGGAAAAGTACAACGGCGAATCACAAAACTGATTCCAAATATCAAAAATAAATCATACGAAAATCGACTAAAACATATGAATCTGTTTTCCCTAAAAAAGCGTAGACTCAGAGGTGACTTGATACAGGTCTTTAAGATTCTAAAGGGAATTGACATCAAAAGTGACCAAATTTTCACATTGAATGAGAATCAGACAAGAAACAATGGTCTCAAACTGTCCGGAAATAGATTCAATTTGGAAGTAGGTAGAAACAACTTTGCCAACCATGTAGTTAATGAATGGAATAAACTTCCTGCACAGGTAGTGCAATGTAGTTCAGTCCAAAGCTTTAAGAATCATTTAGAAAAACACCTAAGCAAGATGCTGTAATGATTATAATTTATTTTATATTATTTTTGTTTTGTTATTTGTCTATTTGATTTTCATTTATTATCAGTTATATGTCAATTTATCATTCTTTACTATTTACCTGTGTTTATTATTTAACTATACCTATCATTTATTTATTTTATTTGTTATTTACATTATTATAGTTTTTATTTATTAATTTATTATTATTATTTTTTTCGCATCCGACCTAGATATGGACCAAAAGGTCTCCTGTTGGCATGCTCCGCCTTTGTAATCCTTTGTAATCTTTGAAAGAGAGGAAGAGAAAGGGAAGAGGGTGGGGAGTAATCTTTAACTCAATTTGACACTCACCTTACCCTTATACAACTCCATTAAGTAGTCTCCTGCCTCTTCCTCATCATCTGGAACATCCTCTAATGGAATTCGTCGCACATAGACTTCTCCCACGACTTTTTGACCTCTTAACATATTTAAAAGAGTTGGTTCAGCACCCAGCTTTCTGAGGGAAAACAAAGCATAACACAACTTACTTAAATGTAGGTGGCTGCCAAAAGGAACCTTAAAATATTAGCCAGAGCCTTCATGTAGGGTTAATTGATTTTACTTTATCTGTCTGGGGTATTGGCTGCTTGTTATTGTGGCAAAGTAGCATGCAGTTGATACTTTAGGGTCTATATGGGGTGCCCCTATGGACCAGAGCCACACATCATTTTGTCTCTGATAGAGGAAAACTCTGTTCATAGAGAAATTATGACACTTTTATACGACGACTGTCCCTCCGTTATGCTGTCCCCCAACCCCTTGCTGCTGTCCTGTACCATTTCTATGAGTATTCATTTTCTGTGGTGGGGGAATTCCCTGTGGTGAGGGAAAATAATACTGCCACCAAGTATTTCCACTTGGATCGTAAGAGGCGAGAAGAAAGGGACTGGGATTGGGACTAGGCATCTCTCTCCTTGTAGCCCCACATGGGACATTCCTAAACGAAAAAGTAAAGGAATAAGAGGGTCTGGGAGTTTTCGGACCAGCGCCCTGAGGTTTGGGTCTTTTAATGTGCGTGGATGTGGTACAGATGAGAGTAAAAGGGAAGAGATAGGTAGTATGTTTGTGAGAAGAAAGATAGATGTGTTGGCTTTGAGTGAAACTAAGTTGAAAGGGAAGGGTGAGTGTAAGTTTGGGAGTGTAAGTGGGAGGTTATCAGGAGTGAAGAGAGGGCGAGGGAGGGAAGGGGTGGCTATTCTAGTAAGTGAAGAGATAGGTAAACGTGTACTGGAGTGGAAGGAGGTTTCCTCAATGATAATGTGGATGAAGGTGAAACTGGGAAAGGAGATGTGCGTGTTTGCAAGTGCATATGGGCCTGGCAGTGAGAAGAGTGTAGAAGAAAGGGAGGCTTTTTGGGTAGACTTAAATGAGTGCATAGAGGATTTAGGGAGAAATGTCAATGTAATAGTACTGGGAGACTTTAATGCTAGGGTAGGAAATGGTCCAATTGAGGGAGTGGTTGGGAAATGTGGAGTTCCTGGAAAGAATCATAGTGGAGAGTTGATGGTGGAAATGTGTCTAGAGAGTTGATGATGGCAAATACAGTGTTTTGGAAGAAAGTCAAGCATAAGTACACATGGGAGAGGGTGGTGGAGGGAAGGGTGGTAGATAGAGCGTTGATGGATTATGTAGTGGTAAATAGGATTAGGATAGGAAGAGTTAAGGATGTACATGTGCTAAGGGGAGAGGGTGGGGGAATATCAGATAATTTTTTGGTGGAAGGTAAGTTGAGAATGGAGGATGGATGGAGAAAGAGGAAAGGGACAAAAGGTAGGGAGGTGTTTAGAGTGAACTCTTTGAATGAAAAGGAGAAAGAGTACAAGAAGAAGCTGAAGGAGGAGTGGGAGGGAGTGAAGGATAGAGTAGAGCTAGGTGTGGAGGAGGAATGGGGATGGTTCAAGGAGGGAGTCACAAAGTGTGCAAGGATGGTGTGTGGAACAAGAAGGACAGGAGGAAATAGAAGGAAGGGTAGTGAGTGGTGGGATGAGGAAACAAAGAAGGTTGTAGAAGAGAAGAAAGGAGCTTTCACAGATTGGTTACAAAATAGGACGAGGGAGTCATACGAGAGGTACAAAGAAAAGAAAAGAGAAGTAAAGCAAAAGGTAAAGGAGGCAAAGAGGAGAGCAGATGTAAAGTGGGGTAAGAGTATGACAGAAAATTTTGAAAGTAATAAAAATATGTTTTGGAAAGAAATTAAGAGAGGAAGAGGAGGCGAATCAAGTAGAGAAGAAAAGGTAAAAGGTGCAGATGGAGAGATGATAATGGAAGAGAAGGCAGTAAGGGGAAGATGGGCAGAATATTTTAGGGAGTTGCTAAATGTGAAGGAGGATAGGGAGGGAAAGATAGTTGCAGTGGGAAATGCTAAGAAAATGAGAGTGATGAGTGAGGAAAATGGAGGAGAAATAAGGAAGGATGAAGTGAAGGCAGTTGTTAAGATGATGAAAGCAGGTAAGGCACCTGGTCTGGATGGATGCCATGCAGAATGTTTAAAAAAAGGAGGTACAGTGATGGTGGACTGGATGGTGAGGTTATTTAATGTTTGCTGGAGAGAGGGTAGAGTGCCGGAGGACTGGAGGAGTGTCCGTATAGTTCCACTTTACAAGGGAAAAGGGGACAAGTGTGAATGTAGTAGTTTCAGAGGGATTAGCTTGTTAAGTGTAGTTGGGAAGGCTTATGGGAGGATCTTGATTGAGAGGATTAGGAGAGGAACAGAGGGAGTAATTGGTGAGGAACAGTGTGGTTTTAGGATGGATAGAGGTTGTGTAGATCAGATCTCTGTGGTAAGACAGATATGTGAGAAAGCTATAGGAAAGGGGAAGGATGTTTTTTGGGCTTTTATGGATCTGGAAAAGGCTTACGATAGGGTAGACAGAAAGGCACTGTGGGAGGTTATGCAGATATATGGGATAGGAGGAAAGCTTCTAGGAGCTGTCAAGAGTTTTTATGAGAGTAGTAGAGCTTGTATCAGGATTAGAAATGGAGAGAGTGAGTGGTTCAAGGTAAAGGTGGGACTTTGTCAAGGATGCGTTATGTCGCCCTGCCTGTTCAACTTATACATGGATGGAGTAGTGCAAGAGGTAAATGCAAGGGTAGTGGGTCAGGGATTGGAGATGGTTAAAGAAAATGGAGAAAAGTGGGAGGTGAGCCAGCTGTTGTTTGCGGACAACACTGTGCTTGTGGCAGGATCGGAGGGATTGAGGAAGTTGGTGACAGAGTTTGGGAGAGTATGTGATAGAAGAAAGCTAAAGATAAATGTGGGTAAAAGTAAGGTGATGAGATGTACAAGGGGTGAAAGTGGCAGTAGACTGGAAGTGAGCATTAAGGGAGAGCGACTGGAGGAAGTTGATAGTTTTAGATACTTGGGTGCAAATGTGGCAGGAAAAGGTGGAGTGAAGGTGGAGGTAGAATGTAGATTGAGAGAAGCGAGTAAATGCCTTGGTGGATTAAAGAGTGTAATGAGGAATAGACATTTGGGAATGGATGCTAAGAGGAGACTATATGAAGGAGTGATTGTGCCAACAGCACTGTATGGGGCAGAAACATGGAACATAAGAGAGGAAGAGAGAAGGAGTTTGAATGTGTTTGAGATGAGGTGTCTGAGAAGTATGATGGGGGTTACTAGGCTAGATAGAGTGAGAAATGAGGAGGTGAGGAGGAAAACAGGGGTGGAAAGGGAGTTGGGAGATAGTGTTGATGAAAGAGTATTAGGATGGTTTGGACACATGGAAAGAATGAGTGAAGAAAGACTAGTAAAAGAGGTGTGGAAGGCAGATGTGGAGGGAGTGAATATGAGGGGACATCCTAGGACGAGGTGGATGGATGGGGTGAAGGGGGCTTTGGGGAAGAGGGGAATGTCAGTTGAGGAAGGACAGGAGAGGACAGAAGACAGGGGTGAATGGAGAATGGTTGTATATGGATGATGTTGTGATGCATGAGGTGGAATGGGCAGGGGTTGGGGGGTGAGGTAGTATGTGTGAGCAAAATTTGATGCAGCCTGAAGGGATTTCTCCCTGTCTTCTCCTTTTATGCATGGGGGGACGCAGAGGGGGGTTCGCCGATTTAATGAAGCGGCCTTGCTGTGGATGTGCTGTGTCTTGCGACACTGCTTCTGACCCAGGGCAGCGGACAAGGTGCAGGGATGACCCGTCATCTGGGAGGTGCTAAGATAAGAGGGAGGGTGGGGGTGTGTGGAATGTATTCAGGGATGGAATGGGTGGGAATGATTTTATGCCTTTTTCTTTTTGGCTACCTCCCTTGTAAGGGGGAAAAAGCCTTGGTATATGTATGTATGTACTTTACCTGTCCACATTCCCAGCTCCACAATTCTTTGGTTTAGAATTAAAAACAACATGAAGTGAGACAATCCCTAAGATAACATATATAAGGATGAATAAATGCTTAGCAGTAGCTAGATCATAAATATTTATGTACAACTGAGTATGGAAGATATATCATAATAATGTTGTACTATAGCTCCCTATCCATATACCAGAAGGCTTCTTCAGCCTCATAAGGGAGGTAGCCAGTCCACTGCCCATGCCAGTAGTAATGTAGCAACTATAGCTGTAACTAGAACAAAAGTCATCATGTGTGTCATCATATTTAAAGGGATTTAAGGTGCTTCATGTTTTCATTGTCACATACTTGTGTTATGTTGAAAGTTCAACTTCAAACTACAAGTTTGACCTCCCATACCTGTATTCAAACCCAAGCAAGTAGGGTGATAATTTTCTTTAGATATATTATAATGGGGAATGTCTGTTGAGCAAGAAAGGGAGAGAGCAGGAGATAGGGTGAGTGAAAAGCGACTGTACAGATGATTCTGTTATGCAAGGAAGGAAGGGGCAAGGGATGGCAGAGTAGGGGGTGCTTAAGTGTGAATGATATTTTGACACAGCCTGAAGGGATTTCTCCCCATCTTCTCTTTTTCTGCATGAGAGGATGGAGATGGGGGGGTCACCAATTGGGTGAAAAGGCCTTGCTGTGGATGTACTGTGTCTTGCTTTGTTGCTTCTGACCCAGGGCAGTGGCCAGGATACAGGGATGACCCATCATCCATGAGGAACTATGATGTGAAACAGCAAAGGGTGGTGGATGGGAGTGGAATGGGTTGGAGTAGGTATGTGCCTTTGACTTGGCTACCTCCCTTACAAGGGAAAAAAAAAAGCTCTTGGTATATACATAGATAATTTTTTAAACTGGCATTGGTGATGAAGGCAAATGCAAATGTGCTACACAGGGTTTGGAGTTAGTAGGTATTGTGAGTGAGGGGAAGTGAACAAGCTGTTGTTTGCAGATAACACTACACTTGTAACGGAACTGGAGGACAGACTGAAGCAGTTGGTGGTACTCATAGATTTTGGAGGGTATGTGTGAGAAGCTGAAAGTAAATCTGGGCAAAAATAAGGTGATGAGATGTACCAGAAGCTATAATGATGGAGGTGGTGGGCTGAAGCTAAATCTAAAGGATAAAATGATCGAGGAACTGGGAAACTTTAAATATTTGGGGCCACAAAGAGCAGGGATTGGAGGAGTGGGGGTGGAGGTAAGTTATACTGTATGGGATGTAAGTAAATGTCTGGATGGAGAGGAAAGTAAATACATATTTATACCAATGGCCACTTCCCCCACATAAGGGAGGTAGCCAAAAAACCAAAGGCATAAAATCCACTCCCATCCATTCCATCCTCACATACTCCACTCTCTTTAACCCCCCTCCCTCCCTCTTATCTTGGATCCTCCTGGATGACGGGTCATCCCTGCATCTCATCTACTGCCCTGGGTCAGGAGTGTAGCAAGACACAGCACATCCACAGCAAGGCCGCTTCATTTAGTCGGTGACTCCCAATCTCCATCCCCTTATGTAGAAAAAGAAAAGACGGGGAGAAATCCCTTTGGACTGCATCAAAATATTCACACATACTCCCTTACACCATCCCCCCCCCCCAACTCCCTTCCATGCATCACAGCATTCTCCATTCACCCCATCTTTTGTCTTCTCCCTTCCTCAAAAGACGTTCTCTTCTTAGTCTAGTAAGCGAATGACTGAGGTTGGACAAAATTGCTTTATTTTGTTTCTCAACTGATTTCGGTAGTAAATTAGGTCTACTATTCAGAAAAAAATAGTTTACCCTTGTCTGCTCACTGCTAGTACCCTAAATTTGCTAAAATCCAAAATGGCCGCCGCTGTGGGTACCGATTGCCAAAAAACGCGTATCTTCCAAACTATTTTGATTGTAAGTACAAACAAAGTAATTAATCTTATGTTTTTTTAGGTGGAGGAGTTCATTTACAGTGGTATCTTTCATCTGCATGTGACCAATTTGCAGATAATTGCATGTGTACTCAAATGTGTCCGATATAATGGTTATATTTTCCACTCTATTCTGTCATACTTGTAAGTCACAGCATGTATTTACTGTTATGACATTTTTCTAGATTGTTAATGGCTTTCTCTTCATTTTCACAGATAGCTTGTGCATGGAATAACAGTATATTTATGGTGGAGGAGATTAGTTAAGCAGACATGGCATGTGTTATCTGTAAAGAACTTATTAACTTGGACAAGCCGGATGATTATGCCCAATTGACAGAGAAAGGGTGTACAGGCATTAACAAAGCAAACAAACAAAGAAGTTTAGATGTACCTGATTTGGTTTATGATGAAAACCATGATATCTTTGTTCACAAAGTATGTAGAAGTAAGCATACAAATCCAAAAACTATCAAATCTGCAAAAAAGTGTGTATCATCTGAAGAGATCAAACCAAACCCGAGATCAGCTAAGGGAAATATTTTTTATTTCAAAACTCACTGCCTCTTCTGTGGATTGTTTGTGGAAACATGTCTAGCACAGAAAAATCCTTCTAAAGCTAGTTACAGATACAGCCGTGTTATGACACTAGGGTTTCAAGAGAACATTCTAAGCCACTGTGATATCAGAGAGGACGAATGGGCTTTGAAGGTCTATTCACGCCTCTCAGTGGTAAATGATTTGCCAGCTGAGGAGGCCCTGTACCATCACACTTGTAAGGACCTGTTCATGAAGGGAAAGGCTCCTCCAGAATTTGTATCTGAAGAGTGCACTTCTTCCACCAAAAAAAGAAAAGTGGGTCGACCTAGAAACACATCTAAACTTGGTGCTATTCAATATGCAATTGAATTTTTGGAAAAGAATGATGACGAGACCATTACATTGCAAGACTTGCACCAAGTTATGCTCAGAGAGAGTGGAATGAACGAAGAGGAAGTCTACACTCCCAAGCAACTGAAACGAGACCTGGAGAACCACTATGGGACAAAGGTATCAATTACTACCATCAGACAATGCCCTAATGTCGTAACCCTGACGTCCAATGTTAAATCCATCATTCAAGAAGCCCATGACGGAGCAAGTGAAGTGAAGGAACTCTCTGATATGGACAAACTCATTGAAATTGTTGGGAAATTAATAAGAACAGAGATAAAGTCAATGGAGCATCATAAAAGGGAGTATCCTACAACAGAAGACATAGGCTCTGTCGAATCAAATGTTGCATACTAACTTCATTCATTGCGAACTCTCCTAGGCAGCATTATCAAGAGCAGGAACGCAAAGCTGCATATCGCCTCAATAGGCCAATCAATTATGCAGTCCACTTGTCCACGCTCATTCCTCCCACCCCTACAAGTTGGTCTCAGTGTGGCACTAGAACACAAGTATGGTCACCATGATCTGGTTGATATGATCAACAAACTTGGCTTCTGTTCCTCATACACAGAAGCAAATAAGTACAGAACTAATGCTGCTGTATTGCAAGGCGATAATCTCCCAGAACAAGTGGCGCAATCATTTATCCAATACCAAGCAGACAATGTTGACCATGCCTCCAGGAACTTAGATGGTCACGGATCAATCCATGTAATGGGTCAAATGGCAACACTCACGCCAGCTATCCAGAGCACCAGGAGAATTCCACGACTCAAGGTGGACATGGAGATCGTCAAGCAGTTGTCAAAAGTAAATCTGGTGGAACAAAGAGATCCAAAGGCAGTTCTTTCCAAAATCATGTATGCCAATATTGAAATATTACAGCAAGACATACAGAATGACAACCTTGATATTATGTGGACAGTGACCTTCCACCTTCAGAAACCGAAACCTATGTGGGCAGGGTATATGCAGATGCTGCATCGCAATATCCCACATCCTGGGAAAAGCTCCGACATATTTTTACCAATGATAGATCTCACACCGTCTGACCCTACCTGTGCACGCTCCACTTTGGAATATGTTGTTGACCATGCTAGTAAGTACAACACTACTCCAGTCATCACCTTCGACCAGCAGTTGTGGTGGATTGCCTTTATGATCATCGAAGCACAGCCTAGTCCACTGCAACAGATCGTCCTCGTCCTGGGTGGATTCCATACACAGATGAGCTTCTTGGGTTGTATTGGTGGTCTAATGGCTGGTTCTGTATTGAAGGAGGCAATGTCCCAAGTATATGCGGAAGGTAGCGTTGAGCACATGCTATCTGGGAAAGCAATGGCACGTGCCATCAGAGCTCATATGCTGGTGGACGCTGCTCTAAACACCATGGCTACAGCACAGATGTTTGGTGTCCCTGTACCCTGTGTCTTCAGTCGGGAGGACTCAAGTCACCTTAATCAATTGGAAGGTAGGTACTCGAGTTGTGCTCGTGTGTTAAGTCTCCATTATGCATGTATGGATGTATTTATTCCAATAAATAGAGATGAAAATGGACATAAATACGGTCTTCGGAGTGGTGAAGATGTCTTCAGCGAGGAGGACTCAACTCACCTTGGTGATCAGATCGAAGGTGGGAATTTAAAACGTGCTTGTGTGATAAGTCTTAAGTATTTATGTATGGATGCATATATTTTATTGAATGGAGATGAAGATGCCGTTACAGGATGTGATACAACATCGAGGCCATACAGCATCGGCAAGGTCAAAGCAATGGCCAAATGTCACCTACTCCAGGGCCATGCTGATGCATTCATGATGCCAAATCAAAGCCATGATGAAATCACCAAGCATGGTCAGGCTTCTCTAGAAGTCTTGTACAGTTGTAAGCCTTGACCTTGAAAGAGCAGCCATGTTCAGTAGGAAGGTGGTGTCCAGATCAGTGTATCTGCCTCCCGAATCTCTCCCACCCACTTGTGATGCAGCCAGGTATCACAGTTACCGAGTATACCACCAGGTACAAACCTGGTTAGGAAATATCCTTGACCCAACCAAATGGGGATGGTTTCTTCAGACTATGAAGCTCAAGCCAGTGAGTATGCAAAGAGAAGCAGCTCCAGCATCCTTGCTGAAACTAGTCAAATGCAACTGCCATGGCAGGTGCGACAAAAACACCTGCTCCTGTCGCAAGAGCGGACTGTTGTGCACACTGGCTTGTGGTCACTGCAAGGGAATTGCATGCACCAATGCTGGAGCAAACAATGAAGAGTTTCTAGATGATTAAACTGTTCGTTATTGACTCATTGTTATCATGTTCAAGTAAAAAAATATACTGTACGTTCAAGATGACTAGATTATTGTGTAGGTAGTTGACCTTGTATCACTTGACTCAATCATATAATTCAATGAAGGGCTCTTGTCCAAGCCATGGTTTGAACACATCTCAGTCCATGGGCGTAGCTAGAAAATTATATTAAGGGGGCCCAGAATTTGTATGTCTCCACGTCAGCGAGAAAGTAGAAAATGTGTCCAAAAACTCAACGGAATTCAGTTGATTTGGGGGGACACAGCCCCCTTGACCCCCATCTGGCTACGCCCATGTCTCAATCGCATAAAAAATATTGTAAATGAATTCTCTGACCCCACAATGGCGGCCATTTTGGATTAGGCCAAATTTATAATACTAGCAGTGAGCAGACAAGAATAAACTATTTTTTTCTGAATAGTAGACCTAATTTACTACCGAAATCAGTTGAGAAACAAAATAAAGCAATTTTGTCCATCCTGAGTATTTTTTTTTTTGCTTTAATTACCGGACTATCTTTCCTAATGCCCCTTTTACCCCATGCATCTATCTCATCCTTGGTTGCCCCCTCATGTTCACTCCTTCCACCTCTGCCTTCCACACCTCTTTCACTCGTTCATTCCATGTGTCCAATCCATCCCAATATTCTTTCATCAACCCTATCTCCCAACTCCCTTTCCACCCCTGCTCTCCTCCTCACCTCCTCATTTCTCACTCTATCCAGCCTCGTAACTAACCCCTATCATATTTCTCAGGGGAGAGGAAAGTGTCATAAGAAACAAGTATCTGAGTGTAAATGCAAAGAGACGACTGCATAAGGGAGTGATTGTGCCCTTGGCACTGTATGGAGCTGAGACTTGGACTTTAAATGAGGTCGAAAGGAAAAACCCAAATGTGTTAGTGTTAAAGAACTATGATGGGCATTATGAGGATGGATAGCATGAGTAATGTGGAGGTTAGGCAGGCACTGGGGATGGAAAGAGAACCGACAGATATTTTGAGTGGAAGAGGAGGATAGGACTCAGATGGTGGGGTTTTTATTAACTATAGCTGTCAGACCCTGCTGTGGAAAAACTATACCTTACTCCATTGTCACTGATGGAAGGTAGGGCAACTCTTGTTCCCCAAGGTGCTGGGAAGGGAGGGGTAATTGAGTGCCTTCATTTATGTACAACATGGGTGCGTGCTTTGACATTGTTAACTCCCTTGTACCCCTTTCAAAGGGGAAAGGGATTTCGATACATTGTTCAACTAACAGAGACAGAGGAAGGTTTACTGAAGTTTGACAGTAAATTTGATAAAGGAGATATCTGAAAGTTAAAGTATCACAGAATAAGATAACACTGGTATTCAAAAATAGAAGGGGCAGCTGATGATACACGGATGCAAAGGGAGAAAATTAATCAGCAAGAAAGATATCTGAGAACTGATACACATGAGAATGGAACATAGGAAGAATGTCCATAGTGAGAGAGGAGTTGGCAGCAGATGCTCCAGGAAAAGTATAGAGAAATAAAAGGATGTCTATGGATGCAATGGGTGGGTGGAGAGCAAAGAAACAGTTTGTAGCTTACGTGTTGAATCCAACTGTGACATCATAGATGGCTGGAAAATTGCCTTTAAGAGATCTGACGCACTGTAAGAAACCTCGCTTTCTTGGAATGAGATGTCGTTTCAACTCTGGTAGTCCATTTTTACGGGCAAACTCCATACTTGCGGCATGCTTGGCAGGTGTGAAGCGTGTTCCCTCGGCAAACAGTAACATCTGCAACAGTGAATTCATTAACAGAACAATTTGAGACACAAAAAAGTACACCAATCACAGACACAGATACTGCTGTACACACTTCCAATACAATCATACAAAACACAGAAAAAAAATACATCCCCAGTAGCACCCGAAAACCACACAACCTCAACTTCACACCAAGATCATCACAACACGCTCTCACACAGCAATAACCACATCAGTCAACTTACCTTCACGCAGACAAGCAAACACACTCACATACAAGACACTGAAGCAAAAGGAAGTGCAGCAATTGAACTCCGATCTAGCGGTTTTGTCGCTGATATGAAGGAAACGACTAGTTGTTATTGTGCCGAATGTGTAGGCTATGTTTCTCGTTTGACCGATAAGGTTAAATCCAGTTCTTAAAATATAGTTGGCACAATGGAGAAAGAAAAAGATGAAAAAATATTGAATGAGCCGACGAAGAGAGGCCTGGATGTAAAGTTGAGTCACCGAGGAGTAATTCCTAAGAGGACATGCTTAATTGACACATCAAGAATAAGTCAAAGGTGTGAGAACAACAGTTTTTCAGGTTTCAAAGAAATCCAGGAGAAATAGGTAAAGGCTTAGATATTGATAGAGAAGTTAGATATAGCAATGCATTAAGAAATCGTGAAGTAAACAAATTATTGGAAATCATAGATTTAAAATTGGACTACCGAGCTGTACTTGGGAGATTGATTACTTTGCATAAGAGTAACGAGCAAACAATTAGAGAATTGAGTGACCTAAAGAGTGAAATTTATATGCTCAAGAGAAAATGAAAAAATAAAAAATGAGGATAAGAATAAAAATGAAGAACTAAAAAACAATGTCAAAGAGCAATTACAGGTAGTGACCGGTAAGGTGGAAAAGTCAATCAAGGAAACAGATCTCCTTGAAATGAAAAATCAGTGGAAACAAGAACAGGAAAATAAAAAAAAATCCTTTAGAAAAATAGTACAAAAGCAGATGGAGGAAAATACTAAAGAAACAGTTATGAAAGTAATTAAAGAAAAGGAAAATTGGGTGAGAGATACAGTAGACAAACGTAAATGCATTGTGGTCCATGGTATCCAAGAAAAACACAATGTGTATAAATACCAGAGAGAAAAGGAGGAAAAGGAAATAGCTAAGGAAATTCTGAAAGAAATTCAGGACAAAGGGCAAAATTTTGACAAAGAAACTGATGAGATTCACAGGATAAGCAAATACTCAAAAGAAAAACAACATAGACTCCTGAAAATAAAACTAAGAACTCAAATGATAGCCGAGGAGATACTTTGGAAAGTGGTTAAATTAGAAAACACTCAGAAATTCGGACATATATAGATAAAAAAGGAAATGAGTTATGAGGAAAAAGAGAAAGATAAGGAACTCAGAATTGAAGTCAACGATAGAAGTGAGAAAAGAATGGAGACCGAAAAAAACGAGTTTCTTGTGGAGAGTACTGGATCTGACACTGAAAAAATGGTATATCAGAAAAATGTAATTTTCGCAGGAAAATTAATTTTTCCCTGATACAAACCTGAGGTACTCCTTACCCAAGGATACGCGGCGCGTTTCTACCGCTAACACTGTGTGTGCTTGAAAACACCTCACTCCGAGGGTCTGGGCAACCATTATCCTCAGTAAGGGGCCCTCCTGGGGCAAGGGGGGCCCCCCCTCCCCCCGCAAGGGTAGGAGGGTAGAAGCTCCATTGTCTGAGCCAGGTATGAAATTAGTCACGAGGGTTGACAGGCCAGGGAGAAGGAACTACTAGCGGGGTGGATGAGGAGGGCCATTAGAGGTAAGGAGTACCTCAGGTTTGTATCAGGGAAAAATTAATTTTCCTGCGAAAATTACATTTGTTCCGAAGAATACAAACTCTTCGGTACTCCTTACCCAAGGAGACTTGGACTTAGGGGGGAAGGAAGTATTTGTCTAGCCTGGGAAACCCTCGTAAGGAGAAAATGTAGAGTGCTAAGATCTGCGTTGACCAGACCCTTATACATTCCCCGAAACTGTGAAGGGCACCTGGATCTGTTCCCAGAGTGGAGACAGACAGGGCATACTCACTTTGTACCCCTTGTAGGGCTCGAACTGATTCCCTTGGAATGCTTGAGAGCCCTCGGTGAGGTAAGGGAATGTAGGAGTATGAGAAGGACTTGAGATAGGTATCCCCGTGGTTGCCGATCCAGAACTTGGATGAGGCTTCAGGGTTGGCTGTGTGCCATTGGTACGGGGTATGTTATCTCAGGACTTCTTGGGCAGCCACTATGGGGCCTAGAGAGAAGGTCCCTAAGGATTCCCACATGACATCTTTGAGGTAAAAGGAAGTGAACGTAGTCTGGGACTTCCATATACCTGCTTGAAGGACCTGGTTGACTGACCGATTCTTTCGGAAGACTAGGGAGGGTCCTATTGCCCTGAGGTCATGAGCTTTTGCTCCAGGGTAATCCGTGGGGCTCGGGCGACTCGATAAGAGATGGCATGCAACTCCCCGACCCTCTTGGAAGACGCCAGGGCCAAGAGAAAGACTGTCTTCAAGGTGAGGTCCTTGAAATTAGCATCTCGGAGGGGTTCGTAAGGGGGGCCCCGCAGAGCGTTGAGGACTAATGCCACATCCCATGGAGGAGAAGTGATCTCCCTGGGGGGGCATGATTTTCTGAAATGTCTGAAGAGCATGGAAATTTCTGGAGACAGGGCTAGATCCATGCCCTTCAGAGAAAACACCTGATTAAGAGCTGCCCTATAGCCCTGCACTGCCGAGAGAAGTGGAAGAAGGAGGCAATCAGAGGAATGGTGGCTTGCTCTGGGGCTATTGCTCGGGAGTGGCACCATTCTGCAAAAGCATTCCACTTCCCTTGATAAAGGGCAGCTGAGGAAGAGCGAATAGGGGAGGACATGTCTTCTGCCACTTCTTTGGGGAAACCCTTCTCTAGGAGGATCCGGACCATAGTCTGAACGCGTGAAGTGCCAGGGCTGACGGGTTCTTGTGCCAGGCCCCGTTGACTGGTTGATGTAGAAGGTCGGGTCTTCCCTGAAGGGCCAGGGGCTCCTCCACTGCTAGCTCGAGGGCGTCTGGAAACCATGGGGCTTCCGGCCACCAGGGAGCGATCAAAGTCATCCGAAGGTTGGATGCGGTTCGTACTCTCTGGAGCACCTTTTGGAGCAAGGGAAACGGTGGGAAAGCGTAGGTGTCGAGGTTGTCCCAGCTTTGCAGAAGAGCATCCTCTCCCGCTGCCAGCGGATCCGGGAGAGGGCTGAAATACACCGGGAGCTGGTGGTTCCATCTGGTGGCGAAAAGGTCCACCAGAGGGGAGCCCCATTTGTTGATGAGGAAGGTCGCCACTTCCGGATGGAGGGACCACTCCTTCTGCTGAGGTGGTCCGCCCAGACATTCTTTTTCCCCTGGGATGTAGCGAGCTCTGAGTGTCACTTGGAGGTTCTCGGCTAATAGGAGGATCTCCATAGTGAGATGGCAGAGGTCCTGGGAGACTGTGCCCCCCTGCTTGTCGATGGGGGGGTGGTCCTTGGCCTCGAGCTAGAGACGGCTGTTCTCTCGATGGCTCTGTTGTGTAGCAACTGGTTGGTGCTAGTGATTGCCGAGTCCACCACATCCGGGGGAATCAGTGTGTGGGTGAGCAGGGGGGCCCTCCTCAAAGGAGCATAAATCTCCCTGAGGAGGGGGTCACTGGGGTCCCCGAGGATGGTGTCTCTCCTGCGGGACTCGAAGTTGGCCCAGGACGTTGAGAGACAGGAAGCCTGATGCTTCAGGGCTCTGCTCGCGCTTGCCAAAAAAGCCTGGAGGTCGCATTCTTCCTGGGGTTGTAGTTCGGGTAAGAACTCCCTCGCCGAGGCAAGGAGGCGTTCTAGCCAGGAGTTCACCGCCAGGGACAGAGCCAGTGAATGAATGTGGTCGCTGACTTCCCTGCCGGAGAGGAGGACGTTTCGTCTGCGCAGCGACTCGGCGTCCGCCTTAACCAGCTCTGGTAACCTCGCCCGGATCGAGGCTGCTCTGAGGGTTGACCCCGATAGGGTGTAGAAGCGCTTCTGGTGTTCCAATGGGACCGGAAGCCAACGCGCCTTCTCGGTCGTCCTTGTTGCGAGAGCGTCGGAGGCCTGTGCCATGGCTCTCGCCGTCTGCGTACTCCATGGAAGGTGGAGGGGAGTAGGCTGGGCTTTCTGAGAGTTGGCCGTCATGAAGATGTCAGACTCGAATGTGGCTTCCTCTTCTTTCGGGGGGCCCAGTCGATTCGCCCTCCGAACCCTCGCGAGGACGTCCGAGAAGGAAGGTGGGACCACCATCGAGGATTCCGACTGGGAAACGGGAGGGGAAAGGGAGCGTGCCCCCCCCCCCCTACGGCGCTGTGGACATCGTCGTCGGCGTAGGAGGGGTCGGCACGGGCAGAGAGGAACCGCACGCTACCATCCTCGTCACTGATGGGTTCAGGGGGGGGCTGAGCAAGTGGAAGCTGGTCGAGGGGGGGGCTGAGCAAGTGGAAGCTGGTCGAGGGGGGCCCTTGGGGGCGGAGACTCCTCACGAGCTTCCGTGCGGTGCACGAACCGCGCTTGAGAAGCGCGGAAAAATTCCCGTTGGGCCTCCATCTGTTCCTTCAACGTAGTGACGAGTGAACAGAGAGTGGGGAGGAGGTCCGGGGAATGTCCTCTTGGAGGGTCCCGCCTGGGTGCGGATGGTCCGGGAGACGCCAGGGGGAGACTGCCTCCTCTAGACGAAGCTGAGTCACCTACGACGAACACGCGTGTGGGTACACCTCGGGCTTCCTGCCCACCGGGCATAGAAAGAGTTCCGGTGATGACCCGGCTCGTCTGACGAGAGGTGGAAGGGGTGGGACTGGGGGTCACCCGAGAAGGAGAAGAGGCTGACGCGCTCCGAATCTCCGAACTCGGTTCCTTTGTCCGTGGGGGGGTGGAGCTGCCAGGTAGCATCGCGGGGCCAGCGGACGCAACCGGGAAAAAGCTCGTACCCGGGGGGTAGTTCGCGGGGGCTAAAAGCGCGTGCCCGTCGAAACTAGCCCCCCTTTCGGCAGGAACAGGAGACAATTTAGCCTGAGACTGACTCGGGGCGGCTATTGTACAACCTTTCCGTTTACTACGCTTAGGAGGGGGGAGACAACTGCCCGCGTCCTCCGCCGACGTAGCATGCCTTCTCTTTGTGTCGGGTGAGGGGGGAAGCCATCTGCCTCGCCCGCGTATTTTGACCCGTGGCTGCACCTTCCGGTGAGCATGAAAATACGCGGACCACTGCTTATCACCCCATTGAGCGCACGTAGTACACGGGGATGAAGGGGAACATTCCAGATTCCGACAATGGATACACCAAGAGTGTGGGTCCACAGTTGTCGGTGGGAGAAGAGCCTGGCAGCGAAATTCACCACGGGCGAAGGCACACATGCAACACTAGGACCAGATTCCATACTTACAGAGAAGCGGAGAATACCCTGTGGAGATTAAAGAGAGGGATAAAGGGAGGACAGGGGTCTCAAGCGCTTCCAAGCAGGGGGAAGGCGGCGATGCAGGACGTTCCACACAAAGGACGCCGTTGGAAGGGTGTAGAAGGCCGATGCCGATTGCGTTCGAGATAATCGAACGATCCAAGCAGGGGGAAGGCGGCGATGCAGGACGTTCCACACAAAGGACGCCGTTGGAAGGGTGTAGAAGGCCGATGCCGATTGCGTTCGAGATAATCGAACGATGCGGGATTGGCGCAGGAAATTAATTTCCTGATACAAGCACGGGAGCGGGGAAACGGTCCCCGAACTGGACTTCAGTGTTAGCCGGACTGTGAGAGATGTTGACTCGATCGCTACCGCTTAGACAATGGAGCTTCTACCCTCCTACCCTTGCGGGGGGAGGGGGGGCCCCCCTTGCCCCAGGAGGGCCCCTTACTGAGGATAATGGTTGCCCAGACCCTCGGAGTGAGGTGTTTTCAAGCACACACAGTGTTAGCGGTAGAAACGCGCCGCGTATCCTTGGGTAAGGAGTACCGAAGAGTTTGTATTCTTCGGAACAAATGGAAACTTAAATAAAAAAAGAGAAGAAAATATGAAAGTAAAAGTGGCATACACACATATTGACGGTATGATCTCTGGAATTAATTAACTAAACGACTATCTGGAAATAGAGAAACCTGATATTATGGGAATTCTGGAGACAAAACTGAAAGGCCCTCTATCAACAATTATGGTGGGACAAGGTCTATACAACCACTGGGCCAAAAACAGAACAGACAAACAGGGAGGAGGTGTCATGATATTGGCCAAAAAGGGTTTAAATGTGACAAAGATAAATGAAGGCAAATATAACGTGGAATCAATTATGATTAAAGTTGTAAATACATACATACATATACCAAGGCTTTTCCCCCTTACAAGGGGGGTAGCCAAAAAGAAAAAGGAATAAAATCACTCACAACCATTCCATCCCTAAACACACTCCACTCCCCTCCACCCTCCCTCATATCTTAGCACCTCCTGAATGACGGGTCATCCCTGTGCCTTGTCCACTGCCCTGGGTCAGAGGCAGTCTCACAAGGCACAGCACATCCACAGAAAGGCCGCTTCATTAAATCAGCGACCCCCCCCGCATAAAAGGAGAAGACGGGGAGAAATCCCTTTGGACTGTGTCAAATTTTGCTCACACATACTAGCTCATCCCCCCACCCATTCCACCTCATGCATCACAACCTCATCCATATACAACCATTCATCATTCACCCATCTTCTGTCCTCTCCCGAAGAGGGGTTGCGTATAGATGATACTCTTATCTGAGCACCTGCACCTTATATTAGTTGTTTGTTTGTTATTGTTTGTTTATTATTATTTGCTTGATTTTTATTTAATATTAGTTATCTGAGGCAAAGAGGAGAGCAGGTGTGAAATGGGGTAAGAGTATGACAGAAAATTTTGAAAGTAATAAAAAGATGGTTTCGAAAGAAATAAAGAGAGGAAGAGGAGGCATATCAAGTAGAGAAGAAAAGGTAAAAGGTGGTGATAGAGAGATGATAATGGAAGAGAAGCATTAAGAGGAAGATGGATAGAGTATTTTTGGGAGTTGCTAAATGTGGGATGGTTTGGACACATGGAAAGAATGAGTGAAGAAAGACTAGTAAAAAAGGTATGGAAGGTAGATGTGGAGGGAGTGAACACGAGGGGGCGACCTAGGATGAGATGGATGGTTGGGGTGAAAGGGGCTTTGAGGAAGAGGGGAATGTCTGTTGAGGAAGGACGGGAGAGGACAGAAGACAGGGGTGAATAGAAAATGGTTGTATATGGATGATATTGTGATGCATGAGGCGGAATGGATGGGGGGGATGGGGGGTGAGGTAGTATGTATGAGGAAAAATTTGATGCAACCCAAAGGGATTTCTCCCCATCCTATCCTTTTCTGCATGAGGGGACGGAGAGGGGGGTCACCGATCTAATGAAGCAGCTTGGCTGTAGATGTGCTGTGTCTTGTGACACTGCCTCTGACCCAGGGCAGTGGATAAGATGCAGGGATGACCTGTCATCCAGGAGGTGCCAAGATAAGACGGAGGGGAGTGGAGTGTATTAGGGATGGAATGGGTGGGAATGGTTTTTATGCCTTTGTTTTTTAGCTACCTCCCTTGTAAGGGGGAAAAAGCCTTTGGTATATGTATGTATGTATTAGTCATCTGTCAATTTACTATCATTTACTATTTATCTGTTTATTATTTAACTACACCTATGCATATATTTGTTTTACTTATTATCATTCATATTATTATAATCTTTATTTATTTTTCTTTAATTTATTTATCATTATTACATTTTTTGGAATAGAAGAAAGAGAATGGAAGGTGGCACAGGACAGAAAGACATGGCGAGACGCTTCGAAAGCAGTTATGGATCACCAAGTGGCCCGAAGACCAGCGGAGTAAGAGTAAGTATTACATTTTTTTCCGCATGCAACCTAGTTATGGACCAAAAGGTCTCCTGTTGGCATGCTCCGCCTTTGTAATCCTTTGTAAACTACTGGCTCATCTACTTCCCTCCACTCTCACTAACTCTAAACCCCTGCCTAGCACCCTTGCATTTATCTCCTTCACAACTTCATCCATACATATGTTGAACAACTATGGAGACATTATACAACTCAAATGCAGCCCCACCTTCACCTTAAACCCTTCATTCCATGAACAGACTACCCCCACCCACTCATACACCGTGGTTACTCACCCAGACAGGATATGGGTAGTCAAAGAATTCTTGCACTTGGTTGTGCATGATACTCTGGTCCCGCTGCCAGTTGCGGTGTAGGAATATGACATCTGACATCGACCAACCCCATCCAATGGTTGGCACATACTTCATCATGTTCTTGACAAACACTTTAGCTGCCTGTATGAAAGAGAAAGAAATGCACCTTTTAAATCACCAATGACAAAACACTAAATTTCCAATCCAAAATAATATGTATTAGAAAATGAAGAAATAAATTCATTTCAACAGATGATGAAATGTATTCAAACATGGGAAAAATGGGGAGAGGAAGAGAGGATGGGAGAAGAAAGATTTTCTCATGGATATTACCTATCAAAAGAGAGGGGAGAGGCTGGAAGATGGTGGATGGATGGGGGGAGAAGAAAGATTTTCTGAGGGGGACTTCGTCAAGGATGCGTTATGTCGCCCTGGCTGTTCAACTTATACATGGATGGGGTAGTGCGAGAGGTAAATGCAAGGGTAGTGGGTCAGGGATTGGAGATGGTTAAAGAAATTGGAGAAAAGTGGGAGGTGAGCCAGCTGTTGTTTGCGGACGACACTGCGCTTGTGGCAGGATCGGAGGAGGGATTGAGGAAGTTGGTGACAGAGTTTGGGAGAGTATGTGATAGAAGAAAGCTGAAGATAAATGTGGGTAAAAGTAAGGTGATGAGATGTACAAGGGGTGAAAGTGGCAGTAGACTGGAAGTGAGCATTAAGGGAGAGCGACTGGAGGAAGTGGATAGTTTTAGATACTTGGGTGCAAATGTGGCAGGAAAAGGTGGAGTGAAGGTGGAGGTAGATTGAGATTGAGAGAGGCGAGTAAATGCCTTGGTGGTTTAAAAAGTGTAATGAGGAATAGACACTTGGGAATGGATGCTAAGAGGAGACTATATGAAGGAGTGATTGTGCCAACAGTACTGTATGGGGCAGAAACATGGAACATAAGAGAGGAAGAGAGAAGGAGTTTGAATGTGTTTGAGATGAGGTGTCTGAGAAGTATGATGGGGGTTGCTAGGCTGGATAGAGTGAGAAATGAGGAGGTGAGGAGGAGAACAGGGGTGGAAAGGGAGTTGGGAGATAGGGTTGATGAAAGAGTATTAGGATGGTTTGGACACATGGAAAGAATGAGTGAAGAAAGACTAGTAAAAGAGGTATGGAAGGCAGATGTGGAGGGAGTAAACATGAGGGGACGTCCTAGGATGAGATGGATGGATGGGGTGAAGGGGGCTTTGGGGAAGAGGGGAATGTCTGTTGAGGAAGGACGGGAGAGGACAGAAGACGGGTGAATGGAGAATGGTTGTATTTGGATGATGACGTGATGCATGAGGTGGAATGGACGGGGGGATGGGGGGGTGAGGAAGTATGTGTGAGCAAAATTTGATGCAGCCCGAAGGGATTTCTCCCCGTCTTCTCCTTTTATGCATGGGGGGATGGAGAGAGGGGGGTCGCCAATTTAATGAAGCGGCCTTGCTGTGGATGTGCTGTGTCTTGCGACACTGCTTCTGACCCAGGACAGTGGTCAGGGTGCAGGGATGACCCGTCATCTGGGAGGTGCTAAGATAAGAGGGAGGATGGAGGGGTGTGGAATGTATTCAGGGATGGAATGGGTGGGAATGTTTTTATGCCTTTTCCTTTTTGGCTACCTCCCTTGTAAGGGGGAAAAAGCCTTGGTATATGTATGTACTATCTATCAAAGTTATGGAGAGAGGCTGAAGGGTACATGTGGCTTTAGAGGCTGAAGGGTACATGTGGCTTTAGATACTTAGGGGTACATGTGGCAGAAAAGGGAAGAGGGGAGGTTAGTGTGCCAATAGCCATCTAAGGCAATTTTTGAAAGTTGTGATTTTTTCACCTACTTTGGTGGAATTCTGTATTGTGTTGAGACACTATTATGTGCAAAGTTTAAGGAGGATTAGTTAATATTTAGTGGTGGCATAATGACTTTAAAGTTTTCTATCTCTTCCCACAGGTCATGGCTACCCGAAAAAAAAGTGAGATTTGGTTGGTAGGACATAGCATAGAGTGCATAACTGGTGCCAAGCTCCGAAGCCGTGGAGATGCCCTCCGCCCCTTTTCCTTCTATCACAAGGATCAAAAGAAAACCATTCCTGACAGTGCTGCAGAGGCCAAGGAAGTTTTGGACTTCTGGCTCCAAGCCCAGATTTCGGTGAGCATCAGGAGAAAGACCGTCTCCCTCTTTGAAGAGTGGAAGGTTCTGCAGAAGAGCAAGCAGAATACAGGAGTCAAGCCCCAGGAGAAGCAGATGGCATTTGAAGAAAGTCTCCCAGACCTTCTGGACATTGCCCACGTTGATACACTTGCCCTGATGACCATCAAGGAGGACAAGGACTTCCTCATGGCACAGGAGGAGAAGGGGAGACGGGGTTCCATGGCGGGGCATGACAAGAAGTTGGAAGCTGGGGTCCGTCGACAAGAGAGAATTGCTGCACGTGGTGGATATGAACGGTCGTCAATGGCAGAGGAGACCGTGGAATTGGAGTCCTCCTCGTCCGCATCCTCCAATCCAGTTCGTCCCTCCTCGACCTCCTCATCTGGTGATGAAGGAGCCTAACTGCCCAAGCAAGCAAGAATGCAAGGGACCAAGATGGTGAGGTCCCCTGATCTAGTCGGCGCGCTGGATCAGACGGGGGTCAGCAGCCATCAGGTTCTTTGAATCATAGCTGCAACGGCAAGTAGCTTGGACCATGATCCCCAGGAACTCGTCCTCAACCCGGAGTCCATCTGAAAGGCAAGAGCCAAGTACTGGGTGTTGCTGGCAGGAGAAATCAAAGAGGCATTCAGTCCACAGACTCCCCTCACCGTCCACTAGAATGGTAAAATCGTCTCTCAAGACGATGGATCTCAGGCCAACTGGCTCGCCATTATTGTCATCGGTTAAGGTGTGGAGAAGCTCTTGGGTGTTCCCAAGCTGTGTGCTGGGATGGGCGAGGCTGCTGCCACGGCTGTCTTTGAGTGTCTGGAAGATTGGGGGATCAGTGACCACGTCATAGGGATGTGCTTCGACACCACCAGTGCAAACACTGGCGAAGTCAACAGAGCCCGCACCTTACTGCAGGAAAAGATGGAGCTGCCCCTATTCTCGTTCACCTGCCATCACAATGTGCACGAACTTCTAGTTGAAAAGGGTTTTGCCTCATGCTTGGGACCCTCTTCTGGCCCTGAGATCAACCTCTTTTCGCAATTCAAGGAGTACTGACAGTTCTAACCTCCCCGAGACCTCGGCTGCCAAGAGGGAAGCCATCATCGAATCCCTGAATGCCATCATGATCCAGAAGCAGTCCCAAGATGACTACAGGGAACTGACGGAGCTCACCATCACATTCCTTGGAGGTGCTCTTCCCAAGATGACAATCCAGCGCCCTGGTGCTCCACCAAGCGCGGTGGATGGCACACATAATCTACTCCCTGAAGATATTGCTGTTCAGAGAGCAGATCACCAGCTTGGTCATGCCAGGGGAGATCTCAGGCCTCAAACGCTTCTCCTTCTTCATCTCTGAGGTCTACATCATCCGCTGTTTCAAGTCTATGCTCCCCACCTATGCCCCGACCAATGATCTCAAACTCAGAAAGGACCTCCTGAAACACCATGATTCTCCTCTTGGAAAGGCATGCTTCAAGGTACTGAACCGTCATTTCTGGTATCTGAGTGAAAACCTGATCGGCCTGTCCCTCTTCAACCCGCGGCTCTCTCCCTATATCAAACAAGCCATCCTGCACCAAGAAGGAGCGGAGAAAGCCCCCAAACAAATCAACATTCCAGAAGAGAGTGTAACAATGGCAACGCTGTCTTTGTTTGCCTCTAAGAGGTCTCAACGTCTCCTGGATATTCTCAGTATCTTGCCGGACTTCCTTTCCACAAATCCGCGGAAGTGGGAAGAGGAGAAGACGTTTGGTGATGCCTGCCGTCTCATACAAGGATTGCGTGTGGCCAATGACACAGCAGAGCGAGGGGTGGCACTGATGCAAGCATTCAATCTTCACCTGACGAAAGATGAGGAACAGCGCCAGTTCCTTCTCCAGGTCAGTGAAGACCACCGGCACCACCAGCCCAGCACCTCCTCCAAGGAGACCCTCCCCTGGCCAGCATGGCGACATTGAGTGGGGTGGTCTCCCATCATACCCCCCCCCCCCAACACCGAGGAGCTAATACTGTGTGTGCACAGTGCAGAGAGACCAGCGGGGTGCTGGAGGAAGGAAAATTTGGCCAAAAAAAGGGCAGAATATTGCTATGAAGCACTTGAAAAGATGACTTCCCTTACATAGCTGAAGGTGGAATTACAAAATTGTCATCCGCCACCTCTAAACATCACCCATCCATGCTGAAAATTTGCATGCAGTAGTTCCTCAATATAATGCAGAATCCCAATAAAAAATGATAAAAATTCCAACTTTTGATTTTTATTGGCACCCTAGTGGAGGTAGATTGTAGATTGAGAGAAGCAAGTAAATGCCTTGTGGGATTAAATAGTGTAATGAGAAATAGACATTTGGGAATGGATGCTAAGAGTAGATTGTATGAAGGAGTGATTGTGCCGACAGTACTGTATGGGACAGAAACATAGAACATATGAGAGGAAGAGTTTATATGTGTAAGATGAAATGTCTGAAAAGTATGGTAGTGATTTAAGCCGGATAGAGTGAGAAATGAGGAGGTGAAGAGAAGAGTGGGGATGGAAAAGGAATTGGGAGATAGGGTTGATGAAAGTATTGGGGTGATTTGGATACATGGAAAGAATGCATGAAGAAAGATTAGTAAAAGAGGTGTGGAAGGCATAGGTGGATGGAGTTAACAGGAGGGAGCGACTGAGGGTGAAATGAATGGATGGGGTAAAAGGGGCACTGAGAAAGAGGGAGATGTCTGTTGAATAAGGAAGGGAAAAGACAGAAGATAAGGGTGAATGGAGAGTGGTTGTGTATGGATGATGTTGTGATGTATGGAAGGGAGTGGGTGGGAGATGGGGGGTTATGTAGTGGTTATGTGTGAATGATATTTTGATGCAGTCTGAAGGGATTTCTCCCCATCTTTTCTTTTTCTGCATGAGGAGATGGAGGGGGGAGGGTCACTGATTAAATGAAGTGGTCTTACTGTGGATGTGTTGTGCCTTGCTACGTTGCTTCTGATCCAGGGCAATGGGAGAGATGCAGGGATAACCTGTCATCCAGGAGTTGTCAAGAAAAGAGGGAAGAAGGAAGGGAGGGGTGGTGAGCGGGAGTGGAATCATAACTTTTGACTTTGGCTACCTCCCTTGTAAGGGGGAAAAGCCCTTGGTATATGTACTATCTATATACCAAGGGCCTTCTTCCCCTTAAATGGGCTTGGACAAGTGCATGGGTTTACCCATAGTGCCAACTTGCGTCAGACCATATATGTACCCCACTTCTTTGTTTATTTGATTAGTGTGTCTACCAACCCCAAAGCACTTACCTAATAAACAAATAATGTGATAGTGTGTTTTACATTCTATCTGAGGCTGCTTAACTACCTTTTACCATCCACTCGCTCTTCATCCATTTTTTCCTTTTCTCTTAGCTCCTTATGAATGAAGGGCCATCCGTGTCCCCTCCCCACTGCCAGGATTAGCTGTGCAGCAAGGCAAAGCACCACTGCTTCATTACATGACTCCCATCATCCACTCAAGAATTTGCAGAACAAGACAAGAAGAAAGCCCCTTTGGGTCGTGTCAATTTCTCCTTCATTCACAACTCTCCACTCATACCTATCTCTTGCCATTTTCCTTTCCTCCTCAACAGATATTCCCTTTGTACCTAAACCCCCCTTCACCCAATCCATTCTCCCACTGTCAATTTCCCCCACAAGTTAACATCAACCACCTCTGCCTTTCACACACCTATTTGCTAGTCTTTTTTCACTTATTCCTTCCTCATGCATAAAGATCTATGCAAGAGCGGGAAAGCTGTTGAGAGCAGTCAAACGTATTTACAAGAGTTGAGTTTGTGTCAGGGCAGGGAATGAAGAGAATGAATGGTCTGAGGTGTGAGTGGGGCTGTGCCAGAGTTGTGTAATGTCAGCATGGTTGTTCTGCAAGTAGATGGATGGGGATTTGGAGCTGGTAAGAATGGAAGGAAGTGGGAGGCATCAGTTGTCTGTGGATGACACTGCATTATGGGTGGGTCTGAGGAAGGCCAGGCAGCTAGTGGTGGAGTTTAGAAGGAGACATTCAAGTAAATGTGGACAAAATTAAGGTGGAAAGATGAAAATGACAAAGGCATCATCCACATGAACACTAACCAACCAGAAGTATGGATAAAAAAATCATCAAGTAATACAAATGACTGGAAACAAACTAATAATGAAGAAAATTAGGGTGCAATGGTGTCAATGGCACAAACGTTGACCTTGAAATATCCAAGACTTACGCCCAGCACACCACTCCTGTCTGCTGCAATCCAGCCCATCAACCAATCAACCTCAAATGTATGGTTCATAATGATGAGGGCATGCTCATTACCCCAATACTGGTAGCCATCTTCTGATGTGTATACAATGATGTCTGAGCCTGACCACCATTCTGCTAGAAACAACACCTCTGCAAATACAATTATTTAATTAGTCTTCTCAAGAATGAGGATCATAACAAATGTACAGCATGGACTACTATATTTACATACATAAATGTGTATACACACACAATTGTGTGTGTGTGTGCATTTACCTAGTTATACCTAGTTGTATCTTACTCGTGGTGTCCCATCCCTGTATCTCACCATATCTAATTTGCTCTTGAATTCTTGTATTGTTTTTGCACACACTATTGTGTGTGTGTATTTACCTAGTTGTATTATACAGGAAGGGGAGCTATGCTCATAGTGACATGGCTTTGTATCTCACAACATCTAGTTTATTCTTAAATTCTTGTATGGTGTTTGCACACACTATTGTTTCATCCAAATTGTTCCAGACATCCACCACTCTGTGTGGAAAACAGGTTTTTTTTTTTAGATTTCTTCTATAACTATACTTTCTGAGTTTCTTTTCATATCCCCTTGTTTTTCTTTTATCTTACTTTAATAAATCTTCTCTGTCAAAGACTTCCATGCCTTTCATGATTCTGTAAATGGCCAATAGATCACCTCTTTCTCTTCTTTTTGTTCCTGGGTCGGTAGTTCCAGTTTAGACAATCTTTGCTTTTATGTCAATTTTGAGTGTTGGTGCCATCTTTGTTGTTGCTCTTTAGATTCTTTCTATTTTCCTTATATTCTTTTTTGTACTGGGTGTCCATAGTGTTACAGCATACTCCAATTTTGGTCTAATCAGTGTAACTAGTATTTTTTTTTACCATTACCTCATCCAAATAATTAAAAGCCACCTTTATTGATCTTAGTAAATTGTAGGTTTCTCTGACTATTTTGTTTATCTGCTTGTCTGGGGACATGTCTTTGGTGATAATTACTCCTAGGTCCTTTTCAGAACTAACTTTCTTTACTTCCTTCGCACTGATTTTATATTGTCCTGATATATATTATATACACACACACACACACACACATATATATATATATATATATATATATATATATATATATATATATATATACATATATATATATATATACATATATATATATATACATATATATATATATATATACATACATAATATATATATATATATATATATTTTTTACTTTTTCCAAATTCCATTATACTACTACTTAATGTTGAAGTTCACTTCCCACTTTTGACTCCATTCCCAGGTCTTTTCCAGGTCTCTCTGTAGTGATTCACAATCTTTTTCTGTATTTACTTTCTTTAGTAGTTTTGCATCATCTGCAAAGAAGTTCATGTAACATATATAGCAAACATTATCGGAGCCAACACTAAACCCTGTCGGCCTCCATTTATCATTTCTTCCCAGGTAGAGTTTTTATGTCTGAGCACCACTCTCATTTTTCACCCATGCATGAAATTTTCCATCCATTTAAACAATTTTCCATGTACACCTGTTGTTTAGAGTTTTCTTAATAGTTTGTTGTGTGGTACTTTATCAAATGCCTCTTGTAAGTCTAGGAAAGCACAGTCTATCCGTCCCTTTCTCACATTATATCTATTAACCTTGAATAGAAACAGATCAAATTTGTGGCACATGACCTTCCCTGTCTAAAATTGAAATGTTTCGGATTTAGTATATTCTCTTCCAGATGTTTAGTCCATCTACTTTTGAAGACTTTTTCACAAATTTTTGCTATTGTACTTGTACGGAAGACTGGTCTATAGTTTGTTGAGTCTTCCTTGTCTCCCCCTTTATATATTGGCATTTTTCCAGTCTTGTGGTACCTTTCCTTCTTTGAGTGAGCAATCTATTATCTTATATGTTTTGTCCATAAGTTCATCTATACATTCTTTTAGTATCCAGTTTGCAATTCCATCTGGGCCACGTGATTTTCTGACATCAAGGTTCATTATTTGGTCACTAATTTCTTTGTGTTTGTGCATGCATATAGATAAATATATCAATCAAGCAAGCCATTGCCCCAGGTCTCTTGCAGGAGACCCACTGCTCCCAGATAACCAGGAATGACCACCAGATTGGCCCATAAGTCACTCAAGGAAGGAGGGTTGCCATATAAACATGACAGCTGGTCCTGTTCTAGATGTGCTGTCTTGCTGCATTGTTTCTGACCCAAGAAAAGGGTGTCCCCCCTACTGTACCTTTGAACCTACTATTCCCCTGAAGAAAAACAGGATATATATATTTCTTTTAGAAAATTAATACCAAAATTTAACATGTATACTGCATTTCCTAGTTTATAAGGCACATCTATATACAAGATACACACCTAGTTTTGAAGATTTTGAGAAAAAATAATTACTGGAATTTAGAGGGAAAATGTTGTTTCTTAAATCTATTGATACACATTTGTAAGATGAATTGTAAATTCCACTTTCACAAAAAAGAATGCTATATGAAGATACATATATAACAATCACTGTCTGTGATCCTCTTCAGTGTAAAGAGGATCAATGACACTGATTGTAATGTATGTATACTGCATTTACCAGTTTATAAGGCACATCTATATAGATACACACCTATTTTTGAAGATTTTGAGAAAAAATAATTACTGGAATTTTGAGGGAACATGTTGTTGTAAAATGAACTGTAAATTCCATTTTCAGAGAAAAAAATGTTATCATTGAAAAGGGCACTGCTATGTCTGTGGCAGTAGCAATGGAGATAACATACTCATGGTCATATGAATGTCAATATTGATCAAACACAATTTGTTTACTTAATAATAGTGATACTCCCATGTAAAATTACTTGTTTTGGTTGCCTCCTTAAGGGCTATCAGAAAAATTAAGCTGGAAAGTCTAAAGTACAAACACACAATTAAGTAAATTTAGTAAATACAGTGGTTATTGAGAGTAAGGCAAAGCCAGGATAGTGCAGAACTGTAAGGACGACAGTGCAGGGTGTGCTAACAGGAAAGAATGATTTCATGAAAGCCCACAAATACACAAAACTTTTACTTTGTGATAGTTGTGGCCTTATCAACAATCAAATCTATGGATGTTAAGGAATAACTATCTACCCTCAATTATATGAGAAAAAAAAAAACTAAAAATAAATAATACTAATTCTCCATAATTTGGGATTTCCAACAATATCCTGCTAACTGTGGTTCCACTTCATACATATACACAAATATTTATACATACATACCAAAAACTTTCCCTTTTATATGGTGGATGGCCAAGTCAAAGCAACACCCTTCATACATACATATAGCAAGGGTTTTTTCTTCCTTACAAGGGAGGCAGTCAAAGCAACACCCTTCATACATACATATAGCAAGGGTTTTTTCTTCCTTACAAGGGAGGCAGCCAGAGTCAAAGGCATAAATCCACTTCCACCCATTTCATCCCCACATACTCCACTTCCATTCATCACCCCTCCCTCCCTCTTTTCTTGGCTCCTTCATAACACCCTTCATAAACAATTAAAATTCATTTAACACCCATCCCACCCCATATAACTAATGGACAAAGGGCTATCCTTGTCCTCCATCACATGGTTTGAACCAAAAGCAATACATCAAAGGTCTAATAGCCCGAGCTTGTTTACCACACCTCTTCCTCATAAAGCAACCCCTCTACACCCTCATCCACTCAAAATTATTTATGAAACAAAGGAGATAGGAACTTAATAGAAATGGGTTTGTGCAAATGCGCAAACTCACATAATGGGTGGACACACATAACATGTGACTAAGGAGTTATCATTTTTTTTAGAAATCTATTGTATGGCTCTGGGAACACTGCCGGCTACTATGGGCCCATGGATTTCCAGTCAGTAAAACTTGCAGTGAGTTTAATGTCATTATCATTATTACTATTATTATATATACACAAACATTACAACAAGTCTCCAGAACTCACGTGACAGAAGTGAGTAGAGTAGGTAGTAGTTGACTGAGCGGAACAGAGCTTTATTCAAGGGGCGCAGTGTGATGTACAGAATGAACTGTAGAAAATTGATTATAATTCCTGAGATGAAGAAGGTGACACATAGGAGGAGATGCAGGAAATACCACCTACGGATCTTCGTGAAATCTTCTAACTCCCACATGTCTGTCATGAAAAGAAAGAAAAAGAAGAAAAAAAAAATCATCATCAACAACCAAGCTGTGAAGATTATCAGTGTGGTCTCACATTACAAAATCTTGAGATTCATTCTCAAGATCAAAGGTAAATACAAGTAACACCAGCACCTGCTTTATTAGAAGCATGCCTACCTTTATTTGCTTGGGGTGGAAGAGAACAATGGAGATGATGTAACTTGAGCACAGTGCCCACCCAACTACCACCTTATCTTGCCCGCGTGAAGGACTGACCCAAGTCCTCAACTCAACACACACAAATGCTATTTCATTCTCAGCTCCTGAAAAATAAATTACACCTTAAAATTAAACTCTAGTTTAATGTTATACTTGTTTCTTGTATGACATACATATCCACACTAGTAAAAACAAATTAAAAAGACAACAAAATAAAATCAGCAAGCACTGACAACCTAATCTGTGCTCATTTCAAGAGGCATACTGATAAATTGATAACATATCCTATCTCACACAACCCACTTAATATAGGTGCTTAAAGGACAAAACAATTATGCTGTCTGTTCATGCCTAACTACAAGTAAGGTTCATGGTCAGATGTCACAGCACGATAATATAACTAAACAGTTTGTCTTAAAAATTGACCATTATCTTTATATCTGACAGTTACCTAACATTCATTTGTAATCACTCAAGTTCAGTTACATACATACATATACCAAGGTCTTTTTCCCCCTTACAAGGGAGGTAGATGAAGTCAAAGGCTCCCACCCACCCCAACCCCAAACACCCTACTCACATTCACCCCTCCCTCCCTCTTTTCTTAGCTCCTCCTGGATGATGGGTCATCCCTGCAAACCCCTCAACTAGTTTCTAATTAAAAGAAAATATTGATCACTACTACAGGGCAATCAAAAAGAACTGACCACCAACAGCAAAATGCTACCTGAAGAAGCATTTACTGATGTCTACTTTCCACTGGATGACAAACAATAGTTACTTTGACATTTCTTTCCTGTTTTTTGTGAAATAGGATCTGCAAACAATACAATAACATGTTTTAATTAAACACAAAGTTCTGTTATTTCACTATCTTGTTACTTGTGACATAGGTTGGAGTGAAAGTGACTTGAACCCTGCCTTACAATTGGTTTAAATTAAATTTCCAACTTAAAAAAAGTCCTACATACACAGGCATAGGTGCTCCTATATTGTGAGGTCTACTGCCATATGTAACCTACCCAGGTGCAGCCTCAGGTCTACCGCATTCCTCCAGGATACTCCCTGCACCTGTCCATCAAACATGTGACCTGCCCAACTTCATCGAAAACATGACCTGTCCATATAAAAGGAAGCAAATGGAGCTCTTAAATTAGCTTCCTCCTCTGCCTAAAATAGTTAACATCGATTGAGGGTATTTCAAACTGTTGATGAAGGAGGTTTACAGAAGAGTCATTCTGACAGTAGAAGCAGCACTTGTCTTTTTAAGAGAGCACAATCTCTTGGATACAGTTCAATAAGCAGATCCATGCCATAAATGTGGTTCTGTTATGCAGGAAAAAAGAGAGCGTAATACTGGAGGAGAATTCAAGCCTGCGTTACGTTGCCCTTGAAAGGGGTGTCAAACTACATGGTCTGTTCATACAGGAAATAATTTTTTCCATTATATGGACATGAACAACAAATTGCACTGCAACCTGAGCCTGTGTGAAATATCAGAATTAATATTTCTTTGTATTGGATATACCAATGTCCACAGTAATGACTCTTGCAGGAAAATCTGCCAATACTGTAACAGACTGGTTCAACATGTGCCGAGAGGTGTGTACAGCCACAGTTTCTCATAAACGACTAAGAAAGATGGTCGGGACAACAGATAACCCCATCCAAATTGATGAGGCAAGATTTGGTGGTTGACAGAATTACAACTGAGGAAGGATACTGAATGGAGACAACACTCCTCTCTCCAAGGACAGTGATGCAGAACAAGAAAACAACAGAAACCATGGGCATAGAATTGATGGGCCTCGGGTTTTTGGTCTTAAACAAGGTTTAGACTGTCAGTACTTTTGGGTGGAACGGCATGACCTCAACACTCTAATCCCTATTATTGACAGGGAATGTGCATATGGTTTGGTGATTCATTCAGATGAGTGGCCTGCTTATAGCAACCTAAATGCCATTGGGTACCAGCATTCTACAGTGAACCACCTACAACATTATGTGGATCCAGTAATGATTCTGAAGAGAATGCGAGGTGTTGGTTGTCAGCTGTTCCAGTCTCATCTTGATAATTTTTGCTGGAAGGTGATGTGAAATAATTCCAATGATCTATTTGTGTCATTCTTAGAAGATGTATGAAGTGTGTATTGCTACAATAAATGTATGGAAATATATGATAACATTACCTTTCTTCCTTTAATATGAATGTAATCAGAAATTCAATTAGCTAAGTCATTCCTAGGATATGTACAAAGTATGTGCTTAATTGCTAAAGTAAATGTATAGAAATGTGTGATATCCATGAGGGATGGATAATTCAGCGGTAGACCTCACACTATAGTACTAACAGGAGGTAGATCTCATGCTATAGTGTGGGAAACCTCACACTATAGCATCATTCCAGCATCCTCTGAGATGGGAAGTTCATGACTTTAAATCAAACTGAATCATAATCTCATGGGTTATTTCTGCATATATTATACTCAGGCACCTCCTGCTGTCATACGTGCCACCTGCTACTCAGACAAATGTTGATTGTCCTGTTACTATTCCTCCATCTTAGAGTAAATAGGTCTACTTCTCCTCTACACTTGCAGTACTTTATTGGTTTGCAGTAATTTACCCTGACAGAGACCAATGATGGTACCTACATGTGGTGGTCCTGCAAGATCAACAGCAAAGCTACCCAGCCTTTTTTTTTTTTTTTTATATATCTTCTAAGGCATGAGCTAGTGAAGCATTCTTGTCAACACAATGCAGTTCAGGATGTATCTAGTCTGTCATGTTCCATGATGCGTCACTGATACAAAGGAATGTGGATGTGGCACCATAAACCACATCCTAGCTAGAGCCATAGTGCTCGCCTTCTTAGTAAATTGATTATATTATTAGGTTACCTTAAATTAGATAATAAGATGGAGGATTATAAACATATGTAACTCATGAAGATTAACTAGTTGCAGGAGATTTGCAAGCCAGTGGCGGAGGAATACACAAATGAAGCCTCCTGCCCTCAGAGGTCAGAGGGCACATAAACAAGATGACACTACGAAGTAGTATTCTTGTTATTGTACTTACCTTGTCCCATTTCTTTAGTTAGGTAATGATTGAAATTTTGTAACCCTTCTTCACACACAAAGAAGTAGAAAGAGTGTGTGGAGCTGGGCAAATAGAGATAGAATAGGCTTATGTAGGCACACTGGCACCTGTCCTTGGGACTGATGTTGTGCAGTCATGGTATAGGTTAAGATGTGCAGGCACTGGCCTCTCTCTGACTACTGTGCTTGTACTCTGTTCATACCCAACTTCATTTAAGTCATTAATCATTTGTAAATAATGTAAATTAAATAATTTTTGCACATAACCACTTTCACTATCCATGTGAAGTTGAGAAAACCTAATACCAAGGCAAAATATCACCTTGGCCAATGAATTGCAGGAACTGTTTGAATCACGGCAAAGATTTGATACATCAACACAAATACAAATGCTAATCCATGACAAGTATTTGTAATTTAAGTATGGACAGATTGAAAAGTCCACCACTGAAGCAAATTTTGATCTCTACTCCAGGATTGGTGGGTGGAATTTCATGAAGTATGGCTACATGGTACAAGGAAAACAAAGCTGGATCAAGTTCACATCCTTGTTTTAACTTATTCATGATTGGTAACTCTTCACATATATACAGTATATTGTTATTGTATAACACTTGCCCTATCATGCCAATGTGTAGTGCTTGCATTAGTGACATAAAATCATCAAGGCAGCTAAACTATCTTAGGACCATCCACATAACAGCATATGGCACAGTATCAATGGCCTTTTCTTCTTCATAGAAGACAATTAAGAAATGTTTCTATTGTTCTCTGCACATTTCCTACAACAGCCTTGTGCAGAATGTCATGCCAACTGTATATCTAGAGAATTTGAACCCACACTAAGATTTAGGCAAAATTTCCTTGGAGATGATTGGAGATGCCTGAGCAGAATCCTGGCAAGAACATTCCCTGTGATGGAGAGGAGGGTACGAGGCAACAATTTCCACACATGAAGTGATTTCTTTAAAAGACTGTGATGATGAGAGCATTCTTTAGGTCAGCAGGTATGTTTTGGGGTTCCCACATTTTCAGGATGAGGTTGTATTGTTTTTAACCTTTTCAATACGAGTCAAATACTCGCGGGCAGCATCAGCTGCCTCAGGTACAATGATTCAATGATGCACCACAATACTTGCATTTATCAAATATAAGATTACAGATGTATTACTCAACTTTTTTTCACCCTGAATAATAATAACCACAATAAAAATGATCAAGCCAGTTCACAGAATATGGGGGTTACTCAGCCACAACTACAAAATAAATATAATCAAGATGCTGACACAGGCATCCTCATTTACCCACTTGCGCCTTATGACGCCTATGTAGGCATCATCATATGGAAGAGGTCAATGTCTGGCATCCATTTTGGATCAGTTCTTCAGGGATGTTTAGGCCTGGTGGCTTCCTTAGTTGTATCTTTGTGATGACATTATTAAAATCACACAAAGACAATACCAACACACAAAAAAGTAAATTTCTTGAACTCCTACGTATTTGAACAAGGTAAGTTTGAACTAGGAACTTGGTAAGAATAGGCCTGGCCACAGAAATAAACTGCCTCAGATGAAATCATTACACTGATAGAGGGGGTACATGATTGAGACATTCAAACTGATGCATGGCTATGAGAACCTTCCATATACAAGGTTTTTAAGAGGAACACAAATAATTTACGAGGGCACTCGCTGAAACTTGATAAACCGGACCACTGGAGGACAACGCTCAAAGGAAATTGGTTTGCCGTCTGGATTATTGACAACTGGAATGCACTCCCTAAGAGTGTAGTTCCAGCACCGATGATTGCCACATTCAAGGACTGTTGCGATAGACATGCCAATATTTTAAGACCTTAATATACTGGCTGACAAGTCTTTAGAAGTTCCTTCTTATTTCCCCACCACTTGTCCATAGGTGAGTGACACTGAACACCTCATTGTACACTGCCCCACCCTAGTCATAGGCACACAATATGATTCTTCTTCCTTGTGTGACTTATGGACCAATTGAGTGATTGTCAACATTTACCTGGGAGCCATGGATCTCCGACAAGAGAGGGTTGGGTAAATAGATTGATTATTTTTCATATTGTATTGATCAAGTATCATTGCTGACACCCAGAAACTATTGTCACTGAACAGTCAAAACTGCCTATGATCCTTAGTGCATCTGATAATCTATGATAGTCAATTTGTAAGTTATTAGCAGTTGCTAACAAGTTTATCAAAAGAAATACAGCTGTTGCAATCAAAACATCATACTAATGAAGGCTCTGCCCTCACTTGGTGAAGATCTTGCCTACAGGGGTAATGCTGCTGAGCCCCTGGTGAATCACACAGCCCATACAACAAAGGCAAATTTTTGCTAATGCACCCATTCTTCTTTGAAAGATTTTTTCTTTCTTCTTTCAATGAATCTGGCTTATTTCTGTCAGGAATTCATTTCGTAAAGGAGTTGTGGGTAGGGTTAAAGACATGCAAAATGAAAAAATGTCCAACATAAATCTATTCCATTTCAGTACTCAAGTAATTCAAATTAATAACTCCAAGTGACAACATGTGTATAGGTCATGTCTTAAACAGAGGCATAACTATTTAATTGTCAGGGATATGACAGGCGTAACAGTGGGATCCACTCTATACCACATTCCTAAGTTCCATACTGTCAAACTTCATGAGAAATCAACCCAAGTGAGATCACTCACATACAATGTCTATATCCAGATCACAACCCTGCATTAAAACAGTACCAAGAATTTGAAAACCAAGTACCAACACAACACACTTGTTCAACTGTTCCTCAAATAAAAATAAAAATAATAAGGTCTGGGTTAAGTGAAGTTAAGATAGCATAGGTTATATTAAATTAGGTAGGTTTAGATTAGGGAACTCATTCCATAATGTCCATTACATGGGAACAGAAAAGGAATTGTTTTTAGAAGTGCACACCTACGTAATATAGCAATGGGAAATTAATTATAAATTTCATAATTTATAACACATCAATGTAATATGTGATTTTCTTGGCAGAAATCAATAACAAAAAAGTTGCTAAAACCAATTTATTAATGAACAAAGTCACGGAGGTTGATTGATATGCCAAGGTCAAAGAAATGAAAGGATGATAAATTCGCCTATTCTAACCTAAGCTACATTACCTAACCTAACCTATATTTAGTAATTTGGTACCTCAAATTCCAAAGATCATCCAGGCCATCATAGTCATCATGGATGCTGACAGCCCGATTATTGTACCCCGGGCAATTAACTGACGACAGCAGAACCCTGTGTTCTCTCAAATAGTCCAAGAAAGTCCTACTGTCCTTGTAACAGCATTAATTAATGTCACCTGGAGTTGGAGAACACCCAGTCCATGACATGAATGCCATTGTCTGACAGTGATTGGACTTGACAGACAATAACATGGCGCCTAGACTGTACTGTATATGAGATTTGTTCGTTAGTATATTTGCTTGTAGCAAGGTTTTTTGTTTATTTTCACCATGAAAATCAAATATTTAATATTATGTTCATGTATTATTATTCAAAAAATATTTCATTTTCCAATGCTATATCACATAGGTATGCACAACTAAAATAATACCCAGAAAAACAAGTCCCCAAAACAGCAATCGCAATCATCCCAATGGCCAGACAAGACACCAAATGCCCAAGATGCAACTATTCCATGGAAGAGCACTTAGTACTACACTACACTTCACTCACTCCAGAGGGCAACAAAATCTCTTCACTGAATGATTATGAGTTGAACCAGTGGCCGTAGCCGGTTTCCTAGGGGCTGCGGGTCGGAACCGGAGCAACAGATTGATCGATTGATTGATAGATCGAGCACCGTCATTCACAAGCCCATAATTACTATAAAGCAGCTCTATTTAATTGTTTCAGGAGCTGGACAAAAGTGCATTTTATACAAATATTAAACATTAATGACAGACGACACCTATCGAAATTCTTTTTTATCCAGTAGACTTAGCGACATTAAGTAACGCTACAAGTTTTTTAGCAGTTCCAATTTTAGAATATTACATTGGTTGCTCTAATACTCATTAACTATAACTGTACATCTAGTCCATACAAGCTTTGGAATAACTGGACGGTGTTCCCAACAAAATAACCTTCATATACGTGTAATACGCCTTGTTTACACTAATTTTTGTTCCTTGTGGATCATCACATCGAATCTGTCGTTCAATGAAACTGGGTACGGTAAACTAGCTTAGTTTTTGTCAGTTTTACATACTATTAACGTAAATTACACTAAAATCCGTATATATGTTACAAGACATTACACAGTGCCCTCTAACCCGTATTAACTTAATCCCATATATAAAGTCTGAACCTACTTACTTCATACAGCATCTCCTGCTTTCATTGGTCCATCAGCTGATTCTGCACGCGATCCGCACTGCGCATAGATACGGTCCTAGATGAATAATACGAATTAATCTTTTTCTATTATTCGTTGTTTTGCTACAGTTATCATACTAATATACTCATAATTTAATAATTAGTTATATACGTTGGTACATCATGAAATAGCTATCTGATTTAGCGTATCCGTGAAAATCCTTCAAAAAAACAGTCAATATAACTGTATTCATAGTTTAGATACAATGTTTTCTTTGTCGCACGTAAATTATATTAAATAGGAAAATTGACAGCATTCTTTCAAGAGTTACTCTTATAACGAAAATGTCTTCTTTATATAGCATAATATAACAATTAGTAACCCTGTTGACTTTTAGTAAACAATTCTTTATACTCGTTTGTGTGTGTTGCCAGGTTGGTGGTTTTCTTCCTATGTGAATTTGAAGTATTGTCTGTTTGTTTGATTTATCTTGCAATCATAAACACAAATATGAAAACACATTGTGTAAAATTGCGAGGATGCCACTAAAAGCATTTGATACTTATTGCCACTGTGGTCCTTTTAAAAACAAAGAATCCAGATATGTTTAAAGAAGAAATAATATAACTAAGAACAGAAAATGTTAATCAAGTACTCATAATAAAAATCATTGACATCACTTATTATGAAGAGAAAGAAAAATGCGTATAAAGCTAGGATCAAAACATGTATAGTAAGCTCTTACATACAATAACCTTTGACATTTCTCATTATGAAAGGAAGAAAACCTATTGACAATCTTATGTTATAGTCATAATAATTATAACAAAATTAAAACCACTAATAGTATGATACAATAATGATATTTATACTGATATTGACAACTTTACATAAGAAACTAGTACAAGCAAAAACTGATTAGTACTACAATAGTTCCAATCACACACGGAAAAACACATATAGTACAGTAAGCATGAGAAGAGAAAAAAAACAAGCATTAGAAGTAACACCATTATATATAAGAAACTTGATTATGAATAAAAGACTCCCTATTTCTGGCTAACAACTGAGAACAGAGAGATTTTTAACCTGATCTTAAATCCTCTCTTTGTTGGTAAGACTAATGTTTGAAGAGAGGTTATTCAATGGTATAATACTAGTGTGATTAAAGCTGTTTTTCATAGAAGTCAGTGTCTGTGTGGTTTGAATGTGGTACGGATATGGGTGTACAGTTGGCACCCCGACACGGGGTCAAAGGTCACCGTCTAGAAGGAGGGTGAATGGGCGTTGGCTGGTGTGCGACCCCAGTGCGTATGTGAAGGTGTATGGGTGAAGGTGCGAGTGATCGAGGCGCAGTAAAAGAAAAATGGAGATAGTATTTAGCTAGCATAGGATTAGGTGGCGATGCGAGTGAAAGAGAAATTAGAGCAGAGTGTCGCATTACAGGAACTAACGCGTACAAGGTAAATGATACGTCGCTCCGTTATTAGAAGCTATCTAGGCATGGGCGAAACGACTGTCATGAAGGAACCGTTCAAAATGAGCAACATTAACCGGTATCACAGACGTCGCGAGCTATATTGTCCTTAACCTAGAAAGCGTTGCTATGGCCATCTATATAGAAATAAACGATAATTACAGCGAGTAACAAAAAAAAAAAAAAAAATCCTTGTTTCTGGCAACTAACTATTATTTTCTGATTCAGTATGTTTCAAATCGTTGGAAAATAACTGTAATTTTGAAATTTGGGTTTTTTGTCAGTAGATCTATTTTGTTGAAATAATATTATTATGTTTAACCCTATATAGACATCTGAGACAGATCTGTAAAATCTTCAAAATTTACTAAATATTTATCGAAACAAGTACTTGAATGACAATATTGTCAAATCTGTAACGTTTGAAGGAGTTTATATCATGAATTGGTAACTCGTACTGCAGAAAAACAGCTTCAATGAAAAATATAAATCAGTGCGTCAGTAGATGTGGAAAGCGGTGCCTCGTACAATTGTGGACTAAGACTTCTTAGCGAAATTTAATGACCAGAAGTGGGAGGTAGAGTGGTACCTGAAAAAGTCTCACCTCTATTGAAGAACAAAGTCGATTGCTACGAACAAACTCTCGGAGAGGTGGTAAGAGATGACTTTGATGTTGAAGTAGAGAGGTGGATTCGTGAAGGAATTTTAAGTCCCTGGGAGGAGCCGGTGGAGGATGGAATCTTGCCACTGATGGCAGTAGCACAGCCAACCAAGAACAAAGTACAACCGGTGTTGGATTTCCTAGCGCTGAACCAGTTCGTGAAGTGTCATATTGGCGATGATTTTGTGTATATAACGAGACCCTACGCAAATGGCGTCAAATGAGGGGGGACGTCCACAATTGTAGATCTACGGGTGGCTTACCTACAAATTCACGTGGCGAAGAAACTATGGAAATACCAACTAATAAAATATAAAGGTACGGACTCCTACCTCGATGACATATTGGTGGATGGTATTGTTGTACCAGCGTCGGACATAGCGCAACACTTAGCTCGGTTCGGATTGGTCTCGAAAGAGCTGGAACCGATAGAAGGAGGAACGTTGTTGGGACTCCGACTAGAGAGAGACGGAAGCAGAAACTTGACGTTCAGGAGAGGCAACAAGATACCGAATGTAAAGGATGAGATGAGTAGACGAGAGCTCTTCTTGCTGTGTGGCAATTTGGTTGGTCACTACCCGATCGCAGGTTGGCTCCGTGTAACATGCAATTATATTAAGAGGCTGTCAGGGTCGACGGGTTGGGGAAAGAAGGTTGATTAGGGCACTCTCACGACGGGTGAGACGCGAGGATCTAGTGAGAGAAAAGTGGAGTGCACCACAACAGAGCATGGGAGTAATATGGTGTGATGCTAGCAGTATAGCAACCGGCGTAGTCTTGGAGATAGGAGGTGTGATAGTCGAAGATGGGAAATGGCAGCGAAAAAAGGGTGACTACCATCACATTAACGTGTAGGAGTTGAATGCGGTTGTAAAAGGAGTCAATTTGGCGCCGAAGTGGGAGCTACGTGAGATTGAATTCAAGACAGACTCAGCCAAGGTCTAAATATACAGGTCAGACCGTTTACATTCTTCTGCGCAGCTTCTGACGTCATTTGGCTGAGTCCATTTTCTCTTTGTGATACACTGAAGAAAACTGTGAAACGCCAAGGAAGACAGGAACTATAATATTTTATATATTATATATCATATATATTATATATTCATATATATAGACAGGAACTATAATATTTTATATATATTTATATATATATTTTATATAATATTTGTCAGAATATAACTAATTGCGTGGAGCGTTGCGAGCGAAGGCGACGTCATTTTCGAACGACGGACCAGCTTCAACTGACAGCTATAGGACCCGCTAACCCCACTTTGAACAGCCAGGTGACGTTCACGGGCCCGCTGCGCCAACTCCCTCGAAATTCGGTCGGAAGTGGTTAGACCTTATATTCTTAGATCTTGGACACAGCCACAGTGGTGGGATGGATGAACTCAATGCTGACGGCTGAGAAGAGAATACACACTAAAGGGTCAGCAGAGGTCATTGTGAAACGGCATCTTGTGATCCTGAGGGAGTTAGTAGACGAGTTCAGCGTGAAGGTGAGCGTAGCCCAAGTGCCGTCAGGAGTGAACAAAGCGGAGACGCTAACCAGGATAAAGAAAAGTTGGCTGAGAGTGCCGGAAGAAGAGGAGGTTGAAGTGTGCGCCGCGGGGTGTTGTTATGCACGAAAGAGTTGCATGGAAGGCAGCACCTGGGTGTTGACAGGTCATTGTTCTTAGCAAGGAAAGTTGACCCGAATATAATTAGGGAAGAAGTCCGGCGGGCGGTGAGAGTATGTCCGATGTCAACCAATAGATCCCGCTCCTAGACCACATGTAACAGGGAAACTCAACATAGAAGAGAACTGGAGGAAGTTGGCGGTCAGCGTAACTCACTGTCGACGGGGCATATACTTATCTATGGTTGACTGTGACCCAGGACGATTCGCCGTGTTCCCGGAAGCTGAAGATGGAGAAAATTGCACGGGTGATGAATGAGATATTTCTGGAACGGGATCCAATGGATGAATTCCTGATGGATAACAGCACCGCATTTCGGTCGAGAGCACTAAAAGAAATGCTGTACAAGTGGAGCACGAGGCGCTTCTTTAGGGCTGCGTACCGGCCGAGCGGAAACGGAACAGTAGAACGACACCATCGCACTATCAATTCTACCGCCGAGAGGGCGCTAATACCACCTATGGGGGCAGTCTTCTGGTATGATATGTTCCCTAGGTCAGGCCAAGACGAAGACTCGGTGCCTTAAGAAGCTTTATTTGAATATGAATGGCGGCATCCCAGGGTAGCGCCGCTGCCTTAGTACAGGTGGGGAAGAAGATATTGGTGAAGCCGAAGGATGGTAAGTGTACATCACAGTGGTCGAAGGGGAATGTGACGGAGGTAAATTCACGGAACAACATCTCTGTCGAGGGGGTGACGCGACATATACTGGATATTCTTTATTTGGTGGATGACGGAGGAGGAAACAAGGAAGAGAGTCACGACGAAGTAGTGGATGGGAGAGCGACACCTCGACGAACGCTGTGTGAGAGACGTCCTCTGAGATGGCTGCAGGACTATGCAGTAGGAGACGAAGACGACGAAAAATAGATTGATCTCGAGATCAAAGGTGTGTGTGGTTTGAGTGTGGTACGGGTAGGGGTGTACAGTTAGTAACCCGACACGGGGTCAAAGGGTCTAGAAGGAGGGTGAATGGGCATTGGTTGGTGTGCGTCGCCAGTGCGTATATGAAGGTGTATGGGTTAAGGTGCGAGTGATCGAGGCGCAGTAAAAGAACAATGTAATTAGTATTTAGCTGTCGTAGGATTAGGGGACGATACGAGTGAAAGAGAAACTAAAGACGATTGTCGTATTAAACGAAGAAGAAGAATAACCAGGAACTAACGTGGACATAGTAAGTGATACGGCGCTCCGTTATAACAGTGATTTTGTAGCAGCCTGCATATGTTTAAGGTGCGGTTGTGTACAGCTGGCTGGAAATCATATCTTAGGTACTTTGGAGAATTTTTGTTGATGTTGTATATATGATTTAGTTTCAGTTGTTTAACGTGGTGATCATCAGGTGTAATGGTATGGTACCATTGTGTACATATTATAATTACATACAGCATTGTACAAGTATTATGTATTATACTTGGGGAGTGTTCAATTTTGTATGTGTTTTTCTATTGCATATGTGTCACAGATTTTATTGTTTTGTTATTGTCATTGTTACATTTCCTTGTGCCTTTTTGTAAGGAGAACCAAGGCTAATCGTGTATGTTTCCCGCGCTAGCTCAAAGCTTGGCGTCTCCAAGCGGGCAGTCTTGATTTCTCCTCCGACGTGTGCGCACGCTTTGTCTGTATTGTTTTGTAATTTACACATTTATTATAATCCACCGTATTTCATTTGAGCCACCCTATACATAAAATGGTGGCAGGGCGTTAAAACAAATACTTTTGTATAAACAATTCGTTTTTGTACATTTAAAGAGTTAAGAACAAACGCAACTTTTGAACCTTGAAATGATGTGAACTTTAGTTGGCCGGTACTTTCCTCATGAGTGCATGTGTTTTTCTTTCTCTTTTTCTCCACCCCACCCTTTTTTTTCAGACAGGTATTTAATTCTAGTGCCATTAGAACAATTCCTACCAGTGAATTTTATATTTTTGTGCGAGATGGTTCTCAGGAACAGTATTCTACGGGCGCGCCAGGTGATTTTTGGGTGGTCCCATGTGGTCTCAAGCTTAGCATCTTATTTTAGAACTTTTATCACCACAATCACCAACTGCGTTCATCAAAGGATCACCTATTGTTCCTGCGTGTGTCAGCTTTGATCTGGAGCCCGGATGGAGAATGATTATTGAACAGATTGTATCTACGCAAATCGTCTCCGTGTCAGCCAGTTTCGTTCGCTACCCTCTCAGTGACTTTCGTTACTTTTTCAGTGACTATTTGCCATTAGTGTTCAAGCTTGTACATATTTTGTAGGTTATGTATGCATGTCAGCATGCCATATTGTATTATTGTGTGTATAGTGTAATAATTGAACAATAGTTAATTTTTCTGGCCAGGTGTGTTGCCTATGTAGACAGCGGTTTTTTTTTTTTTTTTTTTTTTTTTTTTTTTTTTTTTTTTTTTACTCCTTGAGGTACAGTTTTCCTTTATTTGTGAGTCATGGAAAATTTGTATTATTGTTTACGTTCTTCCAGGCAAACGAGTTTCCAGTTCGTGGTGTGAATTTCTACGCGATCGTCATTATAGTATGTATAGAATATCTTGTTTTTTGGTTTTCATGCTATTAAGGAGTGGATTACAGTTATCATGCCCCACTTCAAAAATGTCTAGGACCAAATTGCCATAATTTCTTGTCCCTCAAAATCGATCTGAGACAATGGCTCATACATTCACTTTGTTGCATCCATCTATTGTTAAGTTTTCTGGTTAGGATCACCAATATAAGGCTGTTGATTTTATTCGCCAGTGCGAGGATAGTATAGGGAGATAGATCGTCATTATGCAACTACAGGCCAATCAGTAAATAGACTCAGAGAACACATCGAAAGACATAATTTAATTCATGATACACAACATGGTTTCTCCAAGGGTAAGTCATGTGTAACTAATCTTCTATCCCTTTACACTAAACTATATGAGGCGTCAGATAACAATGATAATTACAATGTTATTTACCTTGACTTTAGCAAAGCGTCCGACAAGGTGCCACACCAGAGACTACTAAATGAAATCAAAGCCCATGGCATAGGAGGAAAAGTGTTAGAATGGATCAGAGCTTGGATTAGTAACAGAAAACAGCGGGTCACTATAAATGGAGTAAAATTTAGGTGGGGCAATGTTACTCGGTTTTGGGTCCCTTGTTGTTCATTATGTACATAAAGGACTTAGACGATGGGATAAATAGTAAGTTTGAGGACGAAATTAAAATAGGACGCCTAATTAGGTCAGGAGACAAACCAGAATTTCTGCAGGATAATCTTAACAAATAGTTCACATGGTCGGTGAAATGGCAAATGAACTTCAATATCTCTTAATGTAGCGTGTTAAACGTAGGACTACACAACCCCGAAAATAGATACAGCTTAGATAACACACTCTTAGAGAAAACTAAGTGCGAGAGAGACTTGGGAGTTCTAGTGAGTGCGGACCTTAAAAACAGGAAACACCGCATTAGCACCAGGAATAAAGCTAACAGAGCATTAGAATTCATTGCTAGGACAGTAACGAATAGAAGTGCACAGGTAATTATCAAACTCTATCTAGCGATAGTTAGACCCATCCTTGACTATGCAGTACAGTTTTGGTCTCCGTCCTACAGAATGGACATCAATTCACTTGAATTAGTACAGAAAAGAATTACCAAAATGATACGTGGACTCAAAAATTTGCCTTACGAGGAGAGGCTTAGGCATCTTAACTTACACTCTCTGGAAAGACGCAGAGTGCGGGGTGATATAATAGAGGTGTTCAAGTGGATCAAAGGCTTTAACAAGGGTGATGCAAACAAGGTCATCATATTAAAACTACAGGCAGGACTCGCAGTAATGGATTTAAACTGGACAAATTTAGATTTAAGAAAGAAATAGGCAAGAATTGGTTTACTAATAGGGTGGTCTACGAATGGAATAGACTTAGTAACCATATAGTAAGCGCTGAAACTATCAGTTGTTTTAAGAAACGATTAGACAACTTTATGGATGGGGATGACAGATGGTGATGGATATGGAGCTGCTTAGTGTAGGCCTTATGGTCTCTTGTAGTCTCCTTCATTCTTATGTTCTTATAGTGAATACAAATGTTTCGACTGGGCCTGTGAAAATATCATTCGTGAGGTCACAACTTGTATCTAATTCATTGGCAGCTAAGATGTCAACTTTGTGTCTTGACACCAAGGCTTTGAACTATAATTATTATATTTTTAGAGCCAATTTCCTAAAAATATTTTCTGATACACCTGTAGGTAATAATTTTCAATGGTATTTTAAGTTGGCTGATGTACTTACATCCCGATTGGGCACTCTTAGCTATATGCGTGCTCAGACCCAGGCCAGCAAGATAGCTGTCAAAGCCTTAGAGTCTCTTTCCCTTTCAGAGTGGGTAGATAAAGATGTTATCACTTTAGATAGGTTCCGCATTATTTTAGAATTTCTTTTTATATCATATCATTAGTACCTTTTGAGAGGAGAGCGGCATTTTCTCTTAGCTATAAGATGGATGAGTCCTTATTATCTTTTTCAGCAAAGTTTTCAAGTAAACTAAAGGAAGTGCCTTCTGGTTCTTTATGTATTAACAATGCACATCAACATACCAATGTTCCTAGTTCTCCTCCTCCACCCCCGCAGTCGTCAGTGTCTACTCAAAGTTCTCGTTCAGCTACATTTAGACCTCCTGTATTGGAACAGGTCAGGTCATTCAATCGCTTTTTGCTTTCGCAATAAGCGTCATGAGCGCCATAAGCGTCATGAGTACAAGTTAAGGAAGCCCCCTGTCGGTATGAATTATCTGATGCCTCTTTTAACGTGACGCATGACCTCTCTAAGTGTACAGCCTCAGGATAAACTTAGCTTCTGTCATATCCATGGTCAATGTAAACATTCGACTGATCAGTGTTGAAAGATTTTGAGACTTAAGAGCTGAGACCTCTCATCAACCTAGGCAACCTCAGTCCCATTTTCACTTGCAACCAAATCACAAACCAAAGGATTGACCAGTTATGTTCGATCTAAGATCATCCCTTTGGTGGCTGCTGAGTCTTCTCAATTACTCACCTTCCAATTTCTTACGGAGAACACACCTATCTCAGTCACTGTAGATACTGGTGCAGAATGTAGTCTCATAGGTAGAAAGGCTTATTATGCTCTCCGGAATTTGTACAATCTCCCTTTATCTCCTTTTTGTAATAGTTTGCATTCTGTGCTAGGTTATCCCTTGTCTTTTCTTGGGTCTGTTTGCATTCCCTTACTGTTTTCCTCACATGCTACCGTTTTCCATGTTACTTTTGTTGTTGTTTCTGGAATTGCTCTTATGTGTGATCGCCTCTTGGGCATTGATGCTCTTACAGCGCATGGCATAGATACTGTATATCTCTTAGGCGCCGTGTAGTGACTTTCCGTAAATCTGTTATTCCTGCAGCGGATAGGCCGGTTTCCATTTGTAGCTCTCCTTCTGTGCATGATCAAACGGTACAGATGCCTTCAAATGGTTCTAATCGTTTTGACTCCTATTCTTTCTTGTGTTGATGTTGTTGTAGGAGAGCATCATATTGGACGTTCGAGTTCAGTTCGAGGCCTGGTGCGCATTTCAGGCGCTCCAATTGGGTCTGACGTTTTATTTCAGCCTGACTCTGTTCGTGTTCGTCGTCTAACAGTGGAAGGTACTCGTTCCACTATTCGTGAGGATCATGTTACCACGGCTATGGTAACCAACGTCACGGGTGTTCCTATCGCCCACTCTCTTGGTAGTCACTTAGGCTCCTTTGAAGTAGTCGACGTTGATGCTTTCCAAGATTCGTCTCCAACCATAGCAGCTTCTGTGCTACAGTCTCCAGAAGCAAGCGACACAGCTCACTTGGCCTCCAAGTTTGCAACGTATGTAGGTAAGACTGATTTTCCTGGTGAGACGCCCCGACTCATTGAACTGTTAGTGAACCACCGTCAAGTTTTGGCTTTTCATGGTGATTGATCCAATAAATATTTCAGATCATGTGGTTCATAGCATTGATCTTCAGCCAAGTGTTCGTCCTATTTACGTTCCCTCTAACAGGTTATCTCACGCTCTTCAGCTTATAGCACAGTCCTTGGTTGACGATTTGTTATGTGAAGGCGTTGTACAAGAGTGTCATTCAGCGTGAAACTCGCCGCTCCTTCTGGTGCCTAAGAAAGACGGATTCTTTCGTCCTGTTATTGATTATAGATGAGTTAATGAGGTCACTATTTGCCTGTATTAAGTGATATTCTTCAGTCCATTAGAACTGGTCATACGGTGTTCACCACCATAGAGTTGAAGGCGGGCTTTTGGCAGATTCCCATGGAGAAGTCTCGTAAGATCACGGCCTTCTCGACTCCCACTGGACATTATGAATGGCTTCGTTGCCCCACAGGCGCGGATCTAGGAACAAAGTTTGGGGGGGGCCCGACGGCAGAATTTTCAGTTGTTTAACGAGCATTAGCATTATTGTTTCTCCACTCACGGGATTCTTCCATTTTGGAATTATCCAAATCAAAAATCGAACAGCCACGAGAGACCAGAAAAACCACAAAACTCAATGAGACGAAATTAGACAAATCAAAAAACAACTACAAAAACGACCGTAACAAAATCGTACAATAAAATCCTCACACGGGGCACCAATGTAGTGAGTTCCAGCGATAAACCTTTCATATATTTAACCAAACAGCAAAACAACCATTCAATGCGGCAGATACCAACAGAAAGAGAGTCGAACGCAGCGGTCACTTATATAGGCGGAAATTAGCGGAAAAACAGTCAGCGGAAATCAAGATGTTATCGAACCTTCCAGAACTTTCCAGAACTTTCATAAATGATACAATGATAATAAAAATGGATTATAACATGGATTAAACATGGATTATAAAAATGAAATAGTGAACTGAAATGAAATCGGGCCAAAGGGCCAAAGCCAAAAGGGGGGGGCCCGGGCCCCCTGGGCCCCCCCCTTATATCCGCGCCTGTTGCCCCATGGGGTTGCGGAATGCTCCCTTGACTTTCCAGCGCTTGGTTAACTCCATTTTTCATGGTCTAGTGGGGAATAGACTTTGTTTACCAGGATGATTTAATTTTATTCTCCAAGGATGTGGAAAGCCATTTCCATAAGTTGCCCCTAGTCTTGCAACGTTTTGCTGAAGCTAAATTAAAACTCATTTTGCCTTTTTTTTTTTTTTTATCTAACATCCAATTCCTAGGTCATGTTGTAGACAAACATGGTATTCATACCACAGATTATAAAGTCAAATCAGTTAGGGACTTCCCTACACCTAGTTCAGTTGAATGTGTACTTCCTTCCTTGGGCTGGCAGGATACTATTGTGCATTCATTAAGAAGTTTGCTTCAGTTGCATCTCCTCTTACATGTCTCTTCAAGAAGGATACGTCCTTCCAGTGGCGTAATGTTCACCAGGAAAGTTTTGATTCCTTGAAGCTTGCGCTTACTGAAATGCCTGTGTTGGCATTCCCAGATTATAGTCTTCCCTTTACTATTTGTACAGATGTTTCTGGCACAGGTATTGGAGTTGTACTTATGCAGCAAGTAGATGGATGTCGACCCCAAGTTATTGCATTTGCTAGTCGCATTCTTAACAAGCTTGAGTCTCGTTACTCTGTTACACATTTAGAGGCACTGGCAGTGGTGTGGGTTTTAAAGCATTTTCGAGATATAAGTTTTGGATATCCTGTTACAGTTTACACGGACCACAATGCTGTCACACAAATTTTCAAGGGCAAAAACCTTTCAGGCCGCCTAGCCAGATGGTTCCTTATAAATGAAAAAATTAACCCGACCCTTAAACATATTTCAGGACGTGCAAACAATGTTGCTGGTGCACTTTCAGGTAATATACTTGCAGCAGCAGTTACAGTGATTGACAACTTCTGGACAAAACTTAGTGTGAGGACCCTGTTTGGTCTGTTGTCATTTATGCTTTGGAATCTGGCGATGATACCACCTTACCAGATTTATCTGTATCCCTGTCCCAATTTTCTCTACAGGACAGTGTTCTCATTCATAATGTGGAAGCGTTTCAGTAGGGTGTGGCGCAGTTAATGATCCCTGAGTCTCTAGTCCCTGTTGTTTTGTCCCTTGCTCATGATGCCCCTCAGGCTGGTCACCCAGGTCGTGACAAAACTCTGGTTATGGCTCACAAGAAATATTAATGGCCTAAAATGCAACTGGGCATTAGCACTCATGTAGCCCAGTGTAGCTCTTGTGCCCAGAACAAAGGTTCTACACACACTGCCCCTATCCTAGAGTACCCTACTGTTTCCCGTTCTTTTCAGACTATGGCTATAGACCTTTTACAATTGACTCGTAGTACTCAAGGTTCTGTGTATGGACCACTTTAGTCATTTGTTATATTGGCTCCCTTACGTAGCAAGTCTGCTGCAGTAGTTACCCATGCCTTAGTTTCACATGTTTTTTGTCCATACACTATTCCTTCAGTGCTCCGTAGTGACAGTGGGACTGCATTTAGGAATGATATATTAGCGACCATCTGTGAACGTTACGGCATCACGCAAACCTTTGTGACTGCTTACCATCCTGCGTCTAATGGTTTAATAGAGCGGACGAATAGGAAGATTTTGGATATTCTCAGGTACGTTGCAAGTAGCCTTCATGAATCTTGGGAGGATTGGCTTCCTCATGTCAGCGCTTGCATTAATAGCGCAATTAACGTTTCAACAGGCAAGACGCCTCTTTACGTCATCTATAAGGTGGAAAAACGGAGTTTTTCTATTTAAAACAACTCTCTGTTTTCGATCATTCAACCAATTACTAGTCAAACTTAATAGGCTACCACTTATTCCGTGTGAAGCTAATTTAGTAAGTAGTCTTTCGTGGGGGACGGTATCAAAAGCTTTTGCAAAGTCTAGATATATCAAATCTATATTGTTTCTTTTGTCATAATTCGAGACAACTGTGTTGTAGAATTAGAGTAAGTTAGTCACGCAAGAACGTTTCCGTCTGAAACCATGCTGGCTATCATTTATCAAACAGTTACTTTCTAAATGATGTTCGATAGCATCTCTGATGATAGTTTCCATACTTTTTCCTTCGATTGAAATCAAACTTATAGGCCTGTAGTTATCTGGATTCTTTTTGTTACCTTTTTTGAATATGGGAGTAACGTTAGCTAGCTTCCATTCTCTTGAGACATCTCCGGATATGATGGATTTCTTGAAAATAATTTCTAATGGAACAACAATCACATTTTTCATTTCCTTTAAGATTCTTGGATGCCAACCGTCAGACCCTGGTGTTTTATTAACTTTGAGTTTATCTATACACCTTTTAATTTTTTCTTTTGTTATATTTACCGTAGTAAGTTTACCCTAGACTTTTCACAGGTTTCAGTTTGGAGTTCACTTTGAGGTGTTTCGTTTATGAATACTGAGCTAAAATAATTGTTTAAAATATCACACATTCCTTCATTTGAATATTCATGTTGACCTTCAGCAGTTAACAGTGGACCAATGTGATTCCTAACAACCTTTTTATCTCTAATGTAACTATAGGATTCTTTGGGGTTCTCTTTGGATTTAACAGCGATATTCATTTCGTATTGTCGTTTTCTTTTTCTTATTGTCTTTTTTAAATCTCTGTATTAATACATAACTTAGCACTTATATTTCTTGTAAGCTTGTCTCTTTTTAGCAATACTTTTTTCAGTTTCTTTGTCAAGCCATTTTGGGCGAGCCTGATTTGGGGGACGTCTGTCCTTAAAAGGAACAACAGAATATTGCTAAAAGGTACCAAAACACACCAGAGACAGTCATGAGTAATACCAATTAGTACATGTATGACACATAAACAATATTATATATTTGCTAATACTACTAAAATGTTCGTAACACGTAGGATATTGAGACCAAAACTTGAGCATCACAATAAGGAACATTGCATTATGTATCAGGAACAACAAAATATTACTAAAACTAAAAGGTACCAAAACAGTATGAGTGAGTACCAGATCACTGTAGCACCATTATTCTACAGCTGTAACAGCAAGTGTAGAACAATAAAGGGGGGGGGGGGGGGCCATCGCCGGGTAAGAGTAAATGTCAGTTACCACGGGATAGATGGTAGCAGGCCATCAACAATATCAACATGTTGTTATAGTGAATGTTACATGGCAGCTAGGGTCACCTATCAATTAATTCCAAAATTTACCTGTACCTCAGGACGGAGTGGGCCCGAGGCGGTTTGCTGGAGAGAACTGCTGCTTGGGGAGAACTGCTGCTTGGAGTTGTGTCCGGGAGAGAACTTGCGACTTGCAAGGTAAGACCACCCGCTTGCGTGGGATCGTTTTTTTTTTTTTTTTTTTTTTTTTTTTGTGGGAGGGGAAGAATGCCTGTAAGAAAATGAAAAGATAGTAGTGTATAAGAGGGCTATTGCCACCGGGCGATTAAGCGAGCGATCAGGGGTTGTTGGTGGTCGTGGCTCGGGAGAAATGGACAGGGAACTTGGACGGCGGCGCCGACGGCCGGGATTAGAATTACCAAAAGTTCAGAAAATTGTAGGAAGTGTAGTAGTAAAGGTGGAAAAACGGAAAAATCTTTAGTGGGAGGTAAACTGAAATGAGAAGATGTAGTATAAGAGAAAGTTAGAAAGGAAGCGAATTTTAGTCGAAGAAAAAGTAAGTGTAGATGTTTGTGCGTGGGTCGTGGCTATGTTCGTGAGAGGTGTGTGTATGTATCTTACGGGAAGTGAGTAGAGTTCACTTCCCGCGTGTAGAGAGCGCGTTCCTGTTTAGCCCCAGGTTAGGCATGAGCTTTTCCTGCTTTTCCCCAGGTTGGGTTTGAGAGTCGGTAGAGTCGATCCAGTGGCGGTGCGAGGGGGGGCAGGCGGGCGGGTGTTGTATTATCTTTCTCCTTCCAAGCACAACTCTGAAAGCAGAGAATTACGTGACTGGGAATTGTGTGTAAATGTCAGAAGTGTAAACCCGCTCGCCAGCGTCAGCGAAGAGGCCAGCGCGTGGGTGCGGGCCGGTCGGATAGAGAGGCTCCCCAATTCCTCTCTGTCGACCAGCCGGCGATCAGATAAGGGTTCTGAATAAGAGTTGGGTTGGGCCTCTGCTAAGCCAGCGAGCAAGTGTGCGTGTGTCTCTTTTCTTCCAAGCACTACTCTGAAAACAGGGAATTACGTGAGTTGGGAAATGTGTGTATTTGTCTTTGGTGTAAACCCGCCTGCCGACGTCAACGAAGAGGTCGGCCTGTGCCAGACCGGCAGCAGCAAAGGAGATATATCTCCTCGCCACCACCGGCCGGCGAAGATTGCTGGGCGCTTGTTGAGTGAGCTGGAGTGGAGAGACGTCCGACCTCTAGGAGCGCTGATCGTCTCGGCTAGGCGCCGTCCTATTAAAGGAGGCTGGAGGGAACCCGTGGAGCTTTCCAGAGTTTCTGATTGGCTGCCGGCTGGCTGGCCTGGACGTCTTTGCGAACTATGTTCGCCAACTACAGCGAGTATAAAGGCTTTGCTCGAGTTGTGTGACGGCCAGTCTGGTTTTGACCAGCGGCACGTCACCACACGCGGCCTGGAAACAACTCTTCAGTAATAGTAACTGTCGGGGATAAATCCCGACAGAGGCAATTTTTAGAGTAAATAAGCTATTATTACAAATTGATATAGACATCAATGGTTACGGCCTCAGTTAAATTGGTGAATTGATAGCTGTAGAATCAGGATTAGGATTCTAATACAACAATTAAGCATATCAAGCTGTGTGAAATCTATATTCTAGAATGCTTAAGTATACGAAAGACGCATAACAAATTATATAACTTTATGTTTTCCATTTATGTGAGGGAGTATAGCTTTGCAATATAATTAAATTTGTAATCTTGGTCAAATCACTGTTATATGTCAATTATAATCAATACTGTATATTGTAAATATTGTATCACATTCAAGGATGACCATTGTTTCGTAGAATGTATTTATATATAACATTATTTGCATACTCTGTACAAAGCATTAATGTATTCATCGGGTATTACTTATGTTATGGCGGGCGGGAAATAAAATAGCAAGGATAAGGCTGCATTGGATGCCCAACCACGTGGGCGTGCGAGGCAATGAGTCCGCCGACGTTGCTGCAAGAAGAGCCGCTGGCGCCCCCCACGTGATCAGGCACGTGCCACCTAGTCTGTCGTACGTGGAGGCGCGAGCCAGGCGTGCCGCAGCCCACCGTGCCCACCAGACTCGCCGGCAGTTATAAGGAACAAAAAGACAAGCTACTTGGTACGCCACCACCACCGACTATCAGACGTTGAGCGCCTTCCATCAACAGCCCAGGGCGGACGGCGTACTGTTGCAGAGAGTTAGGCTGGGCTACTGCACCAGGGAGGAGCTGTACGACGGCCTCCAGGGGCAACAGTGCGATCACTGCGGAAGGCACAGCCGCAACCCGCTGCAGCACTACCTACTGTCCTGCCCGGCCACGGAGGCCCTCCGACCAGCGCCGCAGACCCCCGCCCACCCTGCAGAAGGCAGCTTTCTCAGCAGTCAGGCAACGAGAGCTGCCCTCCTTGTCCGCCACACCCCCATAGATGTGATGCTTGGGGTGCTCATGGCGGCGCCCCCTCCTCGCTGACCTCCCCACGCCCTCACCTTCTACCCACTATGGCACGACAACTCCTCCACTGGCGGGCTGTTGCCCGCATTGTATGTTAATGTATGTTAATGTATAAGATTTAGATCAATTACAGCAATGGTCTGAAAAGTGGCTAATGAAATTTAACACAAGTAAATGCAAGGTAATGCACATAGGTAAAAATAACAGTAAGTACGATTACAAGTTATTTGGAAATTCGTACAAAAGTGGATAGTGAAAAAGATCTCGGCGTAATTATCAGTAACGACCTCAAATCATCCAAGCAGTGTATTTCAGCCTCTGAGAAAGCAAATAAGATTCTGGGACTGATTGCGCGATCTTTTGATTTCAAAAGTCCATCACTCATTAACAAGCTATATAAATCGTTAGTTCGTCCACATTTGGAATATGCTGTTTCTGTATGGTCACCGAATCTCATTAAAGACATTGACAGACTGGAAAAAGTACAACGGCGAGCCACAAAACTGATTCCAAATATCAAAAATAAATCATACGAAAATAGACTAAAACACATGAATCTGTTTTCCCTAAAAAAGCGTAGACTCAGAGGTGACTTGATACAGGTCTTTAAGATTTTAAAGGGAATTGACAACATCAAAAGTGACAATATTTTCACATTGAATGAGAATCAGACAAGAAACAATGGTCTCAAACTGTCCGGAAATAGATTCAATTTGGAAGTAGGTAGAAACAACTTTGCCAACCGTGTAGTAAATGAATGGAATAAACTTCCTGCACAGGTAGTGCAATGTAGTTCAGTTCGAAGCTTTAAGAATCATTTAGATAAATACCTAAGTAAGATGCTGTAATGATTATAATTTATCTTATATTATTTGTTTTTGTTTTATTATCATTTGTCTGTCTGATTTTCATTTATTATTAGTTATATGTCAATTTATTATTAATTACTATTTACCTGTTTGTTTATTATTTAACTATAACTATGCATTCATTCATGTATTTTATTTGTTATTTACATTATTATAGTTTTTACTTATTATTTTATTATTAATATGATTTTCTTTTCGCATCCGACCTAGATATGGATCAAAAGGTCTCCTATCGGCATGCTCCGCCTTTGTAATCCTTTGTAATATATATGTACATATTTTATACAATAAACCTTTATTAACTTAACTATCAAATAATAAGTCCCAAAGAAATATAGAGTTTGTATCAATTCTTCCTTCTCCTAGAACGATACTCATATACCATGAAGTGGTAACTAACCTCATGTGTTCTGGTATGAAGGGCAACTAAGGAAGGAAATCAACGCAGTGGTCTTTGTCCTCCCCTTTATTCACCGAATCAGGCGAGAATGTGGCAAGCCTGAGGTCTAGAGGTGGAAGTCCTCGATCCGGTGTTAGGAGAGAGAAATGGTTGATCCTCGATCCGATGCTAGGAGAGGGAAGGTCTTGGAGCTAGTCGGGTTATTGTTGTTGTTGGTGGAGAGGCTGTTCAGGTCCCGGTTTCTGACTAGTTCTCTGATTGGCCGCCTTCCTTTTGGCTATGGGCCAACTGCGAGCCCTGATGAGTACGTGTGCTTCCGCTCACGTTGGTGACGTTATCAGTCCCGGCTCGATCTGCATGGGAGACGGCTGTCTCGGACGTGGTCGGTGTTGGAGGATGGAGTACCGCCACTACAATAAGACCAGGCATGACTGATTACCCTTTCAAGGAATGTCGAGTTACCGATATATAATTTTCATTATTATGTTTTCTATTTACCACTTGGTGACTTCTCCGTCTTGAGTATTGGTTCTGGTGTATTACCCATCTCTAATTCCCATCTATGGGGATTATCTGTTATACGTATGGTGCAACATTTTCACTTCAGTTAAGGTGAAGTTCTACCTTCCATAGACTTTTGGCAATGAGAGGTCAAAGGTCACCGGGCGTTCGGCGCCAAGTCGAACCTCTATAAGTGTATACGTCTCATATACATGTGAGTATATCAATAAGTCATATAACCCACTCACCTCCACTCACCCCCCACTCAACCGCCTGCACCACACTATCCCGACGGCCAGGCGCCAAAAGCTCGCTGAGCTAAGCGCATCCTCTCAAACTTGCCGACTCAACACTTCGTGCTCGTGTGACCGGCACTGCCAAGCACCAAACGACTACACACACACACACGAACACACGCGATCAATCTAGTAGCCACCCAGTACTGACATACGATATTACGTATACTGACGGTCCTCCCCTGGATATATGATTAACATGTATGGTAGTAGACATCAATACGTAATTAATGCAGTTGCCCCACCCATGTGGGACAACAGACTAACAAGAGATTATTGTTAAGATCACGATTAAAGACAATCATTCGGCACTTCCGGAGAGGAAAACTCTCTGGCAGGACCCGGAGGAGCGTCGGTTCTTGTGACGTGCCCTAGTGTTAAGATTGTGTAGAACTGTGTATCTAAGTTTCAAAGAGTGTGACGAATAAAGAACAAAATTTAAAAGGTGTGTACCAAGTAACCCCTTTCTGGAGATGATGTAACGACCCCGTTACATCTTGTGTGTGCAAGTAACCCTCGGTGGAGATCATGTAACGATACCGTTACACCCATCCCGTTACATCTGGTGGCAGCGGTGGGATGAGGTGGCTGTTACGCGGGTCTGTGCGTAAGTGGTGTGAATCCTCTGGGGCGGATGAATTATGCTCGCATGTTATGGAAAGGGAGACAAAGCGAGTATCAGGGATGGTTTGAATGGGTAATGTATGGTTATTATTATGGAATATATTGGAATTAAGTGGAAGAAATTTATGTTACCTTGAGATTGTTGATTTTAGTAGTGTGGAATCGGTTGTGACGATTGCCCTGGATTGTGTAGTGTGAACTAAGTTCTTGTTCGTGGAGAGCGGTTCGTTCCGTGCGGGTGGTGTTCGTACTTGAATGTAGGTGGAGAAAATGGACGGTTTTGAAGGTACTGGTCACTTCTTTATAGGACACCGTAGTCTCTTCGGAGAAGATGGGTTGCGGGTACACGCTGCCACCAGATGAGCTGAATCGAGTTGGCTTCGGCCGGGGAGCGGGGTGGGTTGGTTGGTTGGTTTTCGGGCCCCGGTACCCCGGTACCCACCCAGCCAGCCAGCCGGCCAGCCACCCAGCCACCCCCGGCCACACCTCATCCCCCCAGCCAGCATTCCCGCTTATACACTCCAACCACCCAACCTACCTTACCGATCGCCACCTTTCGGCTGCTACAACTGCTACGTAAACAAGATCACCCCCCTGCCGGACATTGGCATACCACTCGATTCAGCTCACGGTATCAAGGTAACCATTATACCTTCAGATACCCACGTGCCCAACGCACGTAAACCTTACTCTATTCCATCTCTCTCTCTCTATATATATATATATTAATTCCACATTTATTAAATTTATACATATTTGGTTTCTCTGTATTTATATACTTTATGTACACCTTTTTCTTTTGGTTGTCATACCTTTCTCATAATTTAACCAGTAGCTCTTATAATTATATATTTAAACATTTAACATATTTTGCCTATTTTTAAAACAACATATATTTGTATATGCAATAACTTTTACTAGATTTAACTATTACATAATATCACATTCATATGCATTCTTCCAGTTAAGTAATTCTTGTTTAAACTATATACATTTATATATACAATAACCTTTAATTGCTTTCACTACGTATTACCCGTTTATATTTAGATAGAACTTATACACTTTTATCAATGTAACCTATTTTACTGCTGTAAGCCCATTTATATATATATAACCAATACAATTAAAAAAATATATATATATGACGACCATAGTTAATTCTATTATAAGTATAATATCACAATATTTAACTCCTTACTATATCATATTATTTCCACATTTTATTATATATATATATATATATATATATATATATATATATTTATGATTTTACATATGTAATCCCGTTATACTGTATAACCGTTGACACCCTATACCCCCTCCCTTATCTAAGCATAACATATTACCCCTTAGTTACTGTATACCAAATATTTCTAATTTAACTATTTTAAACTAGACCACCAATCTCACCTAACTATTAAGTAATACATGCATCTTTAGTTAACCACTAACATGGCAACAGGAACGAGAAGCAAATTTAAAAAAGCGGTAGAAACCATCCTCTCTAAATCTCAAGAGGAAAACCCATCACGTAACTCAAAACTAGACAAAGACGAACCAGATCCTCATCAATTAAATCCACAGGTTGACATTACCACAAAGCCCTTAGACCATAACCGCTCACGTACCTCCGACCACGACGCCCCTAAGGCAGGTACCCCCAACAATCCCTCTTTATGAGAATGATATCTTACCCTTTTTTTAACCAACCCTCTCAAATAGACCCCTTTCACCCCTCACAACTACAACCACCCATTCCTCCCATCCAGCCAAATATGCAAACTACACCTCCTATAAGCCATAATCAGTTCAAACCCCATATCCCAACACACAATACCTCCCCTCACATTCAGCCACAGAACCAACCCTCTCAAATAGACCCCTTTCACCCCTCACAACTACAACCACCCATTCCTCCCATCCAGCCAAATATGCAAACTACACCTCCTATAAGTCATAATCAGTTCAACCCCCATATCCCAACACACAATACCCCCCCTCCCATTCAGCCACAGTACCAACCACCACCTAACCTTCCTCCAAACCCACAATATTATCCTTACCCACAACCTCAACCAACAATAATTAACAACTATCAAACCATTACCCCCCTCACAGAAATCCCAACCTTTTCCCAAGATAGTGGATTATCCATTACAGACTTCTTGACAGCATGTGAAGAGTTGATACTAACCAGAACGTGATTGGGGAGTGTCATGAAATTTACCCCCAATCCCAGACCTCACATAAACTTAATAGTGTGACGTACAAATGCGACTAAGCGTGTGTTAAAGCAAAGTGAGGGGATGCGTTCTATGAGAGAGCCAGTCTCCCGTCAAGGCATATCTTCATCCTTCTCCCCATATCCATTCTATCCTCCATGACACGCCCGGAGTCGACGCACACATCACTACCATCAGAACAAAGGCGAAGAAAATCACCAAGTGGCCCCAAGGCCACGTTAAGTTATTACATGACATTTAAATGGAATATCCAAACAAACCTGAATGGTTGAAATGATTACATATTCACAAAGATACATGATACTTTGTTATGTCATTGTAGTTTTCAGGGTTCGATGAGTCCCTGCCGATCACAGGTATGTAGTTTTTCTGTTGCGGAACGTTGTATATAAGTTCACGGGAGCATACCGAAATTAATTCGGTGGGGCGGTCACCTATATTAAACTTACACCGTCAGCATTACGTATAAAAAGGGATGGGATATCTATCGAAAGTTATAATATTCTCCACAGTAACAGTAAAGTGCTCAGTGGCAATAGCCCCCTGTAGTGCCACCGTGGCATCTACTATTTATTTAATGAATGGATGGGCGAGATGTATAGTACACCTTTATAAAACAGTGTTTGGTCAAGAACATCCTTTATGAGGATGACACTATAATGGTTATTGGGAAATCCTACGTAAAGTCGGATTATTAGTAATCGCTGCCACCATCCCAGGTTCTCCCAAAATACATATAATTTGAATAAATGATGTTCTTGATCAAACAATATTTCATTCCATCCCCGCCCCTCCTTAAGGCATTTCGATGTTATGTTTGTATACTCCAGGTTGGGTAATTAAAGAAAATCTAAAAAAAAAAATCATTCAGATAATTATTAAATTGTAATAAGAACAGAATAACATATGTAGTATGTTCACTATTACAATAGACATAGTTGAGTTAAACTATTAGAAATGAACTAAAATCAGTCCTAGATGATTGTCTTTGAAACGATGAGGTATTAGAGAGGTAGGGTGTTAGGGGTTACATAATTGAACGCCTATTATAATGACGTAGTAGAAGACATGTGAATTACGAACTAACCCTCTGGCCACCTGTTCAATGACTTCACCTACCTCTAACCTAACCTCATTACTAAAATATTTTACTTTATCTTTGGGAGAGAGCACTCTCAACCACAATCTCCCACTTCACAAATTTCACATCATTCATTATAAGAGATTGTTTCGATCACATGCGTTATAACCCCATGTTTGTTCGTGTTGTTTATGTAATAGTTTACACTCTCTCACCCCATTTTCCTTGTTAGGGAGGAGGATTCTAGTTGAACACTCTTTTTACTTAACTCATAATATTGTATGAAAATGTATATCCAGATATGTTCATTAATCTCAATATTCAAGTATTTTGTGAAAAAAAAAAACACTAACCTGTTAGGGAGGAGGGTTCTGGTTGGGCACTTATAACCCTCGATGCCCCTGAGCGTTCGTATCTCTGGGTAAAACCCCGATTAACACATCAAGGTGCCTTTACCTCGTTTCTTGATGTAATACTTATGTATCATAAATCCACTAAATTATTCCCCTAATGGAATCCTGAACTGGAGGTTGGGAATTTTCTCTTTCTCCTGAATCTAAGGTTCCTAGTCTATGTTTACATACGAATACGTTCTAATGACGTTACGGTGGAGTGGAGTAAAAGTGTCACAACGCCAAAGTTGTGACACACTGCGTAGTGCTTACCATTTATTTTTATTTTTTTTTCGTCTCTTTTCAGCCCCTTCGGCTTTTACTTTTCCTTCGCTCTATGGAAGCGCTGGAAGTCAGCCTCCAGTAACTACTTCTTGGTACTTTTGTTTCCCCGTTTCCCCAACAACTGTTGTGAGAGTTTAGTGCTAATTGGTTGCAGTGCCTTATTGAGTCTAAGTAACTTCTATTTTAGTCAGGAATCTCCCCCCACCTCGCCTTCCAAGATGTCTTCGTAGGCCTATGATCGAAGTCATCACAGGTGCCATAATGTTAAAATTGAAATGTCTCGACTTCACAATTAGTTTGAACTAATTCACCATATATTTTTGTACACTTGTATATTGTGATTATAATTGATGTTTTTTTTTACCTATTGTGGTATTTATTTGCTTTTTGGTTGAGAATCCCGTTCCTGTGGTTGCTTCTGAGTCAGTCCTTAATTAATCCTCCTTGGAACGCACACAGCACACTCCCTAAGCTAATTTCCCTACTTCCTAACTTCTAATATTAACCCCTCCCTTCCTTGGTGGGTCTCCCTCCCTTACACTCACATTCACACCTCCACACACCCGCAGTCCTTGCTGGGTACTGCCGACCCACGCCGACGCGCAGGCATTCCCCCCTCTGGGTTTACCAACGCGCGCCCTTTGACCCCGCCCCTCCCACACACACACCGGGGGTGCCAACCGCCCGTCTCCGTCCGCGCCACATTCACTACATTCACACCACACCTATGTATTACCATTTTATCTTATTCTCATTGTTTTGGTTGGAGGGTCCACTGCGATACATACCCCACACCTGCGCGCTTGCCACTTTTCGTCTAGGCTAGTTTTAATTAGACTAGTTAGGACCATGTATCCCTTTCTCGTAACTAGTTACTACCTCAACTTTTGCCCAGACGTTGCGACGCATTCCTCTCGCAATTTAACGATTGGAAAAATGCCCGCCAAAAAACAGCGTACTATGCCCATCCTTAGTGTCACTAGCATCACGTCGCGCCAGTAGGCACACAACGCTCCCACAGAACACGTCCTCTGAGGACCTCGCAACCTCGCCAGTGAACAAACCACCACGAACATGAATAAAATATTCCCGTCGTTGGCCATCGCCAATCGCGTTGCACTGACTCGTGTTTAGCGTGTCCCGGAAACTTACAGAAACAAGAAAATGCGCTTCGTGACGTACCCCGAATTCAGAATCTACGTGTTCAGTCGGGGGTCATTGCCAACCCCATTCCAGTGACTCAATACGTTGAACTTACGTGCTCAGGAAAACTGACTTCTAGAGCGTGATCTAAGCCCGAAGAGATAGACGAAATTGGGGAAATTAAACCCTTGACCTCGAGTCCCCTCCCCCACACGAGTTCGGTGCCATTGATGAGGGACGGGCTTGGGTCCCCGCTGCCCCGACACAGACGAACAAATAGACACACATCGAGAACATCCTGTTCGCCCAAGGGCATTCACTCATTTGAAGACGCTCCCAATTAGTGCACCATTACAAGAGAGAACAAAGGAACCCGTAACGGGGTATCATATTATTTTAGCTAGGTCTTAAAGCGCGCAGGGCTAGCCAAGTAGGATGTCTCCAACCATATAAGTATGTTGTATCTTGCCCAGTTAGTTGATAAGTGAATCATTGTGAAATACATTCATGTTATAGTATACGTTTATTGAAGACAAAACTTGTTGAATATCTATTGCATGTTTCTGATTGTGGAGACATCTTAATCATAATAAAATCAATGTGGTCAGTTCTGTTTAATTGGCCTAGGACTGATTTACGAGCTGTCACTAGTACTCCTCCTCTCTTTGAGAAACATTTCTCTGGTCCTTCGAAATTACACGCTCGGCTTGAAGGGAACGTGCGTGGTCCCGGCCGGCGTCCCAAATTTCCTGGACTTTGGCTCCCAACTGCAGCTATCCCCCTTCACCAATTTCCCAGTGTATGAGAATTCTCATGCCCCTCAACCACCCCCTTCTTCCACTGTCCAGGGATTTCGGGATATAAATTTTACCCATAATGCCTAGCAATCTCGTTTATAGAATATTCTAGAAAAATGCAAATAAACGAATAATAATAATTCCTGACTCTACACCCCTTTTATACACGACAATAATTTCATTTCCTATATAGGTTTCTTTCCCTCCCACCAAAACCAATCCTGCACGAGCGGGTGGTCTGTTCTAGGTAGCCCTGGGTCCAATCACCCTCTGTAACCGGAACTAGCACGTAGAGGGTGAGTGGCATTGCATCTCACAGTATCCCCTTCCTAAGCAACCCTCAGCTTCCTATAAGCACATCCTCCCCTATGATGCCCTATGAAAAGTGAATTACATTTGACGATTTCACCAATAACTCCGGAAGCCCTCACAAAATGTGACCTCAGGGGAATTAAACTATATCGGTAGAACGAGAATCAAGACCCCATTGAAGTAGATGCCCAAATTCAGACAGCACGTGCTTATTTAACACGACTGCTGCACCATAGAGAATATAAGATACCTTAATTTTATAATGACAAAAGTATACCAGGTTAAGAGAACAGTTCATGGTACAAATATTAAGATCTGTAGTGATATGGTTCGGACAAGCCAGGGAAATGAAACTCACAGTAACACTTAACACTAAGGTTTAATGATTAATAGGCTTGGAGGGTTCGGACGAGGTCTCGTTTGGAGAAGGTCCAGAGTGAACGCCTCATCAAGCGTCGTGGCTGTGGGGGAAGAGCCACAGGAGGAAATGAGGCGACTTGCTGGAGCGAACTGGTCCCGAAGCGGCTTGCTGGAGTGAACTGGTCCCGAGGCAGCTTGCTGGAGAGGACTGGTCCCGAGGCAGCTTGTTGAAGAGGACTGGCCCCAATGTTTGCTGGAGAGAACTGCTGCTTGGAGTGGAGAGCTGCTTGAAGAGGAGTACTGCTTGGAGCGGAGAGCTGTTTGAAGATGTCCTGTCCTGGAGTGAACTGAACTGCTCGTCTCGGCTTGGTCCCCCTCCTTATAAAGGAGGCTGATGCTGAATCAGGCGAACTTTCCGGGTTCCTGATTGGTCCGTTTAGTTTTGGTGTGGACGTCTTTGCTAACTATGCTTGTCAACTATAGCTAGCGGTACATAGGCCTAGGTCGAGTCGTATGCCGACCGCTCTCCGGCGAGTTTTCCGAGTTCCTGACTGGTCAGTTGCCTTGCGCTAGGACGTCCTTGCTGACTATGCTTGCCAACAATGGGTCATATAAAAGCCTAGGTCGGGATGCGTCACGGTCAGGATAACTGAGCTAAGCCAGAGCCTTGTGATAGCTCTGGGACGGGTGGGTACTCATATCCACTCTGATACCTGGCTATAACAGGCGGCTGGACTGCTGGAATCCTTCAGGCTCACCAGCGCTCTCCTTGAGAAGGGTAGGGACCCTCCACACCCAGAGTTCAAGCCCCCACCACCATGGCTGTCGATACCTGCAACCTTCGTTGTCGCAAAGCTTCCCAGTAAGAAGTTATGTGACCAGGAAAGAGTACGAGCGCAGGCCCTACAAGGCAACCGCGCACTGTCGGAACCTGGAATGGCGGTCTATTCTACGGATGGCTCCGTAGACCCCAACAGGCCCCGTAGTGCGGGGGCTGCCTTCGTGACGGATGATTTGACCTTCGGCAGGAGAGTATCTGATCATGCGTCCACTCTCCAAGCTGAGGCCATAGCGGTCCAAGGAGCGTTAGAGCATGCTCTAATATCTCGAGCTGGTCCTGTCGTAATCCACACGGATTCACAGTCTCTGCTAGGCAGCTTAGAATCGACACAGCCCAGCGACAATGTACGCCTACTGACCTCCATCCTAGCACTTCTGCTGAAGCTGCATCAGCAAGGCAGGAGTGTTACGCTCAACTGGGTGCCAAGCCACGTAGGTGTCCCAGGTAACGAGCTAGCCGACGTCGCAGCTGAAGCGGCGCGCCAAAGACCCGAAGTCGATGTTGTCGTCCCTCTCAGCAGAAATCAGTTGCGCCTGCGCACCAGGGCTCTTAACCAGGTACAACGTTTCCTTCAGCACAGACTGGAGGCAGAGGTGTCAGAGAGGGCGAGGTGGTACAGGGCAGTCACATACTATGAGCCCCTTGTACTTCCTCGCTCCACACCTAGAAAAGTGGAAACTCTGCTCTTCCGTCTGCGGCTGGAGGACCGTTGTTTCTGGGAAATCAAGAGAGATTCGACACCTGAAGACAGAAGATGCCACCCAGAAGCTACCCTCAAGCACTACCTCCAGCATTGCCCCGCAACTGCTTTTCTGAGGAGAGGGCCTCCGACAACATCTGAGGGTCTTGTGCGTCGCCTATGCCGCCACCTAAGCGATTACGAACTGCGTCGGCTGGTGGAGTGTCAGCCCACCCCCTTTAATTATTTCATGTTATTGCACTTGTACTCCTTTTATGTCAGGAAGGGTGAATTCACCGAGATGTGCATGCGTATTTCACATAGGCATGCACATCCGGTTAATGTATGGGTGGTCGTGGCCAAACCACGACCACTCATACATTGAATCACCCCCTCCCCCTTTTTTTCTTAAAATTTATTACAACACTGCTACTCATTACTAAACATCGTATACAGTTCACGTTGGGAAGGGTGCATTCACCGAGATGTGCATACGTATTTCATATACGTATGCACATCTTGTGAATGTATGAGTGTGTGTGGTTGGGTCCACACACACTCATAAGTCCAATCACCCACCAAACGGGCTCACAACCAAAGCCCGTGGGAGCCTAAGGTTGATTCACACTATCGGTCCGGTCGCGCTCCGCTCTCGGTTCTGAGGTATTCACACGTACGGTCCGCTCTCGCTCCCGTCATTGCCCCTCCCTCGACACCAGTAGAAGTCTTACCATCAGTTACGAAGGATGTGTGACTTTTCTGACGCCGAGTTGGCAATAATCGCTATTGCACTTGATGAAGAAGGAAAACAAAATAGAAAAAGAAAGAGATTGTGGGTTCATCCTAGTTATAAGATAGGAAGACTGAAGGAGAATTTCATACTCTGCATCCTCGTCTTATTGGTGATGAGAGTAAATTCCACAGCTATTTCAGAATGAACAAAGGAACATTTGAGAAAATACTATCCAAAATTGAGGATGACCTGAAATGTACCAGAAGATGCTGCACTTCCTGGCACTGATGTGCTTGCACCATACGTTATAGTGGGAGATGAGGCTTTCCCGCTGAAGAGAAATTTGATGAGGCCCTACCCAGGTTCACAGACTGAACATAAGGTAGAGAAGAGGATTTTTAATTATAGATTATATTGAGCCAGGAGGATAGTTGAGTGCACATTTGGTATTCTAGTGCAAACCTTCAGAATATATTTAAGGAAACTTAAAGCTATGCCTTCTAACGCTAATGCAATCATTACAACAACATGCATACATCACAATCTGATACACCCAAATGCTGTTGCATTACCAGATACTGTTGTCATGCCTCCATCAAACACAGTACGTCCAATGAGAGGAAGAGGGGGAAATGCTACAAAGGAGGCTTTTGGCGTGAGAGAAACAATGAAAGATTATTTCAGCTCCCCAGCTGGTTCAATGCCTTGGCAAAATGATAAAATATAAGTAGACAAACAAACTTGTGTAGGAATATTTGTTGAGTGAGCTAAGGAGATGCATTTCCGCAGTGGATAATAGGCTGTTATTATACATATGGAATTTCTTTCTTCGGTTAATAATGTGTATTTTTTTTCTCTCAGTACCTTGGCAATATGTAAGTATGCAAACATTATTGTATAGGAAAATTGTTTAGTGAGGATAGGAAATGCATTTCCACAGTGGACATTAGGCTATTGTATGGAATTTCTTACCTTCACAACCCAGCTACCTGCTTATTTCAACACAGCTTCTTCTTTTCGCCACGTTATCACTGTAGTGCAGCGAAGTTAGGTCATACAGCTCTGGTTTATCTTTTGACTAATTCTATTGGCATTTCATCTGAATCCACAAAATTAAAGTAAGTTTTGTAGGTTATATTTTATTCAGTTGGTGCTTATGTATATCCTAGCTGTACGCATTGTCATTGTATCAGTGATAATTAAAAAGAAAACGTATTTTTATCATTTTTCTAACTTTCTCATGATCCCGTTGTAGTGTTTTCTTTGGATTATCCATGGTTTGGTAGGACAGGTAACACTACTTGCTTATATGAAGGCTGAATCTCGACTGGAGTGGAGCAGGAGGAGCAGGAGGAGCAGGACCGTGGCAACTGAGTTCACACTGGCTCTCACGGTCCGCTCACGGTCCGCTCTCGCTCCAGTAATATTATCTTTTGACGGAACCGTGACCGGAGCGAGAGCGCCAGTGTGAATGCTTCCACTGAAATTAATGAGACAATATTGGACCGGACCGAGAGCGGACCGCGACCGGACCGATAGTGTGAATCAAGCCTAAAACTCCCAAATTACACACACACACACATGCGTCACGGCTGACTGACACTTACCGAGCAACCGCTGAACAATAAGTATCGACGCTCACGCATATTGCCCAGTTTTCGTACGAAGAAGAAATTCCCGGTACCCGAGACATTCTCGGTTCTCTGAGAACTCGCTCTGCCGGATGATACATGTCCCCTTAACTCTGCTGTAGACAACCATAGCCCCTGCGGTCTTTAAAACTTGGTTGTTCTACAGTAGAGGGGGAACCTCCCTCCCGGTCTCGTGCCTCTCCGGCTCTACCGGCATAGACGCGTGCGTGCTTGGCCAGTTATCACCAGCGATAGTAGCCGTTCCCCACGACTCCCGCGCCGAGAAACACTCCCCTGTATATGCTCGCGGCCTTGTCAGTGTAATCGCCCGAGATTTTTTAACTAACCGATAACTAACGTTTCCTGTCCCCCGCTACCCGCCCAACAACCGCCCTACATCATACCCCCTCCTTTTTCCCCCCTTCCCATCACACTTAACACAAATAACACCAAACAAAAAAAAAAAAAAAAAAAAAAAAAAAAAAAAAAAAAAAAAAACGCTAACCCTTTGCACTAGGCGCAATGGGTCGAGTTAGAATCCGGGACTTACGTCCCAAAGATAACCGACAAAGAACTAAGGAACTCTGGGACACTCTGGCCAAACAAAACATATACATACACAAACTAATACCACAACAAAACGCATACATCTTACTCACAGACAACACAACAACTGAAAAACTATGCCAAAAGGAAACCAACACAGTCTTCTCTAACAACGGATACGACATACAAGACCCTCCTGAACTCAACGCCAACAGAACACTAGTCATTACCCACATAGACCCTTACGTTACAGAACACTCAACAGAAGAAATCAAACACGAAATAGAAAGACTGAACCCCAACACACACGTCACACAAGTCATCACTCTTCCACGCACCAGAACAGTTCTCAAGATTAAATTCGAATCCACACAAATGGTGAAAGACTGCCTCCTCAAGGGACTAAATATGTTCTCTCGATCATTCCCCACACATACACTCAAACAGGAAACATACACATACATCCCCAATGTACCAACTGTTACTCACTTGATCACGTACGCAACACTGCCCACACCCATTCCCATACATGGCCTGCTCTAACTGCGCATCCACTGAACACCGACGGGACAAATGTACGTGTGTACTGACAAAATGTCTTCTATGCCAAGGGGACCATCTAGCAGTTGCACACCGCTGCCCCAAGAGAAAAGAAAAAGAAAGGGAAATCAACAAACAAAAACAACAACAGACACAAACCAATTCACAAACATATGCCTCTGTCACTACATCAAAACCTGCACTCCTCCCTACACCAACAAACACGACCACATCACTTCACCACCTAACAATAAACACAGCCATTACACTAGCCACCCTCATGGATACACAGGAACCAGGATCATTCCAAAACACACTTAACGCAGTATACCAAGCCAATGGCCTACCCACAGTCATCATCCCTCCCCAAGCCATTAACACACAACTATTAGCTAAAGCCCTTCATAACCACACCAAACTCATCATAATACCTACCAACACACACACAACAGAACCTATGGAGACAACAGAACAATCACTGAAGAGACCTGCACCAAACACCGATGACACTAACCCCCCACAGAAACAAGCACCAAACCTTAAAAAAAAAAAAAAAAAAAACACTGGAGGCTGGAACTTCAACTTGTAACATCAGAAACAGAACAGATACCATCAGACCCCACACACGACACCCTTAAATCACTCATCAACATCCACAGAATTAAAATAATACACACAGCACAACAAGAAAAGAACATAATTGAACAAATGGCCACAGACAAAATAAACCTAACACACTACAACATTGTCAGAGTAAACGAAACAAAATTCAACAAACTCAAACAAGGACACTTTGACCTCCACAAGAACACAGAACACGAACGCCACTGGACACACAACGCCGAATAAACAATTACAACACACTTCTACCTCAACACTATGGAACAAATACACATCATCCAACACAACATAATACAGTGGACATTCGACAGAAGAAACGAACTTTGTAACATGTACAACATAACAACACCAGACATCATACTTTTAAACTCGATAGGTACACCCGACAGACTCAAAATATACAATTACACAGTACACCGAAGAAACGACTTTAACCAAACACAAGCAGGCATAGCAATAGCCATTAAACATAACATCAAACACAAAATACTAGACGACTTTCAGGACGAAATACTAGCAATCAAGATTGACACAAACCAAAGACCCATTATAATAGCAACCTTATACTTACCTCCCAGACCTTCATAACCACACCAAACTCATCTTCCCTATAGATGACATACTAAGACTGACGAGAAAAACACTACCTATATACATAATGGGAGACATGAACGCTAAGCACCCCACACTAGGACACAGCAACGCAAACATCACAGGAAGACAAATAGCACAATTAATACAAAGAGGACACTTAACACACTTAGGACCAGACTTTCCTACCTTCATTACACACAATGGACAAGGAACACCAGACATAATACTAACAAACCGACATCATCACTTAAACTACAGAATACACTTAACACTAGCAACCAAACCCATAACAATACCTACACCAGCTAGATACACATTCCACAAAGCAGACTGGACAGAATTCAAAAACACATTAAACAAAGAAAGAACAAAATATGACAAACAAAGACAAAGAACAACACGTAACAAACAATACATAGACGACAAACTTAACACATCATCACATGGTACACTATGATACAACAAGCCATGGACAAACACATTCCCCAAACAAAACACAAAATACTACCACACCCAAGACAATCAAACACACTGAAACTACTACAATGGCAATACCAACAACTACAAACGCGAGCACACAACAACAGCGGCACATGGATACCACAAGCAAAACGAACATTACGCAACATACAAAATAAACTACTAGAAGAAAACAAACAACTATACAGCGAACACTGGAACAATGAAATACGAAAAATAAACCTAAAATACAACGACACCAAATATTTCTGGACACAAATTAAAAAACTAACAGGAACACCTACTACCACCACCCCTTACATCATACACAATAACCACAAGATACATAAAGACAAGGACAAGGAACACATATTCAGACAACACTGGAGAAACGTATTCAGAATCACACCAACAGAAAATACAACATTTTACATGGAACATGAAAGAACAATCACAGCACATGTGCAAAAAATACAAGACGACATCACACCTTTTAACTTAGCTGACATGAGACGACTCGACCCAGCCAACACACTCACAAAACCCTTTACACTAACACCAAACACATAATACAAAACTTCAAAGACAAAACACCTGGACAATCACAAATAAACAAAATAACACTAACTAACATACCAGACTCAACACTACAATTACTCACAGAAATATTCAATGAAACATTCAACATGAGATACTTCCCCGACACATTCAAAACAGCCGCACTAACATTCATACCCAAACACGGAAAAAAACTCACAAACATAAACAACTACAGACCGATATCACTACTTGAAGTCCCAGGAAAAATACTAGAAAAACTCATACAACAAAGACTACTCAAACACTTACATAATAACAACCTAATAAACGAACACCAACATGGATTCACAAGACGAAGAGGAACACACACAGCCATAGCCACACTATACGAAACAATAGCCATAAGCCAAAGACACAACCACGGATGCAACATAATATCACGAGACATAACAAAAGCATTCAACAAAATATGGCACACAGGACTTAAATACAAAATACACCAAACACATCTCCCTGACATACTAACAAGAATACTTTGCAACTACATCGACAACAGACAAGCACAAATACGAATACACCATTACATAGGAAGACCCTTCAACATACACAGCGGAGTCCCCCAAGGAAGCATTATTTCACCAACACTATTCAACCTCTACACACACGACACCCCCAACCCGACACACGGAGTCACACACATACAATTTGCAGATGACCTAACACAAAATAATCACATATCCAAGTAAAAAAGGCAAAAACATGTTAGCACTAAAAACAAGCAGAACAATAGAAACAATAAACACATATGAACAACAATGGAAAATACAAACAAACACAGCAAAGTTCCAATTACTTAACATATCAACACAGAAACCAGCAGAAATGTGGATAGGAGACACACACATACAAAAACAAAGAAACAAAAATACTAGGATTAACACTTGGAAACAGAGGTCTACAAACACACGCACAAAACAGAAAACATCAAGCAGAAAAAACACTACAAACACTAAGACGATTCAGAAACCTAGACACCAAACTAATACTAAGACTATACAAAGTACTCGTACGACCACAACTAGAATACATACTAATATCAACTATCACACTATAACCAAGCCAACTCCAAAAACTACAATCAGTACAAAACAAAACACTTGATTCGCCACACACTCCATACCTTAACACAATAGAAGAACTACACACACAACATAAACTCGAACCACTTAACACAAGACTCTACAGACTAGCTTACAGAACATGGAACAGACTTACAATCACAAACCCAGAAATAGTAGAACTCAGTGAAAACATCGACACAGAAGACGGACACGATCACAACTGGTGGCCTAGACTCTCCCCGATCATCAACGGAGCCCCACCTGAACCTAAATACATAATATAACATTCAATACACCACTACACACCACTATTTTCATTGTTCAACTAACTATACTAACCCAACTAACACTATAACTATTATTACTAACATTATTATTATTATCATTGTTGTTAATAAATAATGATAACACGTGCGAATAATTATACAAAAAAAAAAAAAAAAAAAAAAAATCCAATGAGTATGACAACAAGAATCAATACCCTCCCCCTAACCTTACAATCCACTAACCGTCATCCCCTATGGGAAAACAAAAAGTCATACTCATTGGAAAAAAATGTATACATGTAGAATAAAAAAAAAAAAAAAACTCCCCACCACCATGAAGACACAAAAGAAGTTTAACAAGTATTAATAAAAATAACCCCCATAGAATTCAACACCTAAATAAAAATAGGCAAGAATAGTCGTATACATAAAAAAACTAACAACCAACGAACAGTAATAATACTAACAAAACCAACAACATCAACAACAACTCAAGTAAGAAGACAAGAAGAACGAACGATAAGAGATGGCCCAACCTCCAACCGAAAAAACATAAGTGGCAGATGCTTCCATACGACATCACCAACGTTATACAAAAAAAAGTATATATATAATTAAAGTAGCAAGTGGGTCTGCCCCACATCTATTGTAGCTCCAACTTTCTTCCATTTCCTCCTTTACTTCTTTTTACACACACACACACACACACACACACACACCCTCCCCCCTCCCTCCTCTCCTCCATCTTACCTATCCTATCTAGTAGTAGTAGTAGTCACGGCTGAAATATAAACACCACATCTTGAGGCAGAAAGTCTGGAATTAGAATTCAATTCGCCAGACTACACACACTGCCACGCTACCCGTCGAGCTGCAGAGAACACAAGCTCGGCTCTCTGAAGCAAGAAGAACCAGGATACAAGCCGCCATGCAGTCCCCAGGAAACACGGACACGCCATTCACCCTGCAAGAACTACAGTCCACCTACAGGACATCCACTGACACGGCTCCCGGTAGCGACCGAGTGATCTACTCCATGATCACCCATCTGGGTGATGCCGGAGAGAAAGCGCTCCTCCAACTGGTGAACACCAGCTGGCTGTCGGGGAGAGTTCCATACAACTGGAAACAAGCCGACATTGTCCCTTTCCCCAAGCCTAAGGAGCCTGGGAAGTATCGGCCCATCTCCTTGACGAGCTGCCTTGGAAAAACCACGGAAAGGATGGTCCTACGAAGACTACAGTGGAAACTAGGACCACCCCCAGAGAATCTCAACGGTTTTGCCAGAGGGATAGGGACAGCTCATTGCATTGCCACATTGATGAGTCACGTGGAGCGAGGTCACGCAATGGTCGTCTTCTTTGACCTCGAAAAGGCATTTGAACTGGCCAGTCCCGATGCCATCCTGGAAGGTCTTGCCGCCAGAGGGACTCGGGGGAGGCTCCTGCAGTGGATAGCGGACTACCTGTCTAACAGAAGAGCCAGGGTCCTGCTGCAGGGAGCAGTCCCCAGCTACCACCCCTTGGAGAACGGTACACCACAGGGTGGGGTGATAAGCCCCACCCTGTCCAATGAGCTAATGGCAGAACTGCTCGCCACCCCTCTACCTACAGGATGTCATCTGATATCCTACGCAGACGATGTCGCCCTAGTGGTGAAAGGGAGAGGAGCCAAGTTTAGGAAAGCACAAAAAGGCCTCGATGACATATCCGAGAAGTGCAATGAGCTTGGCCTTAAGATATCGCCACCAAAGACCAAAGCCATGTGTTTTGGCGGCAAAATGCCCTCGGCAAACAGACTACTCCTACAGGGGCATGAGGTAGAGTGAGTAAAAGCACACATGTACCATGGCGTATGGATAGACTCCGTGCTGTCATTTAAGACAGAGGTGGCCTACCTCCGGGAAAGGGCCCTTGCCCGGATAAATGTCATGAGGTCTTTTGCAACCAGGGAAGCCGGGGCCACTAGTACTGTTCTCAGGACCTTCTACGTAAGCGCGGTAAGGCCACTGATAGACTATGCCAGCGCTGCCCTTGGTGGCCTCCCTGAGAACCAGATATCCAAGATAGACGCAATACAAAACCGGTCCCTGCGCGTCATACTTAGTGCACCACCCTGGACCCTGGTTGCCAACATGCAACAAGAGACGGGAATACAGCCGGTCAGTGCCAGGATCTCATAACGTGTGGCCGCCTTCGCTACCAGAGTCATCCAAAAGCAGCAGGACTCCTTCCTACAGCGAAGGATAATCGCGGCTCTGCAGCAGGACCCTGAGGTCTTCCCGATGAACAGATGGTCGGCGAAGCTCGCGCGACGCACCAGGGAATTACACCTACAGGACCTCATCCTACTAAAAAGAAGGGATGTACCGATGGATGGATATATGCAACCTCCGCCCTGGGAGAGTCTACCACCACCGCAGCTGCGGGCGAAAGCTGAGGAGACTATGAGGGCCGTCACACCTGAAAAATCCGTGGTGTATTACACCGACGGATCAGTAGATGCTGAGCGCATGACGGCAGATGCAGCGTTTGTCACACACGACAGGGAGTAAGGGTGTTGGGCACTCGCTGCTCAATGCAAGCGGAGGGAATTGCAGTGGGACTAGCACTGACCCACGCCCTCAACACCCACCAAAGCCATGTTGTACTCGTAATACATACTGATAGTCTGTCATTGATACAAATTATCCATAATGACATACATCAAGACTATATGCAACTAATGACATCTTTGCTGTTTCAGATAAGGTCCCTCCATGAGCAAGGACGGTTAGTCGTCCTTAACTGGATTCCCGGACACATCGGCCTGCTGGGGAACGAAGAGGCAGACAGTGAGGCAAGGAAGGCAGCGGCCAGTCACCATATGGACGGCGGTATTGGTGCGCTCCCGAGTCGGGCAGAGATCTTGACCATTGCTGCAAGAACACTGACCCGGCGAAAGGTAGAGAAGCACAAGCTGATGGCGCCTATGAGGCCGTCAGCCCTGTGGTACAAGAGGACGCCCAACTATGAGAAGTTTGCCACAGGAATGCGCCTCGCCAGGGCGCAAAAAGTGGTCCTACATCGCCTTCGTCTAGGGTATCGGTGTTTCTGGGAGATTGCGAGACGCCAAGAGGACTGCCAACACTGCAGCGCGGTGGGGGCCAATACGTTGGTCCACTACCTGTCCAGCGTCTGGATTTCTTCGAGCGGGTCCCGCCACTTCACCTGAGGGTCTTGTGAGGAGGCTATTGGGCGCGCTCAACCCATACCGGCTTCGGCGCCTAATGGAAGTGTCACCCCCTAGATAATGTCCCCCAGACTATATTTTTTTCTCTCACTTTCCTTGATGAATATACACTGAGTATATAACCTATATACCACAAAGCATATCCGCTCACCATGACTTTGTTTCTTTACAGCAAGGGCGACTGGCCATCTTTACTTGGGATCCCGGAGGGCATGGACTGAGGCAAGACACACATCAGACCGGGAGGCAGAACAGCACCGGAGAGATTGCTGACACCATACACTCTTAGTACTGTAATTTATTGTAAAAGTCCTTCAGACTTCTTTAAAGGTAGCGGGTTGTGACTCGCGCAAGTTTTCTTTTGTATATACTTGCAATCAATAAAAAAAAATGTGTCACGGCCAGTCTGGTTTAGACCAGTGGCGCGTCGCCACACATCCTCTTAATGACGCTGACCTCAAGCCAACCCCAATTCCATCTCATATGTCATATATGTCGTTGATTCATGTGTCATAATCACGGCTGAGGACCCACCGTATGTTACATAGTATGATAATATATAACAATTTCAAACTCTGCTTTATTCTTGTAAGATAAATGTATTTAAAAGAAAACTAAACCAATGATGTCGCCGTCATTTCCATAATTTCGAAGGCCTTTAATCAACAATCAAAATAAAGAACATCGGAAAACGGCGAAAAAAACGCCAAAAGGTACTGGTTTGACAGAAATAGGTCGAACTATGTTTTATTTTTGGCAAAAAATGGCAGGGTTGACGTTGTTTTTTACTTGGTTATACCGATAAACACACTTTATTACATTAATCAGGGCTAAAGATAAGTATTACTAACTGTTGTCCAGGATAATCAAACTGACTGACATAAAAACTACCAGAAACAGCCATTCTTTTGGCGATACTTGTAGAATATGGCGTATTGTTTACATAGTAAAGGAAAATCATCTAATTTACTATTTCTACTATATAGTATAGTAACGGAAATAAGGGGACCATAAATATAAATTACACGTTGAGAATAATTACACAAAAGTCTATTCTATGAAGTTAGATAATCTGTGCGGATTTGTGATGACAGTTGTTTTGAGGAATTCGCGCCAAGTTCTGGATGACGAATTCTCAGTTACTGTAGGCAATTTAATTCGTAAAGTGGGTGGTAACCGAAGGTAAGACTTAGAAATATAGATAGATAGACGTTATTTGGCAATGAATCAATGTACATGAAGTGCAAATAATGACAAGAACACATAGTTCGGAAAAATAAATGCAAATTGCCGATGATAACACAAAAGCATGTACACTTATTTCCATTGTCACAATTAAGTTAACAATAACAATCTGATGAGGACCACAATGATTGTGGTCCTCATCAGATTGTTATTCTACAGTAAGTCACACTGACAACATACGTAGGGGGTTAAGGGGACCAGAGACAATCATGAGAGTAATACCAGTCAGAACACATATGACACATAAACATTGTTATAGTTTTGCTAATATTACTAAAATCAAAAAATGTTTGTACACATGACATAGGAATATTGAGACCAAAAATTTGAGCACCATCACAAAAAGGAACATTCCAGCAAAGGAACAACAAAATAATATTAAACTGTGACAAAACAGTATGAGTACTATATCAGAGTAGTACCATTAATGATATATTGCATTATAATTATTCTACAGGCACAGCTGTATCAACATGTATGAGTGAGTACTATATCAGTAGTACCATTAATTATATACTACAATATTCTACATCTGTAACAACATGTAGTTATAGTGAATGCTACACTGCAGCTAGGGTCACCTATTAATTAAATCTAACATTTAACCTGAATATTGGGACGGAGTGGGCAATTAGTATGAGCACTAGGGAGTAGTACATTATAACCTGAAGCACCAGAGGTAGGGTACAGGGGACCAGTACTTGAATGAGTAAAACAACAAGGAGAACGAGGAAAAAGGTCAGATCATAACTGTTCTCGGACCCTACCTGAGACATATACCATATTATGACCAGCAAAACAAAGGTGGACACCAATTTGTAAACCTCAATCATTGTTATACTTTATAATACTAAACTAAACTTCTGAAGAACAAAAAAGGGGGGAGGTCAGAACAGTTATGAGTGAACGCAGATTTGGATAGTATTACTCATGGAATCAGGTATCCCTCACTAAGCTAGTAGTACACAAAATCAAGGCTGTCCTCTGTCCATAGCTGAGACAAATAGTAACCCTTATTTCTTGAAGGTAACCTTGCTATTTGACTTCTTAAGGGGGTACGCGACACCTGGAGGTCATTTTCTAAACTATTTAGAGTAAAGAGCTGAAACTTCTCAGGTAAATAGGTATCCATGTTGCCTACATTTTAGGTGAAACAGAATTATGTATGTACATATGTACACATGTACGTATACCAGTAGCAACATTTAAAAGTGCACAGCACCATAATACGTGGACCAATTTGTTTTATATTTTGGCTATGATTAGTCAGTAGGCACACCTAGGGCCGGTCATTGAGTAATTGAACAATTTCATTTATCCTTTTGCATACAGGCATTTCAATTTTAATGTCCGGCAAAAATTGTGAAAAATAATTTTTTTGGTCTTGTTTCCATTATTACTCCGAACTCTTTCATCCTATTCAAAATCTTTGAACGATCGGCCCTAGCAGTTACTAAAAGTAATATTCCCTGTAAGTTTCATCTAAATCTGATGTATTTTAGATTTTTTATGATTAAAAAAAAAGTAAAAAAAATATTGAATGGAGATATGGCAACTTGAAATATAAATATATCTGTACCTTGCTTATAGTTTCACCAATTTGACTGATTTTTTCATGGCTTAATTCTTATTATATAATGAGTAAGTACAGTAAAAATCATCAACATATTTTAATTATAAGTACTTTAAATACTGAAAAACTAAAGTATAAGTATATCACAGTAGTGACGACGCACAGACGACACCATCATATAATATGCTTTTTTGCACCTTTGGCAGTTTCTTCATATGAAACCTCACTGCTGGGGGTCTTCAGGGTATCTAAATAATTGGAAAGAGGTTTATTTTCCAGCAGTGGGCGCCTTCTCTTTCCTCATCAGATTCCCCTCACCAATCTATGTTGGTAGGGCACCCCCTCTAGCATCATATGATGTCCCTTCTTCTCTCTTCTTTCTCTCTTCTTCCTGTATAGCCTTGATCTTTTTCCTCTTGCTTTCTTCTTTGGATTTAATCTTCCTCTTTGAATTGTTTAGTCTAATGTTGTCCTTTACCTCTGTCACTGTCACAGAGGTGCAGGTGAGGGCGGTGGTGGAGTGAGAGGTGGTGAGGTCTTGGCTAGTTGTCTTTGACTGCTTGCCATCTTTAACTGCTGTTTTTTGTCATTGTGGATGTTCTTTTGTTCTTTTTGTTACCCATGATGACTGTACTAAAGAGTAATATGTACTAGCTAAAGTAATAGATTGCAATGAGAGCTCATGAGACATGCGCACTTTTCCTTTCAGAGCTAGCCGGTAACTGACGCTTAGCTTCGCTCAAAGTTGGCAAAACTTCTCCCTCCACCTTCCTCCCTTCCCCTCCACCATCGTACTGGCCATTGAAGCACTGGGCGAGCGTAAATTCAATCAAATTTCAACGTTATTCGATGCGCCTGAAGGTCCTAAATGGCACGCCTCTCTCTAGTGTGGGTTGCTCCTTTAACTCTGTCCCTTTAAACCTCACCCAAGACCTTTAAATTGCGCGCGGCTGGAAAATTATTTGTCGGGATTTATTTCTAAATGGTATACGAACATTTTGAACACAGTTTTGAAAAATGCCATATCTTGACCAAATTCACCCCCCCAGGTGTCGCGTACCCCCTTAATGGACACAGGTAGTGAGTTCCATAGTTGAGCACCTGTGAAGTGAAAACTGTTTTTGGTGAAGGGACCTGCATGAGGTACAATAAGAGACTCTTGACTGTTCTGGGTTCGGTTCTCAGCCGATAATGTAAAATTACAGCTCGCATATGAAGGAGCAGAATTATGAACGACATTGTAAACCTGGTTTAGTTTCAGCTGCTGGACACGATATTTTACAGGTAACAATCCTACTCTGCTAAATTCTTCAATACCAATATGACTACGTTGAGGTAAATTTAGTATGAATCTAATTATCTTTTGTGTAACCTGTAGCCGGGACTGTTTTTTTCTGCTCAAACTACTGTACCAAGAGCTACAAGCATAATCAAAGTGATGCTGTAACAAGGCTGAGACCAGAAGCTTCTTTGTTTCCAGATCAAAATTTCTGGCTTTTCTGTACAAAAATTTGACTTTATGTGAACACTTGGATACAATCTTATCTGTCATGGCATTCCCTGAGAGGGACTGATCTAAGGGTATTCCAAGATAGGTTACCTCTTGTTTTGACTCTTAAGACATTAACCCCACATCTGACCTGTACATCGCTGTGTTTCCTGAGGTTGGGTTTTGATGCGAAGACAATAGTTTCCGTTTTACCAGAGGTGTAAAGACAGCCTATTATCTGTGAGCCACTCCTGGACCGATGACAGTTCGACACTCAGTTTCTCCTCTACTTCAACTGGGTCCCTACCTGAGACAATTAGAGCGGAGTCGTCTGCAAATAGCAGTAACTTACAGTTCACAGCACCTGGCATGTCATTAATATAGACCAGGAACAGTAGCGGTCCTAGAATAGAACCTTGTGGCACACCACAAGTTATCTCTGTCATCTGAGCAGGCTTCATTTACCTGTACTAGTTTGCGACCTGTAAGGTAGGACGTGAACCAGCCAATATTCGCCACTCCTAATGCCTGAATTTTTTTTTAATAGAATATCATGGTCCACTGTATCAAATGCCTTTGGTAGATCCAACAAGACTAAACCCGTGTAATTACCTCTGTCACATTCCTGTTTTATCAGCTTAAAGGTATATTAAGCTGGTGTCTGTTGAGTAATTCGTTCTAAAACCAGATTGCATACCGTATAGTAGATTACGTTCTCTGAGGTAGGTATCTAACTGATTGTATACGATACATTCCAACACCTTGGAAATAATACCTAGAATTGAAACAGGCCTGTAGTTACCTGCCTCAGTTTTTGCATTTTTCTTATAAAGAGGTGTTACCCAAGCCCTTTTCATGTCACTTGGGATAAATCCTGAACCAATAGACAAATTTATTATGTGGGTTATTGGGGGAGTAATAATTGTGGCTCCATCCTTAACAAACCTCGCAGGAATGTTGTCTAACCCTGTAGCCTTATTGGCACTTACGCTAGCCAGTAATTTAAACACTTCTTTTTGAGTGGTCTTATGTAGTTTGAAACACTTTGTGGACTTGTCTTTATAGTACTCCTGAACATACCCGAGCCCAAACTTCCCAGAACTCGTTGGGAGGGATTTAACCCCTTCCATACGGTGCCGCACACGTAGGCGTCATGGGGAGCGAGTGTATTCGCGAGGCTGCCATATCGGCGTCTTGATTATATTTATTGTAGTCGCCCCTCCATAATGACATTCTTTCTAATTCTTTTGTAATCGCATTTTCTATGGTTATCAAAATTCACGGGTGAAGAGAGAACGATCGATATAAGCGGTGACTATATTTTATGATGCGAGTATTATTACGACACGTCGTACGGCTGGCATTGGCTGCTGCCACCGAGATCTAAGTCCATGACGCCTACGTGTGCGGCACCGTATGGAAGGGGTTAACTAGTTTTGTGGCTATGGTTGTGAAAAAGGTGTTGAAGTGGTTGGCTATGGTGTTCCTATCAGAGTTAAGCTCGCCGTTTATCATGAGTTCTATCCTGTCTACTTTGTTACTAGGCTTTGTGTGAACTTCTAGAGTCTTTAGTGTTTGCCAAAGCTTCCTTGGATCGTGTTTGTTCTGGTGCACCACCTTAGTACAATAATCAGCTTTGGCTTTTTTCCTTCCAATATTTCACCTGATTCCTATAGTACAGAAAGCCATTATAGTCCTCCTGATTTCCACTTTTCCTAAATCTGGCAATAAATCTGTTTCTATCTCTAATTAAACCCAGTACTTTGTTAGTCATCCATGGCTCTGTCCTCTGTTTTATTCGTATCTCTTTGAGAGGCGCTACTCTGTCTATGATAGTAAGAAATGTGTACTTAAGATTAGACCAAGCCTTATAAACATCTGTACAATTTAGAACTGGCGACCAGTCTGTCCTACCCAGTTCATCTGCAAAATGTTCTCGTGAGTAATGCTTCATGGAACGAAGCTTCACTGTGTTGTGCTTGTTGAAAATCGTCTTCCTAGCTTTCCTAGTACAATATATGAGCTTGTGGTCACTAAGACCATAATCACAAGCACCAGCCTGCGTTATCTTGTTACGATTGGAGACCAGGATAAGATCTATGATGGACCTGGATGTGTCTGTTATTCTAGTAGGCTCGTTGATCAGTTGTGTCAGGCCATGAGATATTAGCAAGTCTCTCATTGCCTTAATAAGGTTGTTATTTGTACTTGCCAGATTCGTATTAAAATCACCTAGGATAATAATTTCTTAGTCATGCATATTGACCCGATTGAAACAGGTAGATTCTAATGCGTTATAGAAGGACATCTGTTTCGGTGGTCTGTAACAGACCCCGCATAAGATGGGATGCGATTTAGGTAACAATATTTCTACCCACACAGCTTCGAGCCCATCATTACTCATAAGGTCTGTACGGGGGTTGAATGCTAAATCGTTGTTTATGAATGTACATACCCCTCCTCCGGTCCTCTTTCTATCATTACGCACAACGCTATAACCCGGGATCGCAATTTCCGAGTCGGAGATGGTACTGTCTAGCCAAGTTTCAGTGACACCGATGACTGCTGCCCTGGTCCACCGCGCAAGTAGACGGAACTCGTCTATCTTAGGTAGAAGGCTTCTGGCATTCAAGTGCAAGAAGTGGAGGCCCTGCTTGTTGAAGCAGTTGAAATCGCCCCCGGGTGTTGACTGGGGCGAGGCACAGTGATTGGGGTTAACAGGTGAAGGGTCAACCTCACCATCGGACAAGGGGGCTCCTGGTAGTTCATTGAGTGTACACCCATTGTAAGTGAAGTGGAGAATGTCCTCATTCACCAAGGCTGCATTGTAGGTTTCGAGAGAAATTCCACAACACTTGATGCGAGTCCATTCCCCACATGATTTGCAGCTGATGGCTCTGCTATTGCGACGGACTCCTTTTAGACAGCTTACACATGGGTGTTTTGGGACTCTCGTTGCAGCTGGGCCAGGACAGGGATGTATATCACCACAGAGAAGGAGGGTGTAGGACACCAGAAGCTTGGAAGTGTTGATTTTTCTCTTCGGTGGTATATGAGAACTTCCCTTTTGTTTAGCTAATCGAATCTGACGCCACTTTCTGACTTCTGTTGTTGAGGTAGGCGGGGGAAGGAACTGACACAGAGTATGGTGGTTAAAAGAGATCCTAGAACTTCTGTCTCTCACCCCAATGTTAGAGAGGAGCGGAGGGTAACCAGGAATGCCCACTGCAACGTATGAAGGTTGACCACTTGCAGCTACGTTAATCAGCAAGACTGCTCCCAGCATGGCTAAAAGCATACCGGTCATCCCTGGCACCATGTCGTAAATTTTCACGTGTATACACTATTCACGGCACCGATTACAAACTCATTAACTGGAGACACTTAAACACGCATACTTGCAACAACACTTCGGCCCCACTCAGGGATTTAAACAAGTCATTTAAGATTTCTTCTCTGTGCCAGGTTTATCCTTTCTGCCTTTACCACGATGAGCATTAAAGTCAGGATGGTTAAAAGTTCGGGAATTAAATCGAAAGGATAAGAAAGAGAAGGAAATAAGATCGGAAAGAGAAGGATACGAAGGAGGGAGGAGGAGACTAGGCGAGGGGAGAGCAGGGAGGAGGAGGAGGAGGTCTAGCCATCCAAAGCCGTTTACTCGGCGTGCGAGGTGTGATTGGGGGGAGGGGGAAGGAGGGGTAGGTGATTTATGACCCCTCAAACATGGCCACACTGGCACCCTTGTTCAACTTATAAACAAGCTCGGCCTCGGGCGTTTCAGTTCTTCCTTTCAAATTTAAAATTTGTTTTCCTAATTGTGGCTGCTACTGGCTCAGCTAGTCACTGCATCTGTGAACCATGCTTAGATTAATTATCCATTCACGAGTCACTTAGAAACCTATCCCCTCCTTTGGCACTCCCCCCGCGTGATAAAATCCCCAAAAACACGGGAGCCACGCACACCCACGTCCGCACACACTGACCTCCTACTTTGTTAACGGTGTGTAAATACTTCACAGTTATCACAAGTAAGGTTTGGTAACTAAGAAATGATAATGTACAATGACTGTTAGTGTTGTAGTACTTAGGGCTTTTAATGGGAAAGACTAAATCGAGATTTTTCCTAAGTTAAGGCTAAGAGACACTCAGACAGTAAGGTGGTTGAAAATTAATTCTTGTCACTTGTGACTGGCCATCTCAATAAACTAAAGTATGTATAGTTCTATTAGTAAATTCAGATTAGAATGTTCGAGATTATTACTGTAAGCAATAATGGTAGAAAGGATATCATAGGGAAAAATTGCCCATATGAAATGAATATAGTGTTTTTTTTTTTTTTTCTATCTAACCACATCATTTTAGCCACCTGTCTCGCATCATAAAGTAAGAAAAAAAATTGTCATTCCAATAGATTTCACCAAGGCCTTTGACTGTGAGAAGGGAAACCCTAATTAAAGCACTACAAAATTCAAACGTCCACCCAGACATCATATCTACAATAGCAACATATATAATATACCAATGAAATTATACCAATTAATGATAAATAATGATGCAACATGCAAAACACAAATCAACAATGGCTTTAGACAAGGATGCAATGGCTCTACCACACTTTTCCAATTGATACCATATCAGATCAACTACTTAGACTTCCATCTAGTAGGCTTCAAAAACCACATCACACAAATTACTTCAATCTTCTTTGCTGATGAAGGACTCCTACTAACAAATTCAGTAGAAGAAGCGGCACAAGCACAAACATTACTAACTGAGATTAGAGAAGAATGTGGTGATATACTGTGTTGAGAAAGGATAGATATATGAAATTCACCAGGGTGAGGAGTAACAATCTTGATAAAGAAACCACTCATTGTAGATGATCCAACAATAACCAGTCTTGTAGAACAGTGCATGAGAGGCAATCTCAAATCTGGTGTGAAAAGAATGGGGGGAGGAAAGAACTTAATAATAAGTAATATTTATAGACCTCTTCCTCCCCTGCCAATAACAATGATCTCATCTGTGATATGCTTAGATTAAGTGTATCAAAGATATGCAGTTACTGGTATGTGGTGACTTTAATCATCATGGAAATATATGGGAGGAAAGCAGGGTGGTGGATGGTTCTTAAGATTATGGTCAAGCAAGTAACTTCCTAGAGGCAGTAAGTGACAATTTTTGGACACAGAACATATAGGAGTGGACACACCTGAGAGAGTTGGATAAACCATCAAGACTCAATATAATATTTAGTAGGACAGATTGTGAAGTGGACGATATACAGTATTTGCCCCACTTGGGAAGAGTAAACATACTGTCATATTTCAGTTACTGAGAGAACACATGCCTTGGGGATGACGAGACCCACCAAAAGACTTAATTACCACAAGGCGGACAAAAACAGAATGAGAACACTGTCTTCTAAAATGAATTGGTTATTGGGAGGAACTACTTTAGAACAAAACAAAAAGTGGAAAGTGGGACATGTTTTTGGAAATCTACAGGGAAGTTGTGAACAAATGTGTACCACTCTACAAGAACAGGAGAGGAGACACCAAACCCAAGTGGACGAACCAACAATTGGCAAAAATGATTGAGAAGAAACAGGATGTTTGGAAGAAATACAGGGAGAGGAAGACGACGATGCATCGGGAGCTGTGCAGTGCTGCGAGGAACCTTGTGACAAGAGAAGTGATAAGGGCAACGTATGGCTATGAGAAGAAAGTGGCCTTGTACTCATGTAATAATGTTAAACACTTCTGGGCATACATTTGTTCTATGGCTAGTGCTAAAGAGAAAACCAATAACAACCACCAATGGGGAGATAATGGACAATGACCTGGAAATTAGTAGGATTAGAAATTACAGTAAACCTTCGAAATAATAGACAATATGGGGGCGGGTCTGTCGTTGTATCCGAAGATCCATTATAACTGAGGATCCCTTGCTACAATGGATGAAAATCAGTTGTAGTGAGGGTTTGTCAGGTCAGATTTTTTATCCATTATATTCGATATTTGGTATATCAAGATCCATTATATTGAGGGTTTACTGTAGATTGCTCCATTGGATTAAGGGTTTCCAGTCAGGGAGAAGGCATCAAAAATCAATCTGAGGATGGTTACCAGTCATGAGCGCTGTCTCCCAAGGTAGTGTGTTGGGGCCTTGTCTCTTCCTGGTGTATATCATCTGGAGTCCTCAGTAAACCTAATTTCAGATGATGTAAAAACCTACAACACCATTTCATCGGAAGAGCATGTCGAAGCGCTGTGGAGGGACATGGGGCGCCTGGATACATGGGGTGACAAGTGGCTGCTAACATTTAATACAGACAAACGCAAATTGATTAATATTAGCCACAGAAATCAACAGGAGGACTATCGACTTAGGGGTTCAGTAATAAACAAATCAACACAAGAGAAGGACCTAGGAATAGTGATATCGAGTGACCTAAAGTCGGTTGCTCGTGTAGCAATGGTTGCTGCCAAGGCAAACAGTCACCTTGGCATCATAAAAAGAAACGTCACCATCCTCAATAGAGAAATCCTGGCACCACTCTTCACTTTCTTTGGTCAGGCCAGTTGTTGATTATGGGGTACAAGCATGGTCTCCATACCTGGTGAAAGATATTCAGACCCTAGAGAGAGTGCAGAGGAGGGCCACCAAATTGGTACCAGAAATATCCAAACTGGAATATGAAGATAGGTGCCAGTGATTGGGGATCTAGACCCTACAGGATAGGAGGACAAGCTTACCTATTTCAATTACATGGGAGGTTAAGAGGCTTCTTATAGTGCTCCCATCTCAACTCCAATCATACATACATACATACATATACCAAGGCTTTTTCCCCCTTCCAAGGGAGGTAGCCAAAAAGGGAAAGGCATAAAAAACACTCCCACCCATTTCATCCCTAAATACACTCCACACCCCTCCCACCCTCCCTCTCATCTGAGCACCTCCTGGATGACGGGTCATCCCTGCACCCTGCCCACCGCCCTGGGTCAGAAGCAGTGTCGCAAGACACAGCACATCCACAGCAAGGCCGCTTCATTTAAATAGTTTCCAATTTCTATTTCTGCATTTTTATCATCAATGTCTCCTTTCATTCACTTACTTTCCTCTTGATGAAGAATTTCTTCTTAAAAACACTGATCCAATTTGTCCTTAAAGGCTCCTATGGTAGGGGCTGTAACTACCTCCACTGGAAGACCATTCGAATCATTGACCACTCTTACACTAAATGAATTAGCCCTCACCATAGTTCTCCAGTGGCCTCATTTCTTGAGCTTAACTGTGTTGGACCTGGCACTATTTTCCTTATACTCAAAGAAGACGTTATAGTCCACATTCTCCATCCCATGCAGGATTTTATAAGTTTCAATTAAATCACCTCTATGTCTTCGTTTTTCTAACGTTAGTCCCAGTATCTGGCATCTCTCTTCCTAGTCAAGGTCCCTTAGCTCTGGTACCAGTTTGGTCATCCTTCTTTGTACTTTTTCTAATTCTTGAATATCCTTTTTGAAGTATGGTGAGCTCTGAACAGCATGCTCTAAATGTGGTCTCACCAAAGCACAGTAGAGTGACTTGCATACGTCTGCATCCATGGATGGAAAATTTCTTCTTATCAAGCCTACCATCTTATTTGCCTTCTTAGCTACCACTGCAACATGTTGTGCTGGCTTTAGGTCTGACGACACCAATACTCCCAAATCTTTCTCCAGCTCTGATGTATTTAGTTCATTGCCATTCAAATCATAATTAACTCTTGGATTCCTGTGGCCCATGTGCATTGTTGAACATTTGTGTTAAACTGCAATAACCATTTAGCACTCCAATTCTGCTGTCTCAACAGTTCCCTTCGCATAGCTTGTATATCTTCATCTGAACGTATTTCTTTAAAAATCTTTGCATCATCTGCAAATAGCAGTGATGTACATTCCAATTCCTTGACCATATCATTCACATACATTAGAAATAACACTGGTCCCAACACAGAACCCTGAGGTACACCTGATGTCGCTGGCAGTTCTTGCGATAATGTTCCTCTGATTTCAACTTGCTGCACTCTGTCCATAAGAAAACCCCTTATCCATCTCCACAAATTTCCTCTAATACCGTATGCTTCCAACTTTGTCAATAAACGTACATGGGGCACAGTATCAGATGCCTTCTTGCAGTCCAAATAAACAACATCCACTGGCACTTGTTGGTCTAAGGCAGATGATAGATATTACATGTAAGTTAAAAGATTCGTTAATGTACTTCTTCCTTGCCGGAAACCATGTTGACTGTCACTAATGAGGTTATTGTTTTCTAGGTGCAACACAATGGCATTCCTAATCAGTGTTTCACATATCTTGCACAATACACATGTCAGAGACACTGGTCTATAATTTAATAGTTGTAATTTATCACCCTTTTTAAAGATTGGACACACTTTTGCTACTCTCCATAAATCAGGGACCACACCAGTTCTCAATGACTCCTTTATTATCAATGTAATTGGTAGAGCTAATTCTTTGCTACATTTAATACAGTAATTTAAGTTGCTCCATGGCATTGACTACACCCCCTTCACCAAGTTCTTCACCCTCAACACAATTTAGGGGTCACTCACTTAAGTTGTTTAAATGTACACACTGGAGAGCAAATTTGAAAGATAACTGGTTTGCCACAAGAGTGGTAAACTTTTGGAATGCACTCCCAGAGAGTGTAGTGATTGCGCCCTCATTAGCCTCTTTGAAAATTCGTTATGACAGAGACATAAGACTGATCCAATAACAAGCTAACAAGTCCTAGAGGTGGGGATCATGACAATAAGCTTGCTTCTTATCTCACTTTCTTGATTAGGTAAGCAGTATCCTAACCTACAACCTAGCAGAGCCTCCAAAAGAAATTAGTGAAATAAAAGTCATGGGGTCCATAACATAGGAATAAAAATAACGAGGAAATGCCTCAAAGAATACATAAATAACATCAGCAAAGCAAACTCGATTGCTAATCAGCCTTAATAATGACAAGAAGGTGCAACAGGATTACCATTGGCAAAGTGTTATGGAAAAATGTTGCCATCCCTAGTTTACTCCACTCAACTGAAGTGATCTTCACAGAAAGTGAACTCAACAGGCTGCAGACAATAGAAAACAAATCGTACAAGATAATATTCAGAGCACCACACTACACACCAGCAACAGCCCTGAGAGCAGAGATCAGATCTTTCTCAGCATATATTAGAGATGTGCAAAACAAGCTCTCATACACCAGACACATCATTAGAAATGGGGGTAACAAGCTAGTCAAGCTCAATTTTCAAGGCCTATATGAAGGACAAGGAAATTACTGGGCCAAGCAACTACGATTGTACTTGCAAAAGATAAACTTATACCTAGAGGGTCTCAAAATGATAAAAAACCTCAAAGCCAGGATAAACAGTATTGACACACATATGGAAAGCTGAACTGGTAAGTAAACCCTCCTTATCACAATACAGGCGGTGGAAGAAAGAAATAAAAACAGAAGAAATATATGAAAATAACCTAGACTCTACCATTCTAGTCTGTGCCTGGACAAACACACTGAAACTAAATTGGAGAAACACACACAAACCATGACTCAAACTACCCCCTATGCGGGTGGTGTGAAGAAAACCAGAGCATTTCTTACTAGAGTGCAATGAGCTATTATAGATCAAAGCCTGAAACAAACCGTCCCAACAACCCTACCCGGAAAACAAGGACAAGATCCTTAAGAAACTATTACTATTTGATGCTAAAGCAGAAAACCTGGAAGCAAACCAACAAATAATATATACATACATATACCAAGGCTTTTTTCCCCCTTACAAGGGAGGTAGCCAAAAAGGAAAAGGCATAAAATCATTCCCACCCATTCCATCCCCATCACACTCCACACCCCTCCACCCTCCCTCTTATCTTAGCACCTGGATGACGGGTCATCCCTGCACCTTGTCTACTGCCCTGGGTCAGAAGCAGTGTCGCAAGACACGGCACATCCACAGCAAGGCTGCTTCATTAAATCGGTGACCCCCCCTCTCTGTCCCCCCCTGCATAAAAGGAGAAGATGGGGAGAAATCCCTTTGGGCTGCATAAAATTTTGCTCACACATACTACCTCACCTCCCATCCCCCCGGCCACTCCACCTCATGCATCACAACATCATCCATATACAACCATTCTCCATTCACCCCTGTCTTCTGTCCTCTCCCGTCCTTCCTCAACAGATATTCCCCTCTTCCCCAAAGCCCCCTTCACCCCATCCATCCATCTCATCCTAGGACATCCCCTCATGTTCACTCCCTCCACATCTGCCTTCCATACCTCTTTTACAAATAATATATAACATCTGGAAATGCTGAGCAACCAAAGTCTGAAATTGAACAAAGTGATACCCAAAACAGACTAGGGGTGCTGAAGCCAAGGCCCAGTATCACCACCACACCACCACCAGTGTCTGTCATCACTTTGCAGAATATTAACTGGTTTTAAGGATGGATTTTATTTTATTTTATTTATTTTTTGATATATTTATATATTTTTTTTTAGCTACATGGTACAGCATTAGAATATTAATTATTAATTTTGTAAATTATAATACATCAGTGTAATAAATATTTTTCTTAATGGAAATTAATATCAGAAAATGTTACTAAAACCTATACTGAAATAAACGAAGTCGCTTCGACCCCTATAGATGCCATTTTTGTTTTGATAGATTCAGAGGTTGGAGATGATGATGACCTCTAGAATTATAGGTGCCAGATTACTCAGTGCAAGTTATGTTAGATTAGATTAAAAGAACTTTTTGTATTTTCATTTCTTGGGCCTCCACCTCTACCAAAACAAAGATGGCATCTCAAGCAACTGAAATAGCTATATTCGTTTGTTATAGCTTTTAGCAACCTTTTCTATTATCAATTTCCACCAAGAATAATGTATATTACATTGGTGTATTATAATTTACAATATTATTCAATTTTCTATTGCTAGTATATCGTGTATGTGTGCATTTCTAAAAATTTACAATTTTTTATCTGTGGGGTAGGGACCTAATACCTGCTGGTTATATAGGAAGAATCGAATGGCCCACCATGAGAAACTGGTGTTATCTTATTTTAACATTTAGTTTATCAAAGGCACTCACATTTCACATGGTGAAAGAGTTCATGATTGGGACAGTAATCCTTTGATGTATAATGCTCCCATATTTCTGTGGTAGATTTTACCTTTGGAAGACTTCACTGATTCAGCCATTTTTTATTAGTTTTTGAAACTGTTCTATTTATCCATTATAAAGCTTGAAAAATAGTATTTACTAATACTGAATGGCAGTGTAGTTTATAAATCTTAAATGGGTTTCTGCTTGTTACTTCTCTGTCCATATAAAAGAAGTCTTCCTTAATCCTATGCCCTTCATTATTAACTTCTTCCCTAGCAGAAACAGGTATACTTGTTTTCACCTAATGTTCCTTTTTCAGTCATCAACAAGAATACATACATATACCAAAGGCTTTTTCCCCCTTACAAGGGAGGTAGCCAAAAAGAAAAAGGCATAAAAACCATTCCCACCCATTCCATCCCTAATACACTCCACTCCCCTCCACCCTCTACCCTCCCTCTTATCTTGGCACCTCCTGGATGATGGGTCATCCCTGCATCTTGTCCACTGCTCTAGGTCAGAGGCAGTGTCGAAAGACACAGCACATCCACAGCAAGGACGCTTCATTAAATCAGCTCTCCGTCCCCTCATGCAGAAAAGGAGAAGACAGGGAGAAATACCTTTGGGGTGCATCAAATTTTTCTCACAGATACTCCCTCATCCCCCACCCATTCCACTTCATGCATCACAATATCATCCATATACAACCATTCTCCATTCACCCATCTTCTGTCATCTACCATCCTTCCTCAACAGACATTCCCCTCTTCCCCAAAGGCCCTTTTACCCCATCCATCCATCTCATCCTAGGTCGCCCCCTCATGTTCACTCCTTCCACATCTGCTTTTCACACCTCTTTTACTAGCTTTCTTCACTCATTATTTCCATGTGTCCAAACCATCCCAATACTTTTTCATCCACCTTATCTCCCAACTCCCTTACCATTCTCCTCTTCCTCTCCTCATTTCTCACTCTATCCAGCCTAGTAACCCCATCATACTTCTCAGACACCTCATCTCAAACACATTTAAACTCCTCTCTTCCTCTCTTATGTTCCATGTTTCTGCCCCATACAGTGCTGTTGGCACAATCACTCCTTCATACAGTCTCCTCTTAGCATCCAGTCCCAAATGTCTATTCCTCATTACACTTTTTAATCCAACAAGGCATTTACTCGCTTCTCTCAATCTACATTCTACCTCTACCCCCACTCCACCCTTTCCTGCCACATTTGCACCCAAGTATCTAAAACTATCCACTTCCAGTCACTCTTCCTTAGTGCTCACTTCCAGTCTGCTGCCACTTTCACCCCTTGTACATCTCATCACCTTACTTTTACCCACATTTATCTTTAACTTTCTTCTATCACACACTCTTCCAAAATCTGTCACCAACTTCCTCAATCCCTCCTCTGATCCTGCTACAAGCGCAGTGTCGTCCGCAAACAACAGCTGGCTCACCTCCCACTTTTCTCCATTTTCTTTAACCATCTCCAATCCCTGACCCACCACCCTTGCCTTTACCTCTCGCACCACCCCATCCATGTAAAGATTGAACAGGCAGGGCGACATAACATATCCCTGACGAAGTCCCACCTTTACCTCAAACCATTCACTCTCGCCATTTCTAATCCTAACACAAGCTCTACTACTCTTGTAAAAACTCTTGACTGCTCTTAACAGCTTTCCTCCTATCCCATATATCTGCAGTACCTCCCACAGTGCCTTCCTGTCTACCCTGTCGTAAGCCTTTTCCAGATCCATAAAAGCCCAAAAAACATCCTTACCTTTTTCCTATAGCTTTCTCAAATATCTCTTACCACAAAGATATGATCTACACAACCCCTACCTGTCCTAAACCCACACTGTTCCTCACCAATTACTCCCTCTGTTCCTCTCCTAATCCTCTCAATCAAGACCCTCCCATAAGCCTTCCCAACTACACTTAAGAAGCTAATCCCTCTGAAACTACTTCACTCACACTTGTCCCCTTTTCCCTTGTAAAGTGGAACTATACAGGCACTCTTCCAGTCCTCCAGCACTCTACCCTCTCTCCTGCAAACATTAAATAACCTCACCATCCAGTCCACCATCACTGCACCTCCTTTTTTTTTTTTTTTAGACATTCTGCATGGCATCCATCCAGACCAGGTCCCTTACCTGCTCTCATCACCTTAACAACTGCCTTCACTTCATCCTTCCTTATTTCTTCTCCATTTTCCTCACTCATCATGGTCATTTACTTAGCATTTCCCACTGCAACTATCTTTCCCTCTCTATCCTCCTTCACATTTAGCAACTCTCTAAAATACTCAGCCCATCTTCCCCTTACTGCCTTCTCTTCCATTGTCATCTCTCCATCTGCACCTTTTACCTTTTCTTCTCTACTTGATTTGCCTCCACTTCCTCTCATAATTTCTTTCCAAATCATCTTTTTACTATCAAAATTTTCTGTCATACTCTTACCCCATTTCACATCTGCTCTCCTCTTTGCCTCCTTTACCTTGTCTTTTACTTCTCTTTTCTTTGTACCTCTCATATGACTCCCTCGTCCTATTTTGTAACCAATCTGTGAAAGCTCGCTTCTTCTCTTCTACAACCTTCTTTGTTTCTTCATCCCACCACTCTCTACCTTTCCTTCTATTTCCTCCCATCCTTCATGTTCCACACACCATCTTTGCACACTTTGTGACTCCCTCCTTGAACCATCCCCATTCCTCCTCCACTCCTAGCTCTACTCTATCCTTCACTCCCTCCCACTCCTCCCTCAGCTTCTTGTACTCCTTCTCCTTTTCCTTTTCATTTAAAGAGTTCACTCTAAGCACCTCCCTACCTTTTGTCCTTTTCCTCTTTCTCCATCTATCCTCCACTCTCAACTTACCTTCCACCAAAAAATGATCTGATATTCCCTCACTCTCTCCCCTTAGCACATGTACATCCTTAACTCTTCCTATTATACTCCTATCTACCACTACATAGTCCATTAACGCTCTACCACCCTTCCATCCACCACCCTCTCCCATGTGTACTTATGCTTGACTTTCTTCCAAAATACTGTATTTGCTATCATCAGCTCTCTTTCTAGACACATCTCCACCATCAAGACTCCACTATGATTCTTTCCTGGAACTCCACATTTCCCAACCACTCTGTCAGTTGGTTCATTTCCTAACCTAGCATTAAGGTCTCCCAATATTACTACATTTACACTCCTCCCTCATCCCTCTGTGCACTCGTTTAAATCTATCCAAAAAGCCTCCCTTTCTTCTACACTCTTCTCACTATCAGGCCCATATGCACTTACAAAAACCCACATCTCCTTTCCCAGTTTCACCTTCATCCACATTATCCTTGAGGAAACCTCCTTCCACTCCACTACATGTTTACCTATCTCTTCACTTAGCCACCCCTTCTATCCCTCACCCTCTCTTCACTCCTGATAACCTCCCAATTACACTCCCAATCTCATACTCGCCCTTCCCTCTCAACTTAGTTTCAGTCCAAGCCAACACATCCATCTTTCTTCTCACAAACATACTATCTATCTCTTCCCTTGTACTCTCATCTGTACCACATCCAAACCTATTAAAAGAACCAAACCTTAGGGTACTGGTTGGAAAACTCCTAGAACCTCTTATGGCTTTACTTTTTTTTAGGAATGTTTCCAGTGGGGCTACAGGGACTAAAACTTAACCTTGAAAAACCAGCTACAGACATATTTACTCATAGATTCTGAGCCTTTCTAAGCCGTTCTATATGTGTAACGAGTATTCTCAGCAAATCATACAGCTGGCAGAGGCATACAAGGTAGTGCTGGGGCAGTTCAAGGCCACTTTCTTACTAGACTTGCTATGGCAGCTACTGTGGTCGGGTGCAGTTTTCATCCACATGACCACTTGTTTTTTTTTTTACTTTTTCAAAGAAATTACACCCCAAATGTCTAATTCTGAGGAAGATAGTGTATATGAACCTTCCCTTAGAAGCTTGAATACTTCTGATGACAGTGCCAGTTCATCAGACAATGACTATTTCTTCACAAGTGGTGATGATGATGAGGAGGGAGGTGATGGGAGAGCTTGGATAAGCCTCGAGTTGTCAGAGGACCGCATGAATGCAGCACCATCATGTTTCCCATTCACAGGAAATCCTGGAATTATAGTTGATGAAGACCCAACAGAAATGAATCCTTTTGAAATCTTCAGTCTTCTTATCGATAACAGGATTATTGACTGTGTACTGGTGGAGACTAATTGTTTTGCTGAACAAACTGGACAAGGCGATTCTTTAACAGAGGCTGAAATTTTCATATTTTTTGCCATGAAAATGCTTGGGGGTATTGTGAAAATTGCCAGAAGAAGAAATGAAGTGGTCACAAGAGAAAACTGAAGAAACTATGGTGAAAACGTATGGTTTATAGGAAGACAAGTTAACTCGTTTTTTGCCTACAAAAGTATTTTCAAAATAAAAAGTCAATCACAAAAATGGAAATAAAATGAAATAAAAAATGTTTTTCATAATCAGCATGAAAAATACTATATAAAACCAAAATAAGAAAATTCATCTGAAAACGAAACATTTTTAACCAGAAATTGTTGGGGAAGAGGTTAAGAAAACTTAAATAGAATTTCTATTTGTTTTATAATTTCTAATGACAACCTTGCCTTTTTCATTCTAGTCACATAAATATCCTCTTTTATACCTTCCATCATTGTCATCTCTCATCTAAAATATTTGATCAATTATCCACATCTTTTAGGTATTATAGTTTCCATGCCACTACTACTGCTACTATTACTAGTACTAGTAGTGTTATAAGCCAATGACATAGAAATAGTCCCAAACTAATAGAACATGGTCACCATTCCAGTATTTCTTTCCTAAGTGACTATTGTCAGCTGCTTTGGTGTTGTGGGTCCATGTGACTGTGGGTATCCAGTTAGTAAAATTCAAAGCAACAGTTATTATGATTATTATGATAGATTTTGTTGTTTGCAGAAGTCATTTCTTTGGAACAATTGGTTTTACAGATGGTGGTGTGGGAGGTATTGGATGCCAACAGTGATGATGAAACAAGGCAAGCTACGGATGCAGGTGCTCTCACGTCCTTGTATGAAGTGGTAAAGCTTGCCTACTTAGAACCAAAACAGGTAAGTTTGTATCATAGTTGTATTTATAGAGTTAAGTTTTATAGGGACCTCAGGCTTGTAACATTCTGTACTTTTTAACCTCTTAAATATGATAATGCCTATTGTCACGAATCTAGGCTCTGTGTTTGAGTTTATACATCGAATCGAGACTTAGGATTCGAGTAGTTCCTTCAATCCAGAATATTAGATTCAAAACGTAGCCTCGTTTTGGATATTCTTTCTCTTCGCGGGGATAAAGAAAAGCAATGGAAAAAGCAACGGGAATAGATTTTCTAGCACAGTATAAAAGTATAAATATATATATCTCTTACCAATGTTGAGCAAGAACAGAGTGCGGTGCAGGAACGGGGCGGGGGTAAGGACCACTGCTCCCCTTCTTATATACACAGACCGCACGACACCAGCGTCATAGCACAGGTGCCAACATGTACTTAATTAATTTATCCTATTTCTATTTACCCAACTCCACACTTCCACCATTTCCTTTATTCTTGTGTGGAGAGGGCTCACAAAATAATTTCTACCTGATACCTTAATTCTACAATGTAATGTGACCAAAGATATGTTGGCTCTACGTCGCCGCCTGGTTTTGGTGTGCGTGCCCCTTGACCTGATATCGGCGAAATCACCGATCTCGTACTCCTCCGCTGGTATATTCGCGCGCACTTCTTGTCCATAGAGTCCCTGCGCACAAAGGGGCTCATTGTTTCTCTTGGATTCGGGCTCCTTCGCTACAACATATTGTCATGGTCGGGGTATCGTGAACATGGCCATGACACTATGTATGTGTCATGAGCTGTGAGTGGGGTGTACAAGGATACCAGAATCAGCTTCCTTTTTGTAGTTGTAGCTTAGTGACCCCCATATTCTGTAAACAGGCTTAATCATGTGTTCTGTTATGTAATATTGAATCAGGGTGAAGGAGAACAAGTATAACAGCAGTAACTATATTTTGCAATGCACATACCATGATGCATCATTGTACATCAGGCAACCTGGGTGATCATGTTTGTGTGATTCATTGTGTTCCTGGATCACATATGGGTCTCATAATTGACAGCTGCACCCCCCCCCCCCCATGAAGAAAGCTTAGCATGTATGACCTAATCTATGGTAAATGCTGTGCTTTTTTTTTATTATATTGAACTCCAACTTTCAACTGGTGACAGGAACAGCCCCACACCAGTACAAAGCAGGCAACAGTCCAAAGTTTCTTTCAAGAAAAATTTGAGATGGTCCTAGGACCATTGTGAACCAATGTCAAGGCTTCAGTTTTTCCACTTAGTAAAACTTGAGGCAGCAATTTCCAGCACTCGGACAATTCCAACACTAAATAGGCCTGGACATAGAAACAAACTGCCCCAGATGGAACCATCATACAAAAGACACTAAAATTATACTGCCCCACCTTGACCACACCCAGGCAATAACAATATTTTTTCTTTGAATGACCACCAATCTAGTGGTTATTGCCAGTTACCAGGACCTATGGGTGTCCAGCAAGAAACCTGGGGTTATGAATTGATTGATTGTTGGATTTATCTTTGCTTTTATTTTCTCTTTTATGAGGGAGAGTGATTATGGTGTGTAGTGTTTTATATTTCTCTTTAACAAATAACCTCCCCAGATATTTTAGTGTGCTCACCCTCATTCCACACTCAAACACGATATGGAACCATTCATACCTCCCCTCAGATCATGTCCCCATAAAAATTACCTTAGAACTTTTACCTCTTCACTCCGGGGCACATCGCACGTCTGGCAGCATTAGCTGCCCAACGTGCAATGTTGCATCATAATACAGTAATCGCATTATAAAAAATAAAGTCAGTGCTCAATAGTTCGTTCTCTTTCACCCATGTATTTTGATAACCATAGAAAATTGATGAAGCCAGTTTAGAGAGAATGGAGGTTACGTAGGTACGACTACAATAAATATAATCAAGACGCCGACGTCGGCATCATCTCGTACCGACTTGCTCCTCATGACGCCTATGTAGGCGTCACCGTATGGAAATGGTTAAAAAAATGTAAATAAGTATACCCACAAAACATTCATTAACTACAAGAAAGCAAATTGGACAGAATGATTGGGGGAAATAGTTGGATGTCCTTGGAGGATGCATGAATTTGTTGCTGGGAATGAGAACAAGATCCATTTGTATTTCACTGCTAATAAACAATGATTCAATCCCTGGGTACAATGTCACACCTAAGAGATTGTAAAAAAGAGGTTTAAGTAGGATATCAGAAAGGAGCAAGTGGTAGACAAAAGAAAAGGTGGGTGGATGGGGTGAATGAAGTCACGAGAGCACATGGTCAGGATGTCAATCAAGCAACAAAAAATGTGCATGACTGACCGAGAAGAGTGCATAGAAAGAGATGGTGGCCTATTCTTTGAGGGCTGCACCAAAGATCAACTTGCAGTATTGCATAAAGAATTATGAGGTACATGGTTCAAGTGGGAAGAAATGAGAGGGATGTGTGATTGGGGTAAAGGGTTAGTCCCCCCCCCCCCCTATCAAGCCACCTGACTTTGCAGGGAATTGTCAATTGAATGAGGGAGGGGTTAGTGTAGGTGACCTGTGGGTGTTACTTTGGTACAGCCCATTATTATTTTTAAGAATTTGTGTTGAATTGGGTAGATATTCTTTGTATTCTTTATGATAGGGTTGTGTGATGTTACTGGTGAGAGCTTGCTTTTGGGCTCATTTTGTCTGATGAGTGATTGCATTGCCTCTGACCTAAGGAGTGTGGCATGGGACAGGGATGAACCTTCACACATGAGGAGCTAAGATGGGAGGAGTGGATAGGATTTTGAATGGGTATGGGATGGATTTAGGATTGGTATACAGTCAGCGCAGATCGTATTGCATACTCGGGAAATTTACGCGAACATTTTCGATCAAATTTTTTTAAAATTTACAAAAAATAATTAATGCTACTTCCCAGTGGGGAAGCCCTTGGCCTTGACCTGCTGGGGTCTTTTGGGGACAGAATCGACCAAATTTTGACAGTGAGAAGCAGGAATTTCCTCCCACACCTTTCGGATGGCTATCTTAAGCTTGGGAATTGTAAATGTACCCCCCTGACAAAGGCGTGCCTTTGTGATGCCCCATAAGTTTTCCATGGGGGAAATATTGGGTGACTCATCGGGTCAATCCTCTATGTAGTTGACTTTAGGATCTCGGACACTTTTTGGCTGCCCTTGAGGTGTGGCAAGGGGCGCCATTCTGCTGAAGGATCTCAAACCTGGTTTTTGCAAAACACTTCCCAAAATTCTCCTGTAGAAGGTTAATATGGCACTCATAGTTGACAGTCTGGCCCTTATGGAGTATTACAAGGTTCCCCAAACCACCATAGCTAAGGGTGCCTCACACCATAAGACAGGGCAGATGCTTAACATTCATCACTGTCAAGTGTGGGTCACATGCTGATGCATTAGTAGAGTTCCACATCATTGTTCCCTTGCTCTCACTTATACAAACAGTTGCTTCATCAGTCCAAAGGACCGTATGCCACTGAACAAGGTCCCAATCTTTATGATCCTTGGCAAATTGGACATGGCGGCGCCTTTGTTTCGCAGTGATGAGGGGTTTCACACGTGCTTTCATTTTCAAGTAGTTTTAACTGCTTCTGAATATTTTCCTGAATTCTCCTGATGGAAACGTCACAGAGAAGCATAGGGTTCGTTTCATTCAATTCCTTTGCAGTTATAGAGAGGTTAAGTTCCAACTGACATTTTACAAGCCTGCCTTTGGGGAATCTTCAAGGACTTTCCCTGGCATGTTTGTGGAGGGACACATCATCAACCTCTCCATCCACACACCATTTTGTTAGGAGTTGGGACACAGTACATGTAGACACACCTGTTGCCTTGGCAATTTCTCGATTATTCTTTCCCACTTTGTGTAGTTTGCTTAAGTGCCGGAGGAAATGATATAGGTAAGGTAGGGAGTGAGGAATTATTTGCGCGGTACCGAGATGCGCTAGACAAGATCAGAAATAGGGGAGGTGTTCCTGTAGTATGTGGAATCCTTCCGAGGCATAGAGTTGGAGGCATGTGGCATTCCAGGGCTATTGCAATGAATTGCAGGCTGGCAAAACATTGTAAGGCTAATGGATGGGCATTTGTCGACAACTGGGACCGCTTTTATGGTAAGAATCACCTATACACAAGGGACGGAGTGCACTTGTCTCCCAAAGGATTTCGGCTCCTTGCTGAATCCCTTGAGCGAGAAGTAGGCATCCTACAGGGTTTTTTCGGGTAGATTATGTGGGAGTAGGGGGGGAAGTATCTGAATATAGTTTAGGAAATAGAAACAACTTAGAGGACTGTACAAAAAATCACCAAAGCAGGTGGAGGGAAGATAAACTTAAAGTTTACTATACAAATAGTAGGAGCATAATTAACAAAATTGATTTGCTGCGAGGTAAAGCATGCGTAGAAAATTTCGATATTATAGCCATTACTGAATCCTGGATCAACATGGCTGATAAACATTTCCTTCCGGAAATCGAAATAGAAGGATATAAGTTTTTTCATAAGGATAGGGTCGGCAGGAATGGGGGAGGTGTAGCACTTTTCGTTAAAAATACATTAAACTGTATTATCAACAATTCGATTAAGGAAGAGGACTGTACGGAATCTATTTGGGTAGAGATTATAGGCAAGAATAAGAAAGTTATTATTGGCGTCTTGTATAGACCTCCTAACCTTAGCATTGAGCAGACTGATTCCCTAATTCATGAAATTCACAGAGCGTCCCAGTACAAAAACGTTGTAATCATGGGAGATTTTAACTATAGAAACATTGACTGGGAAACTTTAATAGGAGATCATGAAGCGAAAAAATTCCTAGATGTGGTGCAGGATAATTTCCTAAAACAAATGATTACCGATCCTACGAGGGGACAAAATACCCTGGACTTAATTCTAACAAATAATGAGCACCAAATTAGCAGCATAATAGTGGGCGATAGTCTAGGCTTTAGCGATCATCAAGAAATAAGATTTAATATTATTTGGGAAAAAATAAAAAGTACAAATAACGTTCAAGTACCAGACTTCAGGAAAGCAAACTTTGACAATATAAAAACCTATTTGAAATTGAATACGAAAAACAATCCGGACGTTTCAAACATTCTTGATTCTCGTTGCGGGGCTGATAGTCAGAAGTGGGTCAAGGAGGATACGCGTACCTTGGGTCAGGTCTGGGTCAAGGAGAGAAATACGCATACCTTAGGTCAGGTCTGGGTCAAAGAGAGTGATGCGCGTGCCTTGGGTCAGGTCGATTCGGGGCGACGGCCCAAAAATCAGGTCAGTACTTTGGATGAGATGTATAGCAATCTGGCAGATCTAATTATTAATGCACAAAACACAAACTAAAGTCAATACGGAAAAATAGTAATGCACAAAACACAAACTAAAGTCACAAAGGAAAAATAGTAATGCACAAAACACAAACTAAAGGCCCAAAAATCAGGTCAGTACTTTGGATGAGATGTATAGCAATCTGGCAGATCTAATTATTAATGCACAAAACACAAACTAAAGTCAATACGGAAAAATAGTAATACTCCCAAATGGATGACGGACAGATTGAAACATGAGATCGGAATTAAAAGAGGACTTTACGTAAAAATAAAAAACGGGGAATCACACCTTAGATCAAGATATAACGAAATGGCAAAGCTGGTTAAAAGGAATACACGTTCAGCGAAACGTAATTATGAAATCAAGGTTGCCAGTCAAGCAAAATCCAACCCAAAGGGTTTCTTTCACCTCTATAGAACAAAAAATAAAGAAAGAATAGGACCAATTAAAAACGATGAAAATGTCATGATAGAATCGGAAGAAAAAATGAGTGAGGAGTTTAACAATTATTTTCTATCGGTGTTTACTTATGAGAGGTTAGATAAAGTACCTGACTGCGATCCAATTTTCAGAGGGGATGAAGAAAATAGCCTAACTAATATCAGCATTAGTAAAGAAGAAGTTATCAAGCAGATTGACAGACTTAAAGCTACAAAATCTCCGGGTCCGGACGAAATTTTTCCAAGAATGCTTAAAGAGTGTAAATTTGAAATCTGCGACCAGTTAACTGAAATATTCAATAAATCGGTAGACACTGGTTCTGTTCCAACTGCTTGAGGCAGGCAAACGTTGTTCCTGTTTTTAAGAAGGGAGATAGATCGACCATATGCAACTACGGGCCAATCAGTTTGACATCGGTTATAGGAAAAATGCTTGAATCAATAATAGTAAATAGACTCAGAGAACACATTGAAGGGCATAATTTAATTCGTGATTCACAGCATGGTTTCTCCAAAGGTAAGTCATGCGTGACTAATCTTCTATCCTTTTACACTAAGGTATATAAGGCGTCAGACAACAATGAAAATTACGATGTTATTTACCTTGACTTTAGCAAAGCGTTCGACAAAGTGCCACACCAGAGACTACTAAATAAAATCAAAGCCCATGGCATAGGAGGAAAAGTGTTAGAATGGATTAGAGCTTGGATTAGTAACAGAAAACAGCGGGTCACCATAAATGGAATAAAATCTAGGTGGGGCAATGTTACTAGCGGGGTCCCCCAGGGCTCGGTTTTGGGTCCCTTATTGTTCATTATGTATATAAACGACTTAGACGATGGGTTAAATAGTGATGTTAGTAAGTTTGAGGACGACACTAAAATAGGACGCCTAATTAGGTCAGGAGAAGACGCCCAGATTCTGCAGGATGATCTTAATAAACTGTTAACATGGTCGGTGAAATGGCAAATGAACTTCAATATCTCTAAGTGTAGCATGTTAAACGTAGGGCTACACAACCCCGAAAATAGATACAGCTTAGATAACACATTTTTAGAAAAATCTGAGTGCGAGAGGGACTTAGGAGTTCTGGTGAGTCCGGACCTTAAAACTAGGAAGCAGTGCATTAGTGCCAGAAATAAAGCAAACAGAGCATTAGGCTTCATTGCTAGGACGGTAACGAATAGAAGTGCAGAGGTAATTATTAAACTCTATCTACCGATAGTTAGACCCATCCTAGACTATGCGGTACAGTTTTGGTCTCCGTCCTACAGAATTGGTACTAATTCGCTAGAATCAGTACAGAGAAGAATGACCAAAATGATACAAGGACTCGGAAATTTGCCTTACGAAGAGAGGCTTAGGCACCTAAACTTACACTCTGGAAAGACGCAGAGTGCGGGGTGATCTAATAGAAGTGTTCAAGTGGATCAAAGGCTATAACAAGGGTGATGCAAACAAGGTCATCATAATAAAACAACAGGGCAGGACTCGCAGTAATGGGTATAAACTGGACAAATTTAGATTTAAGAAGGAAATAGGCAAGAATTGGTTTACAAATAGGGTGGTCGATGAATGGAATAAACTTAGTAACCACGTAGTAAGCGCTGAAACTATCAGTTGTTTTAAAAAACGATTAGACAACTTTATGGATGGGGACGACAGGTGGTGATGGATACGGAGCTGCCTAGTGTAGGCCTTATGGTCTTTTGCAGTCTCCTTTATTTCTTATGTTCTTATGTTCTTATGTTCAATCACACTCACAATGTTATCATGCGCTGTGTGATTTCCAGGTATCACGCAAAGGGCAGGCACACCCCAAAAGTCAGTGAACACCATAAGGAAAAATTAAGAAACTGTGACACAACGCAAAAAAAAAAAAAAAAAAAAAAATCACTTCCACTGAAGGACATTCACACATTGACCAACTTTGTCTTGTGTTCATCAAGCTGAGCGGATTAGGGTGTCGTTACTTCCAACATAGGTCAAGGAGATAGTGGTTCAAACTTTGCCAATGGCGAAGTTGAACCAAGGGCTTGGTCCATTGAATTCCATGTTACAAACTCCTCTGTAAGGAGCACCATCCTGGCCTCCTGATAGGGAGAGTTTGTGATGTTAAACCAAATCATATCCCGTGTGGGGTATTGGCTGCATGTTATTGTGGCAAAGTAGCATGCTGTTGATAAGTTAGGGTTTATATGGGGGGTCACTACGGACCCATATCATTTGGTCTGTGATAGGAGAAGACTCTGTTCATAGAGAAATGATGACACTTTTATTATACTACGACCGTCCCTCCGTTATGCTGTCCCCCAACCCCTTGTTACTGTCCTGTACAATTTCTCTGAATATTCATTTCCTTTTTCGCCTACCTACCCTGTGGTGGGGGAAAAGAATACTGCCACCAAGTATTTCCACTTGGATCGTAAGAGGCGAGAAAAAAAGGGACGGGGATTGGGACCAGGCATCCTTCTCCCTGTAGCCCCACAAGGGACATTCCTAAAAAAAAAATAAAGGCATAAGAGGGTCTAGGAGTGTTCCGACCAGCACCCTAAGGTTTGGGTCTTTTAACCTCTTCACTCCGGGGCACATCACATGTCTGGCAGCATTAGCTGCCCGACGTGCGATGTTGCGTCATAATAATCGCATTATAAAAAATAAAGTCGGTGCTCAATCGTTCGTTCTCTTTCACCCGTGAATTTTGATAACCATAGTAAATATGATGAAGCCAGTTTAGAGAGAATGGAGGTTACGTAGGTACAACTACAATAAATATGATCAAGACGCCGTCGTCGGGATCATCGTGTACCCACTTGCTCCTCATGACGCCTACGTAGGCGTCACCGTATGGAAGTGGTTAATGTCCGTGGATGTGGTACAGATGAGAGTAAAAGGGAAGAGAGAGGTAGTATGTTTGTGAGAAGAAAGATGGATGTGTTGGCTTTGAGTGAAACTAAGTTGAAAGGGAAGGGCGAGTGTAAGTTTGGGAGTGTAAGTGGGAGGTTATCAGGAATGAAGAGAGGGCGAGGGAGGGAAGGGGTGACTATACTAGTAAGTGAAGAGATAGGTAAACATGTAGTGGAGTGGAAGGAGGTTTCCTCAAGGATAATGTGGATGAAGGTGAAACTGGGAAAGGAGATGTGGGTTTTTGTAAGTGCATATGGGCCTGATAGTGAGAAGAGTGTAGAAGAACGGGAGGCATTTTTGATATATTTAAATGAGTGCATAGAGGGATTAGGGAGAAATGTCAATGTAATAGTACTGGGAGACCTTAATGCTAGGGTAGGAAATGATCCAATTGATGGAGTGGTTAGGAAATATGGAGTTCCAGGAAAGAATCGTAGTGGAGAGTTGATGGTGGAGATGTGTCTAGAAAGGGAGTTGATGATAGCAAATACAATGTTTCGGAAGAAAGTCAAGCATAAGTACACATGGGAGAGGGTGGTGGATGGAAGGGTGGTAGATAGAGTGTTAATGGACTATGTAGTGGTAGATAGGATTATGATAGGAAGAGTTAAGGATGTACATGTGCTAAGGGGAGAGAGTGGGGGAATATCAGATCATTTTTTGATGGAAGGTAAGTTGAGAGTGGAGGATAGATGGAGAAAGAGGAAAAGTACAAAAGGTAAGGAGGTGCTTAGAGTGAACTCTTTAAATGAAAAGGAAAAGGAGGAGTACAAGAAGAAGCTGAGGGAGGAGTGGGAGGGAGTGAAGGATAGAGTAGAGCTAGGAGTGGAGGAGGAATGGGGATGGTTCAAGGAGGGAGTCACAAAGTGTGCAGAGATGGTGTGTGGAACAAGAAGGATGGGAGGAAATAGAAGGAAGGGTAGTGAATAGTGGGATGAGGAAACAAAGAAGGTTGTAGAAGAGAAGAAGTGAGCTTTCACAGATTGGTTACAAAATAGGACAAGTAAGTAATATGAGAGGTACAAAGAAAAGAAAAGAGAAGTAAAGCAAAAGGTAAAGGAGGCAAAGAGGAGAGCAGATGTGAAATGGGGTAAGAGTATGACAGAAAATTTTGAAAGAAATTAAGAGAGGAAGTGGAGGCGAATCAAGTAGAGAAGAAAAGGTAAAAGGTGCAGATGGAGAGATGATAATGGAAGAGAAGGCAGTAAGGGGAAGATGGGCATAATATTTTAGGGAGTTGCTAAATGTGAAGGAGGATAGAGAGGGAAAGATAGCTGCAGTGGGAAATGCTAAGAAAATGAGAGTGATGAGTGAGGAAAATGGAGGAGAAATAAGGAAGGATGAAGTAAAGGCAGTTGTTATGATGAAAACAGGTAAGGGACCTGGTCTGGATAGATGCTATGCAGAGTATCTAAAAAAAGGAGGTACAGTGATGGTGGACTGGTTGGTGAGGTTATTTAATGTTTGCTGGAGAGAGGGTAGTGCCAGAGGAGTGCCTGTATAGTTCCACTTTACAAGGGGAAAGGGGACAATTGTGAATGTAGTAGTTTCAAAGGGATTAGCTTGTTAAGTGTAGTTGGGAAGGCTTTGGGAGGATCTTGATCGAGAGGATTAGGAGAGGAACAGGAGTAATTGGTGAGGAACAGTGTGGATTTAGGACGGGAAGAGGTTGCGTAGATCAGATTTTTGTGAGAAGACAGATATATGGGAAAAGGTAAGGATGGTTTTTTTGGCTTTTATGGATCTGGAAAAGGCTTAGGACAGGGTAGACAGAAAGGCACTGTGGGAGGTTTTGCGGATATACGGGATAAGAGGAAAGCTTCTTGGAGCTGTCAAGAGTTTTTATGAGAGTAGTAGAGCTTGTGTCAGGATTGGAAATGGAGAGAGTGAATGGTTCGAATGTAAAGGTGGGACTTCATCAGGGATGCATTATGTCGCCCTGGCTGTTCAACTTATTCATGGATGGGGTAGTGCGAGAGGTAAAGGCAAGGGTGGTGGGTCAGGGATTGGAGATGGTTAAAGAAAATGGAGAAAAGTGGGAGGTGAGCCAGCTGTTGTTTGCTGACGACACTGCGCTTGTGGCAGGATCGGAGGAGGGATTGAGGAAGTTGGTGACAGATTTTGGGAGAGTGTGTGATAGAAGAAAGCTAAAGATAAATGTGGGTAAATGTAAGGTGATGAGATGTTCAAGGGGTAAAAGTGGCAGCAGACTGGAAGTGAGCATTAAGGGAGCGACTGGAGGAAGTGGATAGTTTTAGATACTTGGGTGCAAATGTGGCAGGAAAAGGCAGAGTGGAGGTGGAGGTAGAATGTAGATTGAGAGAAGCGAGTAAATGCCTTGGTGGATTAAAAAGTGTAGTGAGAATAGACATTTGGGAATGGATGCTAAGAGGAGACTGTATGAAAGAGTGATTGTGCCAACAGCACTGTATGGGTCAGAAACATGGAACATAAGAGAGGAAGAGAGAAGGAGTTTGAATGTGTTTGAGATGAGGTGTCTGAGAAGTATGATGGGGGTTACTAGGCTCGATAGAGTGAGAAATGAGGAGATGAGGAGGAGAACAGGGGTGGAAAGGAAGTTGGGAGATAGGTTTGATGAAAGAGTATTAGGATGGTTTGGACACATGGAAAGAATGAGTGAAGAAAAACTAGTAAAAGAGGTATGGAAGGCAGATGTGGAGGGAGTGAACATGAGGGGACGTCCTAGGATTAGATGGATGGATGGGGTGAAGGGGGCTTTGGGGAAGAGGGGAATGTCTGATGAGGAAGGACGGGAGAGGACAGAAGACAGGGGTGAATGGAGAATGGTTGTATATGGATGATGTTGTGATGCATGAGGTGGAATGGGTGGGGGGACGAGGAGTGAGGTAGTATGTGTGAGCAAAATTTGACGCAGCCCGAAGGGATTTCTCCCCATCTCCTTTTATGTATAGGGGGATGGAGAGGGGGGTCGCTGATTTAATGAAGTTGCCTTGCTGTGGATGTGCTTTGTCTTGCGACACTGCTTCTGACCCGGGGCAGAGGACAAGATGCAGGGATGACCCGTCATCCAGTATGAGGTAAGAAGAGAGGGAGGGTGTAGGGTTGTGGAGTATGATAAAGATGGAATGGGAGGGAATGATTTTATGCCTTTTCCTTTTTGGCTACCTCCCTTGTAAGGGGGAAAAAGCCTTGGTATATGCATGTATGTATATCTTCAGGTAGGCCTGTGTGGTGGATGTTGGGGAATATTGTCTCACTGTTGTCCATTTACAAAACCTGTCAGTATCCACACCTCTTGTGTAGAAGTCAGCCCTGAAGAGCTGGCACTTGATCCAAAGATCAGACCCAAGGGCCAGGTCCTCTATCAATTTTAGTTCCTCCACCTTTTCTCATAAGGAAAACTTAACCAATAACCGCTCCCCTCCTGTTGATGTAAGCTGCTGACACAGAAACCTCCTAGACTAATACAAAAGCAACAGTAGTCCAGTATTTCTTCAAAGAGATCTGCAGGAGAATCCGGGGGGGGCATTGCCAGCCACTTTGGGGTTACACGTTTCCAATCATTGAAAAATGAGGTAACTAATACTATTATTATATATACATACATATACCAAAGGCATTTTACTCCTTGCAAGGGAGGTAGCCAAAGTTAAAAGGCATAATTCCTCTTCCACCCATTTCATCCCCTCCCATTCCACCCCCATTTACCACCCCTCCCTCCCTCACTTTCATCTTGTCTCCTGGATGACTGGTCATCCCTGCATCTTGCCCACTGTCGTGGGTCAGAAGCAATGCAGCAAGGCTGCTTCATTTAATTGGCGACCCCCCTTGCCATCCCCTCATGAAGTAACATTGAAGACAGAGAGAAATCCCATTAGGTTGCATCAAAATAGCATTTACACATAACCATTTCGTAACCTCCCCTACCCACTCTATACTCCCTTCTCTGCATCACAGTATCATCCATATACAGGCATTCTTCACTCACCCATGTCTTCTGTCTTCTCCCTTCTTCAACAGACATTCCCCTCTTCCTCAATGCCCCTTTTACCCCATTCATCCATCCATCTTGTCCTTGGTCATCCCCTCATGTTGACTCCATCCACCTTTGCCTTCCTCACTTCTTTTTACTAATGTTTCATCACTCATTCTTTCCATGCGTCCAAACCATCTCAATACTCTTTCATCAACCCTATCTCCTATTCCTTTTCCTGCCCTGCTCTCCTCACCTCTTCATTTCTCAATCTATCCAAACGTGTAACCCCTACCATACTACTCAGACATTTCATCTCAAACACATTTAAACTCTTCCTCTCTTATGTTCCATGTATTATATTTTATATTATTATTATATTATGTTCCATTTTATTATATGAAAGAAAAAGAAAAATAATACTTTTAATATGCCATAATTTTCTAATGAATATGTTTGCATGCAGAAAATGCAGGATGACCCTTCATCCACAAGGAGCCAAGTAAAAGGGAAACAAATGGTTGATGGATAGAAATGGAATGGGTGGGAGTAGGTGCATGCTTGTAACTTTGGCTACCTCCCTAATAAGGGGGAAGAAGCCCATGGTATATATGTAGATACATACATACATATACCAAGGTTTTTTCCCCCTTTCAAGGGAGGTAGCCAAAAAGGGAAAGGCATAAAAACACTCCCACCCATTTCATCCCTAAATACACACCACACCCCTCCCACCCTTCCTCTCATCTGAGCACCTCCTGGATGACGGGCCATCCCTGCACCCTGCAGGGATGTAGATAGATGTTTGAAAACCATTTTATTTCCACAATCACTTAATGACAACTTTTCTGTAGCCATACAGGTCACCACTGATATGTGCAAATGGAGCTTGGGGCCATGTTGCTGTAGCTATTGACAAATGGCTCTTCGTCTTTGGTGAGGGTTGTTCAACCCTCCACATGCAGCTGGAATTAAGTTGTGTGGTTGATGTTCTCATCTGGATGCCTGAGGCAGCCTTCCTTGTTGCTGCAACAAGAAGTGGAGAATTTCATTGCATCCATATAGGTAGCAAAAGGATTTTACTTACAAAGTAAGTTAGGACACTTGTTTCTTATTATGCATTAATTTTGACATGTTTAGCTGCAAATATATATATATATATATATTAAGGTATAACTTTGAGATAAAAAAATGTGACTGGTTTAGTTGATAATTGCATCCCTAGGATTTCTTAAACCCATAGCAAGTATTATGTAGTTTCTAATTATTGTGAAATCAAATAGGTGTATGTGCATATGAAATTACTACAATTAGATATGAATTGGAAAATATTTACAGGGAATTGGTAGACAAGAACGATGATTCGCCTACGTTTGTTAGTGGCCAGTGCACTCAGTGGGAAGGAGTTGTCAGTATTATTTTAGTGGCTACAGGGGGACAAGTGATACAGTAAGTATAAATTTCAGTATTTTTGACTTAATGTATTTCAGTAGATTTATTCTTGAATGGAGTATTGATTGCATAAGTAATATGTAGACATTATTTTAGGGACTTAGTGACATTCCTGCAGAAAGTCAATCATTCTTTTATACATACATATACCAAGGGTTTTTCCCCTAACGAGGGAGGTAGCCATAAATCAAAGGCATAAATCCACTGCCACCCATTTCATCCCCACATATTCCACTCCCATTCACCACCCCTCCCACCCTCTTTTCTTGGCTCCTCTTGGATGACTGGTCATCCCTACATCTTGCCCACTGCCCTGGGTCGGAATCAATGCAGCAAAGTACAGCACATCCACAGCAAGGCAGTTTCATTTAATCGGCAACCCCTCCCCCATCCTCTACTCACCCCTGTCTTCTGTCTTCTCCCTTTGTTCCTCAACAGACATTCCCCTCTTTCCTAATGCCCCTTTTATCCTATCCATCTCACCCTTGGTTGCCCCCTTGTGTTCACTCCCTCCATATTTACCTTCCACTCCTCTTTTACTAATCTTTCTTCACTCATTCTTTCCATGTGTCCAAACCGTCCCTATATTCTTTCATCAACTCTATCTCCCAATTCCCTTTCCATCCCTGTTCTCCTCCTCGCCTCATTTTTCACTCTATCCAACCTAGTAACCCCTACCATTCTTCTCAGGTATTTTTATTTCACATTTAATGCATTTAAACTCTTCCTTTCTTATGTTCCACATTTTTGTCCCCATACAGTGCTGTCGGCATAATCACTCCTTCATATAACCTCCTCTTAGCTTCCATTCCCAAATGACTATTTTTTCATTACACTTTTTAAAGCCCCAAGGCATTTACTTGCTTCTCTCAATCTACATTCTACCTCCACCCCCACTCCTCCCTTTCCTGCCACATTTGCCCCCAAATGTGAACCCCTTTATACTTGCTTCCAATTTGCTGCCATTCTCTCCCCTTGTACATCTAATCACCTTACTTTCATAAGTGAAGATTTAATTTCCATGAAAAAAAGAAATATTGTATTGCATTGTAATGTAGGATAAAATAGAGAAATCCGCACTCAGAAATATGGGTCCCAGAGATAAGAAATGTGTGAAGGAACAAGTCATATCACAAGTGATGATGTTTTTAGCATTTCACTCAGTGGGTCGATAAGCTATAGGAAGAGACAAATACAGAAGACTCAGAACTCAGAATTGCAAAATCAGAGGTTAGAATAGAATTAATTATAAAGTATAACAAAGGTCATAGTATAGTTCTGCTTTACAAAGGAAAGGGGGGCAAGTGTGAATGTAGTAGTTACAGAGGGATCAGCTTGAGTGTAGTTGGGAAGGCTTATGGGAGGGTCTTGATTGAGAGGATTAGGAGAGGAACAGAGGGAGTAATTGGTGAGGAACAGTGTGGTTTTAGGACAGGTAGGGGATGTGTAGATCAGATTTTTGTAGTAAGGCAGATATGTGAGAAAGCTATAGAAAAAGGTAAGGATGTTTTTTTGGCTTTTATGGATCTGGAAAAGGCTTAGGACAGGGTAGACAGGAAGTCACTGTGGGAGGTACTGCAGATATATGGGATAGGAGGAAAGCTGTTAAGAGCAGTCAAGAGTTTTTTATGAGAGCAGTAGAGCTTGCATTAGGATTAGAAATGGAGAGAGTGAATGGTTTGAGGTAAAGGTGGGACTTCGTCAGGGATGTGTTATGTCGCCCTGGCTGTTCAATCTTTACATGGATGGGGTGGTGCGAGAGGTGAATGCAAGGGTAGTGGGTCAGGGATTGGAGATGGTTAAAGAAAATGGAGAAAAGTGGGAGGTGAGCCAGCTGTTGTTTGCGGACGACACTGCGCTTGTAGCAGGATCAGAGGAGGGATTGAGGAAGTTAGTGACAGAGTTTGAGAAGGTGTGTGAAAGAAGGAAGCTGAAGATAAATGTGGGCAAAAGTAAGGTGATGAGATGTACAAGGGGAGAGAGTGACAGTAGGCTGGAAGTGAGCATTAAGGGTGAGAAACTGGAGGAAGTGGATAGTTTTAGATACTTGGGTGCGAATGTGACAGGAAAGGGAGGAGTGGGGGTGGAGGTAGAATATAGATTGAGAGAAGCGAGTAAATGCCTTGGTGGATTAAAAAGTGTAATGAGAAATAGACATCTGGGAATGGATGCTAAGAGGAGGTTATATGAAGGAGTGATTGTGCCAACAGCAATGTATGGGGCAGAAACATGGAACATGAGAGAGGAAGAGAGGAGTTTGAATGTTTGAGATGAAATGTCTGAGAAGTATGATAGGGGTTACTAGGCTAGATAGAGTGAGAAATGAGGAGGTGAGGAGAACAGGGGTGGAAAGGGAGCTGGGAGATAGGGTTGATGAAAGAGTATTAGGATGGTTTGGACACATGGAAAGAATGAGTGAAGAAAGATTAGTAAAAGAAGTGTGGAAGGCGGAGGTGGAAGGAGTGAATATGAGGGGGCGTCCTAGGATGAGATGGATGGATGGGGTGAAAGTGGCTTTACAAAAGAGAGGAATGTCTGTAGAGGAAGGACGGGAGAGGACAGAAGATAGGGGTGAATGGAGAAGGGTTGTGTATAGATGAGGCTGTGATGCATGAGGGGGAGTGGGTGGGGGATGGGGGGTGAGGAAGTATGTATGAAAAAAATTTGACGCAGCCCGAAGGGATTTCTCCCCATCTTCTCCTTTTCTGCATGAGGGGACGGAGAGGGAGGGTCGCCGAATTTATGAAGCGGCCTTGCTGTGGATGTGCTGTGTCTTGCGACACTGCTTCTGACCCAGGGCAGTGGACAGGATGCAGGGATGACCCGTCATCCAGGAGGTGCCAAGATAGGAGTGAGGGAGGAGGGTGGAGGGGAGTGGAATATATGGGAAATGAAATGGGTGGGAGTGATTTCTATGCCTTTTTCTTTTTGGCTACCCCCCGTGTAAGGGGGAAAAAGTCTTTGGTATATGTATGTATAACAAAGGGCAGATAAGCTAATCAAACATAAAGTATCATAGATCATATTATGATAGAGATATTAGTGACAAAGTAGAAGGTACAAAGTCAGTTAGGAAGTAGAAAGAATAAAAGAACCTATAGAAATGGGTAACTTGGTGAGTCTACTTAATCATAGGACAGACAGAAAGAGGAGGTCAGAGAGAGAGTGAGGGTGTTGACCTAGGGTTACAGGAGCTTGTAAACTAACTTATGTGTGACTAAATCATATTTCTACAAAAATATGTCTTAGTGTGGTTTACATTTGTTTGAAAAACTTATGTTGGAAATATAAAAAATTGAAACCAAATCTTTTATTAGGTATGCTACCTTTCCAAATTTGGAAAGAAATTAAGAGGAAGAGGAGGCGAATCAAATAGAGAAGAAAACGTAAAAGGTGCAGATGGAGAAATGATAATGGTAGAAAAGGCAGTAAGGGGAAGATGGGCAGAATATTTTAGGGAGTTGCTAAATGTGAAGGAGGATAGGGAGGGAAAGATAGCTGCAGTGGGAAATGATAAGTAAATGAGAGTGATGAGTGAGGAAAATGGAGGAGAAATAAGGAAGGATGAAGTGAAGGCAGCTGTTAAGATGATGAAAGCAGGTAAGGCACCTGGTCTGGATGGATGCCATACAGAATGTCTAAAAAAAGGAGGTACAGTGATGGTGGACTGGCTGGTGAGGTTATTTAATGTTTTGCTGGAGAGAGGGTAGAGTGCCGGAGGACAGGAGGAGTGCCAGTATAGTTCCACTTTACAAGGGAAAAGGGGACAAATGTGAATGTAGTAGTTTCAAAGGGATTAGCTTGTTAAGTGTAGTTGGGAAGGCTTATGAGACGATCTTGATTGAGAGGATTAGGAGAGGAACAGAGGGGGTAATTGGTGAGGAACAGTGTGGATTTAGGACGGGTAGAGGTTGTGTAGATCAGATTTTTGTGGTAAGACAGATATGTGAGAGCTATAGGAAAGGGGAAGGATTTTTTTTTGGCTTTTATGGATCTGGAAAAGGCTTATGACAGGGTAGACAGAAAGGCACTGTGGGAGGTTATACTGATTTACGGGATAGGAGGAAAGCTTCTAGGAGCTGTCAAGAGTTTTTATGAGAGTAGTAGAGCTTGTGTCAGGATTAGAAATAGAGAGAGTGAATGGTTCGAGGTAAAGGTGGGACTTCATCAAGGATGCGCTATGTCGTCCTGGCTGTTCAACTTATACATGGATGGGGTGGTGTGAGAGGTAAATGCAAGGGTAGTGGGTCAAGGATTGGAGATGGTTAAAGAAAATGGAGAAAAGTGGGATGTGAGCCAGCTGTTGTGTGCGGATGACACTGCGCTTGTGGCAGGATCGGAGGAGGGATTGAGGAAGTTGGTGACAGAGTTTGGGAGAGTATGTGATAGAAGAAAGCTGAAGATAAATGTGGGTAAAAGTAAGGTGATGAGATGTACCAGGGGTGAAAGTGGCAGTAGACTGGAAGTGAGCATTAAGGGAGCGACTGGAGGAAGTGGATAGTATTAGTTACTTTGGGTGCAAATGTGGCAGGAAAAAGTGGAGTGAAGGTGGAGGTAGAATGTAGATTGAGAGAAGCGAGTAAATGCCTTGGTGGATTAAAAAGTGTAATGAGGAATAGACATTTGGGAATGGATGCTAAGAGGAGACAGTATGAAGGAGTGATTGTGCCAACAGCACTGTATGGGGCAGAAACATGGAACATAAGAGAGGAAGAGAGAAGGAGTTTGAATGTGTTTGAAATGAGGTGTCTGAGAAGTATGATGGGGGTCACTAGGCTAGATAGAGTGAGAAATGAGGAGACGAGGAGGAGAACAGGGGTGGAAAGGGAGTTGGGAGATAGTGTTGATGAAAGAGTATTAGGAGTGTTTGGACATGAGGAAAGAATGAGTGAAGAAAGACTAGTAAAAGAGGTGTGGAAGGCAGATGTGGAGGGAGTGAACATGAGGGGACGTCCTAGGATGAGATGGATGGATGGGGTGAAGGGGGCTTTGGGGAAGAGGGGAATGTCAGTTGAGGAAGGACGGGAGAGGACAGAAGACAGGGGTGAGTGGAGAATGGTTTTATATGGATGGGGTTGTGATGCATGAGGTGGAATGGGTGGGGGGATGGGGGGTGAGGTAGTATGTGTGAGCAAAATTTGACGCAGCCCGAAGGGATTTCTCCCCGTCATCTCCTTTTATGCATGGGGGAATGGAGAGGGTGGGTCGCTGATTTAATGAAGCGGCCTTGCTGTGGATGTGCTGTGTCTTGTTACACTGTCTCTGACAGGGCAGTGGACAAGGTGTAGGGATGACCCGTCATCCAGGAGTTGCTAAGATGGGAGGGAGGGTGGAGGGGTGTGGAGTGTATTTAGGGATGGAATGGGTGGGAATGGTTTTTATGCCTTTTTCTTTTTGGCTACCTTCCTTGTAAGGGGGAAAAGCCTTGGTATATGTGTGTATGTTTTTTGGTTACCTCCCTTGTAAGGGGGAAAAAGCCTTTGGTATATGCATGTATAACAAAGGTCAGATAACTTAATCAGAAATAAAGTATCATAGGTTATATTATTATAAAGACATTGGTGAGAAAGTAGATACAAAATCAGTTAGGAAGTAGAAAGAATAGAACATGTAGAAATAGGTAACTCATTGAGTCTACTTAATCATAGAACAGACAGGAAAGAGGACAGAAATAGAGGGTCAGAGAGGGAGTGAGGGTGTTGACCTAGGACTACAGGAACTTGTGAACTAACTTACTCGTGACTAAATTATATTTCTACAAGAACGTGTGTAAGTGTGGTTTACAGTTGTGTTTGAAATAATATTTACTCCAAAGTGTTTGAAAATTTTGTTCTGTTGGAAATATACAGAAAACAAAACAAAAATCTTTTATTAGCCATGCTACCTTTCCAACATAAATTTTACCTTTACCACCTCTGGCTTTGCCTCTTTGATGAAATATTGTCCCCAAAGATAAGAGGTTATTATTTCTAACAAAAACCAACAGTCTTCAACACCCTCAACTCAAAATTTGCCCAACCTAATCTCCACCTCTTTATAATGTTATTGCACTCAATAGTAGATGCATTGGTTACTGGTGACAAAATAGAATCATTACCTCTAGCCAGATCTAACTTAATCTAACCTGTCAGACAGTCTTTGAATTGGACCCAAGATCTCTTTCTTTGCTTGAGTATCTTAGTCTTTTCTGAGAGTTGGCAGTTGAGTGAAATAATTAAGGTGTATATTTTATATATTGTTTGTGTTTAATGTCCAGTAGTTCTAGACTGTAAGTAATAAGTTTATAAAACAAGTCAGTGTTTCTTTGTTTTTGTTTATTTTGTTAGATTGAACAATATTGATCCAGAAGGCATTTGTGAATCTATCAAATGTTGCAATCTGGAGCAGCTTAAGATTCTTGAAGCACAGATAGAATTTGATGTGGCATTTATTGACTTGGAAGGTGCTAAGGTATGAAATTGACATTATTCTCTGTTGCTCAGATTATTGTTATAATCTTGCTAATATTAAGATCTTTATATTTTGATGATTAATAGCACATATTAATGTACTAGGATGCTTGCTGACTAACATTGCTACTTGTGGAGGTTGAAGTGATGACAGTTCAAATCCTGCTGCCAGCGAGTTGGACCTAGGGCATGGGTCATTAAATTCCATGCTACAAATTTGTGAGAGGCACCATCCTAGCCTCCTGATTGGGGGAGTTTGGAGATGTTATACCAAATTATTAATGTACCTCTTGATTGTTTTCATTGTAACTGCTACCCTTTTTACAGATAAAGGCTGCAGAATGCATCCTGGATGGCCCAAAACAGAGAATGGTGTGGGTGGTGGATAGTCAAGATCGGTTAATGAAATGGTGCTCCAGTGGCCAATGGACAGAGCATTCTGTCCAGAACATGTTGTCACCATCTTTAGATATAAAAAAAGTAATTACTCTCTTCAGTGGAAGGTAAGCCAACAGAATTCTTTGACAAAAAACAAAGGGATGATCAAAAATGAGATGGATGGATGGGATGAAAGGGGCTTTGAGCAAGATCAGAAACTTGTGACAATTTTATTTGATATTATTTTGATAGTTTATATATTGTGTAGATAGTTAATACAGTAGAAGCCTGATTTAACAAATCTCAATTTGGCGGAAGCTCAAATTAGCGAACTGGAAATAGCAATAACGAAAATGGTCAACTTAGCGGAAATGGTCCGCTAAGTTGACCATTTTCCGCTAGCTGGCCAGACGCGTGTCTACGGAAATAGCTCAATTTAGTGGGATTGGTAAGCTAAGTTGAGCATTTTCCGTCAACTGTCCAATGTTACCAGATGTTACCAGATTGTGGTGGTGGAGTCGAGGAAAAATTTATAATTTAGTACTTTGGAGGTATATAAATATATATATAAAATATATATATATATATATATGTATATATATATATATATATACAATAATATATAATTCAGTATATATATAAAGTATAATTGTAGCAGAAATATATTCAAGTAGAAATAGACGGTATAATAGGAAAACAAAATAATGAAACGGTAAGTTGATGGGAAAATTCAAAATCAGTACGCGAGAGTAATCACCACGAAAAACACTTCTATAACAACAAACTACGTTTTCTGCAACAACACAACAATAACGCTTACTATCCAAAAACCAACTGCCCAGTCCTATTAATCGCTAGAATTATGTACATCAAACCAAACACGAAGCTATGACTAATATTCCACGAAATTCACAGACAGCTCATATCATTTGCAATTCACGGTTGTGCTGCCTATAATTCACTTACAATAATATATATACTGTGTGTGTGTGTGTACACTAGGGAATTTTTAGGTATGTATCATTTTTATAATCCGCTCTGGCAACCCTGTTACACCAACGCTCACTCGCTCAATTTAACGGAAAATTCAATTTAGTGGACTGGACCTTGGCTGAATTAGTTCTTTAAATCGGGCTTCTACTGTAGTCATAAAATATTATACCTTGTTCTAATATCCAAACAGTTCTTCAGATGTTGGTTGAGGATTATGAATTTTTTATCCTTTGACCTACAAAATAGAGGGCAAATTTTGAATGTTTATTTTTTATAAAAATACAGTCTTCAGTATTATTAAATGTGGTATTTGTTCATAGACAGCAATAAGTTATTACACCTTTTTTTAACAGGTATATTGTAATGCTGAGTGGCAAAGGAAAGTTGACTATAGTTAGTGGTATTACTGGGCTGGATTTGTGGACAAGCTCCAAAGACTCACCCATTCTAGATTTTGAAGCATTGCCAGGTGAAGAGACTATGGCACAAATTCTGATATTAGTTGATAAATCTGAAGGTGGTCAAGAACTCCAAATATTTGATCTTCATGGTAAGTAATTATTTCTATTTTACTCAGAGTACATGATTGTATTAAGTTGTGAATTTTATTCTTAATTAGTGCTTCAATTTTGATGCATGTTTATCTGTGATGGTTAAAAGTGCTAGATTTGTATTCTGGGTCATTAAGTTTTATGACAACTTCATACATACATATACCAAGGCTTTTTCCCCCTTACAAGGGGGGTAGCCAAAAAGAAAAAGGCATAAAATCATTCCCACCCATTCCATCCCTGAATACACTCCACACCCCTCCACCCTCCCTCTTATCTTAGCACCTCCTGAATGACGGGTCATCCCTGCACCTTGTCCACTGCCCTGGGTCAGAAGCAGTGTCGCAAGACACAGCACATCCACAGCAAGGCCGCTTCATTAAATCGGCGATCCCCCCTCTCTGTCCCCCCATTGCATATAATGAGAGGACGGGGAGAAATCCCTTCGGGCTGCGTCAAATTTTGCTCACACATACTACCTCACCCCCCATCCACCCGCCCATTCCACCTCATGCAATCACAACATCATCCATATACAACCATTCTCCACTCACCCCTGTCTTCTGTCCTCTCCCGTCCTTCCTCAACAGACATTCCCCTCTTCCCCAAAGCCCCCTTCACCCCATCCATCCACCTCATCCTAGGACGTCCCTTCATGTTCACTCCCTCCACATCTGCCTTCCACACCTCTTTTACTAGTCTTTCTTCACTCATTCTTTCCTCGTGTCCAAACCATCCTAATATTCTTTCATCAACCCTATCTCCCAGCTCCTTTTCCACCCCTGTTCTCCTCCTCACCTCCTCATTTCTCACTCTATCCAGCCTAGTAACCCCCATCATACTTCTCAGACACCTCATTTCAAACACATTCAAACTACTCTCTTCTTCTCTTATGTTCCATGTTTCTGCCCCATACAGTGCTGTTGGCACAATCACTCCATACAGTCTCCTCTTAGCATCCAATAAATGTCTATTCCTCATTACACTCTTTAATCCACCAAGGCATTTACTCACTTCTCTCAATCTACATTCTACCTCCGCTTTCACTCCACCTTTCCCTGCCACATTTGCACCCAAGTATCTAAAACTATCCACTTCCTCCAGTCGCTCCCTTAATGCTCACTTCCAGTCTACTGCCACTTTCACCCCTTGTACATCTCATCACCTTACTTTTACCCACACTTATCTTCAGCTTTCTTCTATCACATACTCTCCCAAACTCTCCACATGACAACTTCATGGTGTCCCAATAATACAGAGATGATGTTGATTGTCATTCATGTGCACTGGGTTCTGTTTGATTCAAGGATATAACAATATGTGGGGTGGGGTGATGAGTGGGAAAGTATATGCAATGTTGCCTAAAAGGATGACAAGAAGAGGTGTGGATGTAAATGTATTTAGGGGAGAGGGCAGTGGATTGTAAGATCATTATGTGGTAAAAAAGAAATTGAGATTGAAGGCTAAGCGGAGTGGGAAGAAAAGAAAAGTATTGAAGTGCTGAAAGTGAGTAAATTAAATGAGAAAGAAAAAAGAATACTATGCAAAGCTGTGAGAAGTATGGGATGTACATACATATACCTAAGGCTTTTTCCCCCTTACATGGGGGGTAGCCAAAAAGAAAAAGGCATAGAAATCATTCCCACCTATTTCATTTCCCATATATTCCACTCCCCTCCACCATCCTCCCTCCCTCCTATCTTGGCACCTCCTGGATGACGGGTCATCCCTGCATCCTGTCCACTGCCCTGGGTCAGAAGCAGTGTTGCAAGACACAGCACATCCACAGCAAGGCCACTTCATAAATTCGGCAACACCCCCTCTCTGTCCCCTTATGCAGGAAAGAAGGCGGGGAGAAATCCCTTCCCATATAGGATGTAGTGAAGGATAAAGGAGAATCAGGAATAGAGGAAGATTGGATATATTTCAAGGAAGAAGTGCTAAAGTGTGCAAAGACAGTGTGGAAATAAGAGGAGGCAAAGCTTGAGAGAAGTATGGATATGGTGAAGGATAAAGGAAAAACAGGAATATGGGAAGACTGGATATGTTTCAAGGAGGAAGTGCTAAATTGTGCAGACATGGTATGTGAATGAAGAGGATGGAGGAGGGGAGCAAGAGAATTGGTAAATGGTTTGTGAAGTGAAGGCAGTAGTGGCAGAAAAGAAGTGAGCATACAAAGAATGGTCACAAATGTGTGAGAGGCTGAAAGTAGAGCAGATTTAAAGTGGAGAAAATGTGTAATGGAATTTTTTTAGAATAAAAATATCTATTGGAAAGAAGTGAAACAAGAGAAGAGGGGATAAATCAGATTGTGTGGAGGAGGTAAGATTACAGAGGGACAGATGCTAATGAAAGTGTAGGCCATAAAGGGAAGATGAGTAGAATATATCGGGGATTTGTTGGATATGTAGGAGGATAGGGAAGGTTTGATTATAGCAGTGGGAGATACCTGGAAATTGACTGAAATGGGAGAAGAGTAAGATAGAGCTACAGGAAAATAGGAAGTACAAAGAACATTGAAAGAGATGAATGCTGGTAAAGCACCTGGGTTGATTATCATGTGGAGTCAGATGAAGGGAAGAATAATTACTGTTGAATGGCTAGTGAGATTGTTTAATGTGTGCTTAATGACAGGAAGTATTCCAGTGGACTGGAGGAGTACATGCACATGTATTATACAAAGGAAAAGGGAAAAACATGAATTTAATAGCTTTAGAAGGATAAGTGTTAAGTGTAGTTCTCTTAGGCTGGATAGGGTGAGAAACGAGGAGGTGAGGAGGAGAGTGGGAGTGGAAAGTGAGTTGGGAGATAGGGTTGATGAAAAGGTATTGGGATGGTTTGGACACATGGAAAGAATGAGTGAAGAAAGACTAGTAAAAGAGATGGAGGGAGTGAACATGAGGGAGCAACCAAGAATGAGATGGATGGATGGGGTAAAAGGGGCATTGGGAAAGAGGGGAATGTCTTTTGAGGAAGGAAGAGAAGACAGAAGATAGGGGTGAGTGGAGAATGGTTGTGTATGGATATGTTGTAATGCATGGAAGGGAGTGGGTGGGGGATGGAGGGGGTTGAGGGAGTATGTTCGATGCTATCGAATATAATTTAGAAAGTAACTGTTTGATAAATGATAGTCAGCATGGTTTCAGATGGAAATGTTCTTGCATGACTAACTTACTTGAATTCTACAACACAGTTACCTCGAATTATGACAAAAGAAACAATATAGATTTAATATATCTAGACTTTGCAAAAGCTTTTGATACCGTCCCCCACGAAAGACTACTTACTAAATTAGCTTCACACAGAATAAGTGGTGGCCTATTAAGTTGGACTTGTAATTGGTGGAATGATTGAAAACAGAGAGTTGTTTTAAATGGAAGAATTCTGGATGGAAAAATGTTATGAGTGGAGTTCCTCATGGTTCCGTTCTTGGGCCACTTTTATTCATACATACATACATATACCAAAGGCTTTTTCCCTCTTACACGGGGGTAGCCAAAAAGAAAAAGGCATAGAAATTACTCCCACCCATTTCATTTCCCATATATTCCACTACCCTCCACCCTCCTCCCTCCCGCCTATCTTGGCACCTCCTGGATGACGGGTCATCCCTGCATCCTGTCCACTGCCCTGGGTCAGAAGCAGTGTCGCAAGACACAGCACATCCACAGCAAGGCCGCTTCATAAATTCGGCGACCCCCCCCCTCTCCGTCCCCTCATGCAGGAAAGGAGAAGACGGGGAGAAATCCCTTTGGGCTGTGTCAAATTTTTTCTCATACATACTTTCCTCACCCCCATCCCCCACCCACACCCCCTCATGCATCACAGCTTCATCCATACACAACCCTTCTCCATTCACCCCTATCTTCTGTCCTCTCCCGTCCTTCTTCTACATACATTCCTCTCTTTTGTAAAGCCCCTTTCACCCCATCCATCCATCTCATCCTAGGATACCCCCTCATATTCCTCCTTCAATCCCATCACGATTGATGAAAGGATCAGAGCAAACACAACTTACCTGTGATCAATCATTCCATTATCAATCGATATCATAAATGCAACGCATCAATCAATTTTAATTTGTTGATGTACATACGTATGTGTACGCGGTATAGCTACTAATTCAATGGCTTACCTAGCCTAGCTTCGTATCAGCTGCATGCGCGCGTATACTAGTACATGTTGACTAGACTCTACACGACTATCGTGCTACATAATGTCGCTAGTTGATGATGATGATATGGTTTAATGTCACACAATCCCTCCCTATTGGGAGGCTAGGACGGTGCCCCTCACAGAGGGCTTTGTAGTGTGGAATTTAATGAACCATGCACTTGGTTCAACTTCGCTGGTGGCAGGATTCGAACCGCCCTCACCTCGACCTTCGCCGCAAGTAACGATGCCCTAACCCACTCAGCCAGTGAGCTTCCTGTATGGTCACCAAATCTCATTAAAGACATTGACAGATTGGAAAAATTACAACGGTGGGTCACAAAATTGATTCTAAAACATATGAATCTGTTTTCCTTAAAAAAGCGTAGATTTAGAGGTGACTTGATACAGGTCTTTAAGATTCTAAAGGGAATTGACAACATCAAAAGTGACAAAATTTTCACACTGAATGAGAACAAGAAACAATGGTCTGAAACTGTTAGGAAGTGGGTAGAAACAACGTCACCAACCGTGTAGTTAATGAATGGAATAAACGTCCTGCAGAGGCAGTACAATGTAGTTCAATTCGAAGCATTAAGAATCATTTAGATAAGCACCTAAGCAAGATGCTGTAATGACTTATCATTTTATCTTATTTGTTTTGTTATCATTTGTCTTTATTACTATTTGCTTCCTTTTTTAGGAATGTCCCCTGTGGGGCTACAGGGTGAAGGATGCCAGGTCCCAATCCCCGTCCCGTTTTTCTCGCCTCTTACAATCCAAGTGGAAATACTTGGTGGCAGTATTCTTTTCCCCCCACCACAGGAGGTGCCAAGATAAGAGGGAGTGTATTTAGGGATGGAATGGGTGGGAATGGTTTTTATCAGCGAAAAAAATACACGGGAGTGACGAGCGATTTCGCTCGGGAAAGTTCCAATGTTGCTCTTGCAAATCCAATAGCGGGAGCGATCCCCTAGGAAAAAATTGCTCCTGCGGCAAGATTCAACGTTTTTTATTCATTATCCATCATTTGCCAATCCCATCATCATTGATGAAAGGATCAGAGCAAACACAACTTACCTGTGATCATTCCATTATCAATCGATATCATAAACGCAACGCATCAATCAATTTTAATTTGTTGATGTACGTATGTATGTGTACACGGTATAGCTGCTAGTTCAATGGCTTACCTAGCCTAGCTTCGTATCAGTTGCATGCGCGCGTATACTAGTACATGTTGACTAGACTCTACACGACTATCGTGCTACATAATGTCGCTAGTTGCGAATTGCATGGTACCTGTGTGCAGGGAAGTTCATTGGTTGCATGCAGCTAGCTGCCCAGTCAACGCGCTGACTACATATACAATGCACAGTAACCAATACCACATCACCGCATGCATATGTACACTGTACATATACAAACTCGCTCGAGGCCTAGGAGGGAAACTGGGAAATCCCATTTATAACCTCGTTTGCGTATTCATGAGAAAAAATAAAATCAAATGTTTGGTTAGTAATTGAAAGTAAATAAATTTAAGTATAAATATGAACATTTGATAATTATATACTTAGTTCATAAATATGGATCTTTGGAGGGAGAATAAAAAATACAAAAGTAATAAATGATTCGTTATCTAGCTTAGGTTTACGGTAGCTAGATCACGTCCATGCCAAACTTTCGATGATCGTACATCATGGAGCAGTTTCTAGTGAAGCGAGTGAAAATGGTTTGCCCTCAGATTAAGTCTTTTCAGAATAGAGGGAGAGTGTTTTGATGGCAGGAACCGCTTCTGGACCAGCAAAGCCTAATTCAAACTCTATGGGCAAGGGTCAAGTAAAACGAAAACCAGTAAAACATGAATCTACTATATGCTCGTGGAACCTAGATTGGCTTGAAGTGGATCGGGGTAGTGATGGTACTCTAACGGTGTATTGCAAGGCTTGTCGTGCATTTCCACCGTCATGCACATGAGTAATGAGTTAGCCTTCCAATAGTTTGAAGGAAATCGGACCTGCAAAAACATGGCTCCGGAAGTATAAAAAATTACTCTGGTAATTAAAAAAATGGCTGGTGAAAAAAAAAAATGAAAAATGGCTCTGGAAGAAAAAAAAGTATTTTTTCCCCTGGTTTTTATGCCTTTTTCTTTTTGGCTACCTCCCTTGTAAGGGGGAAAAGCCTTGGTATATGTATGTATGTACTATTTGCTTGATTCTCATTTGTTATTAGAAGTATGTCAATTTATTATTCACATTATTATAGTTTTTATTAATTCATGTAAGGGGGAAAAAGCCTTGGTATATGTATGTATATGTATGATCATTATATATGTATATATATGTGTGTATGTGTATATATATTTATATACATATATATATATATATATATATATATATATATAATATATATATATACATACATACATACATATACCAAGGGTTTTTCCCCCTTCCAAGGGAGGTAGCCAAAAAGGGAAAGGCATAAAAACACTCCCATCCATTTCATCCCCAAATACACTCCACACCCCTCCCACCCTTCCTCTCATCTGAGCACCTCCTGGATGACGGGTCATCCCTGCACCCTGCCCACCGCCCTGGGTCAGAAGCAGTGTCGCAAGACACTATATATATATATATATATATATATATATTATATATATGCAATAAAAACACTAGGAACGTGTGTTCACAAATGCGTAAGTAACCACTAGGAAAAGTAAACTAATGGAGCAGAGAGCTTTCATATAATTACATCTTCAGTGCTAATACAAAGAAGGAATTATAAAATGAAGAAACAAGGTACAGAGTATATGACACAGTGAAGAGGACATTCGGAGAGGTAGGGGAAGAAGTACACGTGACGGACGTATGAACCGTCCTGGTAACCAACAAGTATGGGACAACTGCTCATAATTTATATTATGATTTAAATAATTTTGAAATGTCATGAGAAATGTAACTATCTAATTTGTACAAACCTTGATGAAGATTAAAATTTACCCCCTTACGAGATTAGATTAAACTGCATTGAATTACAATTCTTTCTGTGATGTTATTGTTGTATGTGATGACTTTAGCGTTATCCCAGTCAACTAGATTGTTAAAATTGTTCATGTGGTTGAATATACCGTTAGATTGGTTTCCCTCTCTAACGTATTTCTGATGTTTTTGGTTCATGTGGTTGAATATACCGCTAGATTGGTTTCCCTCTCTAACGTATTTCGTGTTTTGAGTGTTTTAGCAGTCTGACCAATATAAAACTGATTACATGATTTACAAGCTATTTTGTACACACACCCTTTATCACTATTGACAGAATTATCTATGAGCAACTGTCTTACAGTGTTCTTATTGTTAAAAACTACATTAATGTTAAAATTTATGTAATATGTTTGGAATGCTTTGCAGGTTCTCTTGGTACGGTAGAATTAGCAAGTTATTCATATTGAAAGTTTGAGTTGACCTAAGGTTATAGAATGTCCTTTTAGCACAATTGTAAGCTGTGCCAAGAACATGTGTGGGGTATTGTAGCTTAGTACCAATTATGAGCAGTTGTCAAATACTTGTTGGTTACCAGGACGGTTCAAATGTCCGTCATGTGTACTTCTTCCCCTACCTCTCCGAATGCCCTCTTCACTATGTCATATATTCTGTACCTTGCTTCTTCATTTTATAATTCCTTCTTTGTATCTGCACCGAAGATGTAATTATACGAAAGCGCTCTGCTTCGTTAGTTTACTTTTCCTAGTGGTTACTTGCGCATATATATATATTTATATATTTATATATTTATATATATATATATATATATATATATATATATATATATATATATATATATATTATATGAAGTAAGCGGAATAGAAACACAGGAGTCTTAGTCTTGAGTTTATTCCTGACTAGTTTCGCAGGTATGCTTTTTCAAAGACTAAGACTCCTGTGTTTCCTATTCCGCTTACTTACACAATGTCTCAACATATATATATATATATATATATATATATATATATATATATATATATATATATATATATATATATATATATATATATATATATATATTTTCATCCGACCTAGTTATGGACCAAAAGGTCTCCTGTCGGTGTGCTCCACTTTTGTAATACCTTTGTAATGTGTGGATGATATTTTAATGCAGCCTGAAGGGATTTCTCCCCATCTCTTTTTCTGCATGAGGGGATAGAGGGGGGGGGGGGTCACCAATTAAATGAAGCGGCCTTGCTGTGAATGTGATGTCTTGCTGCATCGCATCTGAAGCAGGGCAGTGGGTGAGATGCTGGGATGACCCGTCATCCAGGAGGAGCCAAGAAAAGAGGAAGGCAGGGGTGGTGAATGGGAATGGAGAGTGTGGGGATGAATTAGGTGAGAGTGGATTTATGCCTTTGACTTTGGCTACCTCCCTTGTAAGGGGAAAAGGCCCTTGGTATATGTATGTTTGTATACTGACCTTGGTATCTACTTGATTATGTAGAAATGAAGGTGGCGTACCAGCTTCAAGTAAGTCCCGAGACACATCTGGTGAGACTACTGGAAGGAATGGAGTCCATCCTGTTGCTTGAGCCAGAACTTGATATCCAAGGTTGTATCTGCAACATGAAGTTGAAGGCTATTGTTGATGGGCTTCCTGAAAACAGGTATGTTGAAACTTAGTTACCTCTTAGCATTGTGGCATCATAATACAAATTTTACTTGAAACATTAGATGATTTTATTCAGCTGAGGAGCTATCACTGCATAGAATTCACTAATGTCAGGTGTTGTTATTCATCTGGAAGAACATCTCCATACTGAATAGTTAAACAAGAAGTGTTACTGATAATTCCTCAGTGTGAAACTATTTCCTGCATATACTAGTGAGATATTTTTAGTGTATATGTTTAATTTTTAACCTATGAATACTTTACTTTGATGTCTCTACAATTCTAGGCTCACCAAGTTACTAAACAAAAAGAAGTTCCAGGAGGCAATGGAGTTCTGTAAGCAATTTGGTTTAGAAGTGGAGGATGTTTATAAAGCACAGGCCTTGTATGTCTGTGACCTGATAAACCCATGGCGGATGACTTCGGGGAATGTAACTTCAATCGATGTCCAGTTCAAGGAAGAAGAGTATGGGAAAAAGATAAGAATTTGTTTAAAACTTGTGTATAACATAGATGTGAGGAATGTGGGATATATTGAAGTACTTGTCAGCAAAGTGTTTACTCCAGATTTCTTTTTTTCGAACAGGCCAATAGAAGAACTTTTAAAGATTCTTAGCCAAATAAAAGATGTGGAGTTTGTTACTCGACTCTGTGTGGAAGCTCCTTTACCAGATATTCCTACCACAAAGCGGATTTTGAACTATGCAAAAGAAAGATTGGGCAGCACAGATTTGGTGAGCAAAATAAAGTTAATGTTGTGTAGTCCTTGTCAGCTTAACTGTTGATAAATGACTATATTATTATATATGTGGGAGAATGAATAACATCCTGTAATAGCAAGGGTTTGGATGTTGGAGATAGGACATGAACTTTTAGAGAAGTGGACCAAATACATACATAAACATACCAAAAGACATTTTCTTCCCTGTAAGACAGGTGGCTGAGTTGAAGCCTACACCCACACTATGACAATGCCATATCCATCCAATACTCAGTCATTGCCCCTTCCCATCTTAGCACCTTGTGGATGAAGAGTCCTACATGTCCTCCACTACACTGTTTAGGCCAAGTCACTACATTGAGACAATACTTCCAAAGTAGGGCCTAACAAATGGAGCTGATTTATTCCTGCAGCTTCATTTTATGAAAACCCCTTCCTCAGACAACCTCTCATGTATGGGGGGAAGCCATTTTGCTATATAAATAGATAGGGGAGGAAGGGGGGGTTGTTCAGTTGTGGCAGTGGGATATGTGAGGAAAATGATTATGATGGGAAAAGAGAATGATTGGGCATTAGGAAAAAATGGGATGTTACACATCACATATTGCATCCATACCAAAACACACATGTTAATCACAAAACAAACACTCCAAGACACATATGTTAATCACAAAACAAACACTCCATACTGTGTCAGACACCCCCAGATATCAGCCGTACAGAGAAATACCTATCGTTACAAGCAAGAACAACAATAGCGTGACTGCACTGAGGTACCATCCAGCTTTAAAACAATATCTGGCCATAGAAGCAAATTGCTTCAAATGCATCCCCCACACAGAAGACACCAAACATCTCGTCTTACATTATTCTACTCTAACCTTACCCAGATAACACTATATCTTTTTCTTTAGTAACTTTTGACTAAATCTGATGGCTGGTGTTGGTTATTTGGGAGCTGTGGGTTACCTGCAAGAGAGACCTGGGTCAATGGATTGATTACAAGTCATTCGTAAAAATAATTGTTTTAGTATACATATATTTAATTTGAATATGTTCATTTTATTACCCAACTAATGTGAGTCCATATTTGTAGTCTGTTGAGGGACAGGGCTTCAACAATTTACTGCAAATACTCAGTGAGAACCTGTATCGTCTGCGCACTTTTGAAATTCTCTTCCCATCTTCTGAGATACAGCATTGGCTTATATTTGCGCAAAGGGACATGCTTGAAGAGTTCATGGAATATATTTCCCAGGTGGGTGGCTTGTATGTTGTCATTACCTTGCTATGATGCACAGTATTAAGTTGTACATTTGTATCTCTTAATTTCAATATAAACATCTGCATTTTAGTTCACATGCTATTTAAATCCCCATCTAGGGTATTGGCTGCATGTTGTTATGGCAAAGTAGCATGCAGTTGATACTTTAGGGTCTATATGGGGTGCCCCTAGGGACCAGAGCCACACATCATTATGTCTGTGATAGAGGAGGACTCTGCTCACAGAGAAATGATGAAACTTTTATTATACTGCTACTGTCCTTCCGTGATGCTGTCCCCCAACCCCTTGTTGCTGTCTGGTACCATTTATCTGAATTTCATTTACTTGCTTTGCCTACCCTGTGGTGGGGGAAAAGAATGCTGCCACCAAGTATTCCCACTTGGATTGTAAGAGATGAGAAAAACGGGATGGGGATTGGGACCAGGAATCCTTCTCCCTGTAGGCCCACAGGGGACATTCCTAAAAAAAGTAAAGGCATAAGAGAGTCTAGGAGTTTTCCAACCAGCACCCTAAGGTTTGGGTCTTTTAATGTGCGTGGATGTGGTACTGATGAGAGTAAAAGGGAAGAGATAGGTATGTTTGTGAGAAGAAAGATGGATGTGTTGTCATTGAGTGAAACTAAGTTGAAAAAAAAGGGGCGAGGTTGAATTTGGGAGTGTAGTTGGGAGGTTGTCAGGAGTGAAGAAAGGACGAGGGAGAGAAGAAGTGGCTATACTAGTAAGTGAAGAGATAGGTAAATGTGTAGTGGAGTGGAAGGAGGTTTCTTCAAGGTTAATGTGGATGAAGGTGAAACTGGGAAAGGAGATGTATTTACCTAGTTGTATTATACGGGAAGGGAGCTATGCTCGTGGTGACCTGTCTTTGTATCTTTCAGCATCAATTTTTTTCTTAAAATCTTGAATACTATTTGCACACACTGTTTCTTTATCTAAGTTATTCCAGGTATCCAGCATTCTGTGTGGGAAGCTATTCTTTTTCCTATTTCTTCTATAGTTGTCCTTTTTGAGTTTCTTTTCATGACCTCTTGTTTTTCCATTGTCATTTTTAGTAAGTCTTTTTCTGTCAGGAATTTCCATTCCTTTCATGATTCTATATATAATCAGTAGATCTCCTCTTTCTCTTCTTTGCTCTGGTGTTGGTAGTTCTAATTTCGATAATCTTTGTATGTTAATTTGGAAAGAGCTGGTGCCAACTTTGTTGTTGCTCTCTGTATTATTTCTAGTTTCTTTATATTCTTTTTAGTATTGGGTGTCCATAGTGTTGCTGCATATTCCAGTTTTGGTCTAATCAATGTGACTAATATTCTTTTTTATCATTTCTTCATTCAAGTATTCAAATGCCACTTTCATTGACCTTAGTGGGTTGTATGTTTCACCTACTATTTTGTTTATATGTCTGTCCGGTGTCATGTCATTGCTGATCATCACTCCAAGGTCCCTTTCTGGGTGCACTTTTTTTTTTATTTCATTTTCACCAATTTTGTAATTTTTTGAAATTCTGTTTTTAGTTTTACCAAACTAGGGATGAATGTGGGTAAAAGTGAGGTGATGGGATGTGCAGGGGGTGAGGGTGGCGGTGGACTGGAAGTGAACATTAGGGGGGAGCGACTGGAGGAGGTGGATAGTTTTAGATACTTGGGTTCATGTGTAGCGGGAAAGGGTGGAGTGGGGGTGGGGGTGGATTAAAGAGTGTAATGAGGAATGGACATTTGGGAGTGGATGCGGGGAGGAGACAGTATGAGGGAGTGATTGTGCCAACAGCACTGTGTGGGGCGGAAAAGTGGAACATAAGAGAGGAAGAGAGAAGGAGTTTGAATGTGTTTGAGATGAGGTGTCTGAGAAGTATGGTGGGGGTTGCTAGGCTGGATGGAGTGAGAAATGAGGAGGTGGGGAGGAGAACAGGGGTGAAAAAGGATTTGGGAGATAGGGTTGATGAAAGAATATTAGGATGGTTTGGACACATGGAAAGAATGAGTGAAGAAAGACTAGTAAAAGAGGTATGGAAGGCAGATGTGGAGGGAGTGAACATGAGGGGACGTCCTAGGATGAGGTGGATGGATGGGGTGAAGGGGGCTTTGGGGAAGAGGGGAATGTCTGTTGAGGAAGGAAGGGAGAGGACGGAAGACAGAGGTGAGTGGAGAATGGTTGTATATCGATGATGTTGTGATTGCATGAGGCGGAATGGGCCGGGGGGTGCGGGGTGGGCTAGTATGTGTGAGTAAATTTTGACGCAGCCCGAAGGGATTTCTCCCCGTCCTCTCCTTATATGCAAGGGGGGGTCGCCGATTAAATGAAGCGGCCTTGCTGTGGATGTGCTGTGTCTTGCGACACTGCTTCTGACCCAGGGCGGTGGGCAGGGTGCAGGGATGACCCATCATCCAGGAGGTGCTCAGATGAGAGGGAGGGTGGGAGGGGTGTGGAGTGTATTTAGGGATGAAATGGGTGGGAGTGTTTTTATGCCTTTCCCTTTTTGGCTACCTCCCTTGGAAGGGGGAAAAAGCCTTGGTATATGTATGTATGCTTTTACCAAACTCCATTTTGCTACACTTCTTGATACTAAAGTTCACCTCCCACTTTTGAGTTAATTTCCAGATTGTGTCTAGGTCTGATTGTAATGAGTCACAGTCCTCATTTGTTGATACTTTCTTTAAAATTTTTGTATCATCTGCGAAGAAATTCATATAACATTCAACTCCTTCGTCCATATCGTTTACGTATATGGTAAACATGATTGGAGCCAGTACTGACCCTTGTGGAACACCAATTATCATTTCTCCCCATTTCGAGTATTTGTCTCTAATTACTACCCTTCCAGTCAGGAAGTCTCCATCCATTTTAATAAATCACCTCCAATGCCACCCATTGATTCTAATTTTTCTATTAATTTTTTTGTGCGGTACTTTGTCAAATGCCTTTTGTAGATCTAGATAGGCACAGTCTGCCCATCCATCTCTCTCATCTATTATGTCTATTATTCTCGAATAGAAGCAGATTAGATTTGTTGTACATGATCTTCCTTGTCTAAATCCAAATTGGCTTGGGTCTAGTATATATTTTTCTTCCAAATGTTTAACCCATCTACTTTTAATCACTTTTTCACATATTGTATCTACTATGCTTGTTAGGGAGACCGGTCTGTAGTTAGTTGGATCTTCCTTACTTCCTCCTTTATATATTGGCTCAATGTTTGCATTTTTCCAGTCATGTGGTACTTTTCCTTCTTTGAGCAAGTATTTTATTATAGTGTGTATTTTATCTGTTAGTTCCTCCACGCATTCCTCCAGTATCTAATTTGCAATTCCATCCGGACCATGTGATTTTCTAACATCTAGGTTTTTTATTTGGTCACTCATTTCCTTTTTTGTTATGGTTATTTCCTTCATTTGGGGGATTTCTGTTTCTAAATTCCTTCACAGTTAGGCGAGTTCTCAGTTGTGAAAACCGATTTGAAGTGGTTACTCATAACTTCTGCCATTTCTTGTTTTTTTTGTGTATTCATGACTTCCTTGGCATAGTTTTTCTATTGTTTGTTGTTCAGTTTACCATTCACATATCTATAAAATAGCTTCAGCTGATCCTTACATTTTTCTATAATTTCCTTTTCATAATTTCTCTTTTCCTCCCTGCATATTTTTACATAATTGTTTCTTAGTTTGATGTACCTTATGTTTGCCATTTGCTTTTTTTTTTTTTTTCCCATTTTTTCCATTTGTAAGTGCATATGGGCCTGGTAGTGAGAAGAGTGTAGAAGAAAGGGAGGCTTTTTGGATAGATTTAAATGAGTGCATAGAGGGATTAGGGAGAAACATCAATGTAGTAGTATTGGGAGACCTTAATGCTAGGGTAGGAAATGCACCAGTTGACGGAATGGTTGGGAAATGTGGAGTTCCGGGAAAGAATCATAGTGGAGTGTTGATGGTGATGTGTCTTGAGAAATGATGATAACAAATACAGTGTTTAGGAAGAAAATCATGCATACATACACATGGGAGATGGTGGTGGATGGAAGGGTGGTTGATAGAGCATTAATGGACTGTAGTGGTAGATAGGAGTATAATAGGAAGAGTTAAGGATATACATGCTCTAATGGGAGAGAGTGGGGAATAACAGATAATTTTCTGGTGGAAGGTAAATTGAGAGTGGAGAATAGATGGAGAAGGAGGAAAAGGACAAAAGATAGGGAGGTGCTTAGAGTGAACTGTTTAAATGAAAATGAGTACAAGAGAAAGCTGAAAGAGAAGAGGGAGGTAATGAAGGATACAGTAGAACTAGGAGTGGAGGAGGAATGGGGATGGCTCAAGGAGGGAGTCACAAAGTGTGCAAAAATTGTGTGGGGAACAAGCAGGATGGGAGGAAATAGAAGGAAGGGTAGTGAGTGGTGGGATGGGGAAACGAAGAATGTTATAGAAGAGAAGAAGTGAGCTTTCACAGATTGGTTACAAAATAGGATGAGGGAATCACATGAGAGGTACAAAGAAAAGAAAAGAGAAGTAAAGCATAAGGAGGCAAAGAGGAGAGCAGATGTGAAATGGGGTAAGAGTATGACAGAAAATTTTGAAAGTAATAAAAAGATGTTTTGGAAAGAAATTAAGAGAAGAAGAGGAAGCGAATCAAGTAGAGAAGAAAAGGTAAAAGGTGCAGATGGAGAGATGATAATGGAAGAGAAGGCAGTAAGAGGAAGATGGCCAGAGTATTTTAGGGAGTTGCTAAATGTGAAGGAGGATAGGGAGGGAAAGATAGTTGCAGTGGGAAGGGCTAAGAAAATGAGATTGATGAGTGAGGAAAATGGAGGAGAAATAAGGAAGGATGAATTGAAGGCAGTTGTTAACCTCTTCACTCTGGGGCACATCGCACGTCTGGAAGCATTAACTGCCCGACGTGCGATGTTGTGTCATAATAATCGCATTATAAAAAATAAAGTCAGTGCTTAATTGTTTGTTCTCTTTCACTCGTGAATTTTGATAACCATAGAAAATATGATGAAGCCAGTTTAGAGAGAATGGAGGTTACGTAGGTACGACTACAATAAATATAATCTTGTGGCCAACGTCGGTATCATCTCGTACCCACTTGCTCCTCATGCCGCCTACGTAGCAGTCACCGTATGGAAGTGGTTAAGGGGGGAAAAGCCCTTGGTATATAGATGTAGTTCAAAGTCAAGATTGTTCTTAATACTGATATTTCTCTTTTCTGATCTTCCTAATTGGACCCTGGTAAGTAGCAGCAGTAAATTAATGTAATTTTTTTGTTTGTATAGACTCAAAGAAAGCATGCATAGTGCCAGTTTATAAAGGTATAGGTTGATAGTTTGAATGTAAGAACTATAGAGGCATTAGAGGTAGTATATGAAGAAATAAGAAAATTATTTGAAATGATGAATAAAGAAGATTTTGAGGAAGAAGTATGAAGAACAGGAAGATTTAAGTTCTTGTGTGCAGCATCAGCTGCCATATGTAATTTGCATCACACTACTTGCATTATGAAATATAAAGTAACTGCTGTATTACTTGTTCTCCTTTACTCTGAGTAATAAACACAAAATGTGATCAAACCAGTTCACAGAATCGGGGAAACTCGTGTACAACTACAAAAATATATAATCAAGACACCGATGCCAATATACTTGTGTACCCACTTGTGCCTCATGATGCCTACATAGGCATCATTGTACCAAAGTGTTTAAACAACATAAAAATGGAAGTACAGGAGTCCCTCAAATAACGCGGATTCGAATAACACGGATTCAATCATACACGGATTTTTATTTGAAAACCATCTCAAATGTAGAGAACCGTTTTAAAATTCGCGCAGAGTCGGGCACACGCATACGCACACATGCGGCAACATCGCAAACATTTGTGGCGACTGCTTTCTATTTTACCATATACAATCGATCCTCATATAACGCGGTCATTTTGTACACTGGGAACTGCTCAAACAAGGGTGTGGGCGAGGGGATAGCCGTGGGTGACTGCCTGCGGTCACATGTCACCCTCCGGGTACTGATGCAGGAGGGCGGCAGGGGAGGAGAGGGGGAGTAGGGGGGTAGCCAACAAGATTTAGCTTGTTGCTTCCACCACCTGTGCCATGCTATCATGAAATTTTACCGCCCTAACCTGTTAAAGCGTAATGTTTCTTTCGTTTGGAACACAACTAATAATGACTGCGCTTGTCGTTTCTTATTTTCTCTTATGAGGTTCTTTTTGTTTCTGGCGGTGGTGGTTTGTGAGATCAAAAACAGACATATACACGCTTACACACGTGTAGACATGTGTTAGACAACCAGTGTATGTTGTGAATGTGCGTGTACACACAAATACGAACACAGACACATGCATGTACATGCTTACTTGTACATGTGAACACAGACACATACATGCGCGTGCACACACACACACACACATACATACATACATACGCCACACACACATACATACGCCACATACACACACACATACATATGCCACATACACACACACACACACACATGCATATATGCCACATACACACACATGTATATACGCACAAACACATACATGCGCCACAAATGCCACATACATACACCACATACATGCACACGCATACACACACACACACACACACACACACACACGCACACACACACACACACACTTCAACGAACGGACGGCTTAGAAGACGTTCTGAAGAAAAAGTGAAAAATAGAGGATTCCAAAGCAAAGGAAGTACCTATTGTATTTGCAGGGTGGGGGGGAAATTGCTCGTGGGGTAGTGGGAAAGTAGGGAAAGAGGAGAAGGGGAGGGATTGCTGAGGGAAATGGAAGGAAATGAGGAAGGAGAAGACTTGGCCCAGGCAGACAGACGAAATGTAAACATCAAAAAACGGCCCCCCGACCAACTGAGTGATGACGAAATGTCTAATAAAAATGTAAAGATCAGAAACATAGATAAGAGCAGTACAATGGAAGGTGAGGATGATAATTTCAAAGGATTTAATGAAAGGGCGGCGGATACCAACCTCCCCCGACTGACAAAACTGGAGGAAAAACTTCAACAAATGTCTGACAACTGGGAAGTTAGGTTTGGCAAGATGACAAAAATCGCCGAGAGGTTTGAAAAATTGGAAAAACTAGAGAAGGCGAACAAAAACTTAACTGATGAAATAGAAGACCTAAAAAGATAGTTAAGAGAAGCAGAGGTTGAGAATGAGGAATTGAAGAGGAATAGTAAAGAAAACAGAGAGGACATAACTTAAGAAGCTAAGAATTGGAAAGCAACACAAGAAGACAATAAAGTTTCATTCACTGACATAGTCAAACAGCAATTGAAAGAACATACTGAAGACTCAGTTATTAAAGTGATGAGACAAAAGGAGAATATAGTAAGAGATTTAGCAGACAAGAAGAAATGTTTAATTATATTAGGAATGGAAGAAAAACATAACCCAGATAGAACCACAAGAATCAAAGAGGAAAATGAAAAAGTAAGCCAATTACTAGAATCAGTTCAGGAAGATGAACCAGAAATTATGAAGCAAATCGAAGAGAAATTTAGACTCGGAAAGTATAGCACAGATAAGACCAGACCAATTAAGATTAAATTCAAGTCACAAACGACGGCAGAGAATATCTTATCCAAAACAGGGAAACTAGCAACAAGTGAACAATATAAAAAGGTATGGATAAAAAGGGAAATGAATAAAGAGGAAAGAGAGGAAGAAAAACAGAAAAGACTTGAAGCTAAGGAAAAAAACGAGAAAAGAACGGAGTCAGAAAAAGAGAGATTCTATTGGAGAGTAGTGAATATGAAACTAAAGAAAGTCGACATACAAGAGAAAAACAAAAGGGAAACGGAGAACACAATGGAAGTGGCAGAAAACTAAGAGTGTCTTACACAAATATAGATGGATTAATTACAGGATTGAATGAGCTGAATGATTATTTGAAGGAAAAAGAACCAGACATAATGGGAATTGTAGAAACAAAATTAAAAGGTCCACTACCACCCAACAGTGTAGGACATGATGCATATAATTATTGGATTAGAAACAGAGTGAAAAAGGAAGGGGGTGGAGTTATGTTCCTGACTAAGAAGGATATAAACGTGAAGTGTGTCACATATGGAAAGAATACAGTAGAGATGATAATGATGGAAGTAGAAGACAGAGATAAGAAGAGCAGAAAGTTTGTGATAAATTATGTGCCCCCGAAAACAGCCTCATGGGAAGAGAGTGAACATAAAAGTATGTTAGAGGACACAAAGATAACATTAAATAAAATAATGGAAGATGGAGGAAGAATAGTTATAATGGGCGACTTTAATTGCAAAGAAATCTGTTGGGAAGAAATGACAGTAAAGGGTGGAGACTGCTCATGGGGAAACAATCTACTTGAGATGATTACTGACCATACAATGACACAGTGGATACAGGAGAACACCAGGTATAGAAATGAAGAACCATCGAGACTAGACTTGATAATTACATCTGAACCCAGAATAGTGGACAAGATTGAATATAAAACACCAATAAGTAAAAGTGACCACATATTGATTGAACTGGAACTTAATGAAGACAAATATATGAAAAGAAATGAGCAATATAGAAAAGGAAGAATGATGTATGAAAAAACAAACTTTGATAAAATAAGAGAATTCTTGCAAAAGGAAAACTGGGAAGAAATATACAAACAAGAAACAACAGTAGAAGAGAAATGTAAAATAATGACTAAAATTAACAAAAAAGGAGTGGAAAAGTATGTCAAAAGAAAAAAACAAGAAAAAGAATATGTAAAATGCTGGTACAACAAAAGCTGTAGGGAGTTAAAAGACAAAAGAGACAAAGCCTGGACCAGATGGAAAAAGACAGAAGACCTGAAAAATGGAAAATATATACCTGTTATAGAAATGAATATGTACAAACGTGCAGAGAGGAAAAGAGAAAATATGAAAACATTTTAAATCAGTGTTTACAAGGGAGAACATACAACCTGAAGAGAATGAATGGAAAGAGAAGTCCCCCCTATGGAAGAAATAGAAGTAACAAAGAATGAAATATTAACACACTTGAGTAATCTTGATGTCAGAAAATTGCATGGACCAGATGAAATAGCAAACTGGATACTGAAAGAATGCAGGAATGAACTGGCAGACAAAATACATAGCATACTAAACAGTTCCTTGAAAGAAGGAAAAGTTCCAGAAGATTGGAAAAAAGCAAATATAGTACCTATATATAAAGGAGGAAATAAAGAAGAACCTACCAACTATAGACCAGTCTCTCTAACAAGTAAAATAGCAAAAATATGTGAAAGAATTATCAAAAGTAGATGGGTAAAATGTTTAGAAAACAAAGTGTTAAATCCAAGGCAATTTGGATTCAGACAAGGACGATCATACGTCACCAATTTAATATGTTTCTATTCAAGGCTAATAGATATAATACAAGAAAGAGATGGATGGGCGGACTGTGCATTTCTAGACCTAAAGAAAGCTTTTGAAAAAGTAACACATAAGAAGTTGATTAAGAAATTAGAAACTGAAGGACTACAGGGAAAACTGCTAAATTGGATGGAAGACTTTTTGCAAGAAAGAAAAATGAGAGTAGTGATAAGAGACCAGCACTCAAAATGGGATGAAGTAATAAGCGGTTTTCCGCAGGGAACAGTTCTGGCCCCAATAATGTTTGCTATATATATTAATGATATGGATGAAGGAATTGAAAGCTATATGAGCTTCTTTGCAGATGATGCAAAACTACTGAAAAGAGTGAACACGGAAGAAGATTGTGAATCATTACAGAGAGATCTAAATAAAGTACAAGAATGGAGTAGGAAGTGGGAGATGGAGTTCAATACAAAAAAGTGTAGTATAATGGAATTTGGAAAAAGCAAAAACAGAATAACAGGAGCATATAAATTGGGAGAAGAAGGAATAAAAAAAGTAGAAAATGAGAAGGACCTGGGAGTCATTGTTATGAATAATATGTCACCTGAGAAACATATAAATAAGATTTTTGGAGAAACTTATAATTTAATAAGAACAATCAAAGTTGCATTTACATACCTGGATGAAGAAATGGTGAAGAAAATCCTAATCACCCTGATAAGACCAAGATTGGAATATGCAGCAACGATATGGTCACCAAGTACAAAAAAATGTATAACAAAACTTGAAAGAATACAAAGAGCAATTACAAAATTGGCACCAACACTCTCAAAACTATCATATGAAGAGAGACTAGAAAAACTTGAACTACAGACACTAGAGCAAAGAAGAGAGAGAGGAGATTTGATAGCTATTTACAGAATCATGAAAGGCATAGAAATTACTGATAGAGAGAATCTGATAAAATGGGATGACAGAAATACAAGAGGACACGGAAAGAAAATAAAAAAAGACAGCTATAGAAGAGATTTGAAAAAGAACAGCTTTCCTCACAGAGTAATAGACAGTTGGAACAAGTTAGATGAGAAAGTAGTGTGTGCAAAAACAATACATGAATTTAAAAATAGTTTAGATAAAATGAGATATGAAGACGGGACCCCACGAGCATAGCTCCCCTTCCCGTAAAATACAATTAGGTAAATACACACACACACACACACACACACACACACACACACACACACACACACACACACACACACACACACATTTTACAAGAAAGAAAAATGAGAGTAGTGATAAGAGATAAGCACTCAAATTGGGATGAAGTAATAAGTGGTGTTCCACAAGGAAAAGTTTTGGCCCCAGTAATGTTTGCTATATATATATCAATGATATGGATGAAATTGAAAGTTATATGAGCTTCTTTACAGATGATGCAAAACTATTAAAAAAAGTGAACACGGAAGAAGATTGTGAATCACTACAGAGTGATCTAAATAAAGTCTGGGAATGGAGTAGGAAGTGGGAGATGGAGTTCAATACTAAAAAGTGTAGTATAATGGAATTTGGAAAAAGCAAAAACAGAATAACAGGATCATATAAATTGGGAGAAGAAAGTATAAAAAAAAAAGTTGAAAATGAGAAGGACCTGGGAGTCATTGTTATGAATAATATGTCACCTGAGAAACAAATAAATAAGATTTTTGGTGAAACTTATAATTTAATAACGATCAAAGTGGCATTTACATACCTGGATGAAGAAATGGTGAAGAAAATACTAATCACTCTGATAAGACCAAGATTGGAATATGGAGCAACAATGTGGTCACCAAGTACAAAAAAAATGTATAAAAAATTTTTGAAAGAATACAGAGCAATTACAAAATTGGCACCAACACTCTCAAAACTATCATATGAAGAGAGACTAGCAAAAATTGAACTACAGACACTAGAGCAAATAAGAAAGGCGATTTGATAACTATTTACATTATCATGAAAGGCATAGAAATTATTGATAGAGAGGATCTAATTAAATGGGATGATAGAAATACAAGAGGATACGGAAAGAAAATCAAGAAAGACAGTTATAGAAGAGATCTGAAAAAGAACAGCTTTCCTCACAGAGTAATAGACAATTGGAACAAGTTAGATGAGAAAGTAGTGTGTGCAAAAACAATACATGAATTTAAAAATAGTTTAGATAAAATGAGATATGAAGACGGGACACCACGAGCATAGCTCCCCTTCCCGTAAAATACAACTAGGTAAATACACACACGTACACATACACATACATACGGTTCTCGGTATTTAATATGGAAAGTCAGCATACGCAGATTTGGTCATACGCAGTAATTTCAGAAACCTAACCCCCGCGTTATTTGAGGGACTCCTGTATGAGAAGTGATTAAACACGTAGAAACTGGAAATAAGAAAGGAGTCAAAGTGAAATGGAATGTCAAATTGGATATTAAAAGAGTAAAAAATAATTAGTGGATAAAATACATCTGAATGTGTGAAAGAAGGAAGTTGAAGATAAATGGGGGTAAAAGTAAGGTGATGAGATGTACAATGGTGAAAGTGGCAGCAGACAAGGGAGTATTAAGGGAGACTGGAATGTAGCAGGAAAGGGAGGAGTGGAAGTGGAGGTAGAATGTAGATTGAGAGAAGTGAGTACATGCCTTGGTGGATTAAAAAGTGTAATGAGAAATAGACATTTGGGAATGGATGCTAAGAGGAGGTTAAATGAAGAAAGTTGAAGATAAATGTGGGTAAAAGTAAGGTTATGAGATGTACAAGGGGAAAGAGTGACAGCAGGCTGGAAGTGAGTATTAAGGGAGGGAGACTGGAGGAAGTGGATAGTTTGATACTTGGGTGCAAATGTGGCAGGAAAGGGAGGAGTGGGGTTGGAGGTAGAATGTAGATTGAGAGAAGCGAGTAAATGCCTTGGTGGATTAAAAAGTGAAATGAGAAATAGATATTTGGGAATGAATGTTAAAACGAGATTGTATGAAGGAGTTATTGTGCTGACAGTATTGTATGGGTCAAAGACATGGAACATTAGAGAGGAAGAGAGAAGGAGTTTGCATGTGGGTGTTACTAGGTTGGATAGAGGGAGCAATGAGGAGGTGAGGTGGAGAACGGGGGTGGAAAGGGAGTTGGGAGATTGGGTTGATGAAAGAGTTTTAGGATGGTTTGGACACATGGAAAGAATGAGTGAGGAAAGACTAGCAAAAGAGGTGTGGAAGGCAGATGTGGAAGGAGTGAACATGAGGGGGCAACCTAGGATGAGATGGATGGGATAAAAGGGGCTTTGGGGAAGAGGGGAATGTCTGTTGAGGAAGGGGTGAATGGAGAATGGTTATGTATGGATGATGTGATCCATGAGGTGGAATAAATGGGGGGGTGAGGGAATATGTGTGAGAAAAATTTGACGCAGCCCAAAGGGATTTCTCCCAGTCTTCTCCTTTTCTGCATGAGGGGACAGAGAGGGGGTGTCGCCGATTTTGATGAAGCAGCCTTGCTGTGGATGTGCTGTGTCTTGCAACACTGCTTGTGACCCAGGACAGTGGACAAGATGCAGGGATGACCCATTATCAAGAGGTGCCAAGATAAGAGGGAGGGAAGGGGGTGGAGTGTGATTCATGGTACTTGGATTTTGGCTTGGCTACCTCCCTTGTAAGAAGGAAAAAGCCCTTTGTATATTTATATATATATATATATATATATATATATATATATATATATAGACATATATATATCTATAGATATATATATCTATAGATATATATCTTTGTGACACTGCTTCTGACCCATGGCAGTGGGCGAGATGCAGGGTTGACCCATCATCCAGGAGGTGTCAAGATAAGAGGGTGGAGGGGAGTGGAGTGTGATTGGTTGATGGAATGGGTGGGAGGGGTTTTTATGCCTTTGTTTTTTTGCTACCTCCCTGATAAGGGGGGAAAAAGCCTTTGGTATATGTATGTTTGGAAGCTCAATGGCTGAGTGGGTTAGGGTGTCTTTACTTGTGGCGAAGGTCGAGGGGATGACGGTTCAAATCCTGCCACCGGCAAAGTTGGTTCATTAAATTCCATACTACAAAGCCCCTGTGAGGGGCACCGTCCAAGCCTTCTGGTAGGGGGTAGATTGTGACGTTAAACCATATCATCATCATCATCATCATCATGTATGTTTTTTGGCTACCTCCATGGGATGTTTTACACGATGGTTTTTGTAAAAGAAATATTGAGAGCTTGTGATCAGGATACTATACAGAATGAAAAAAAAAAAGAAAAATGGGTGTTGAAGTTGGAGAAGAACAAGTGCACACTGGGGATGAACTGGTAATATTACTCGGAAAGAAAAGAGATGCCATGGTTACAAAGTTTAGAAAGTAAGAAGAACATAAGAATGGAAGAGACTGCAAGAAACCTTAACCTTTTGAATATGATGATGCCTATGTATGCATCATGAGCCATGAGTTGGGTATATAAGGATGCCGATGTTGGCTTCATGATTATATTTATTTTGTAATTGTAGCTGAGTGACCCCCGTAGTCTGTGAACAGGCTTGATCATGTTTTCTGTGACATTATATTTATTCAGGGTGAAAGAGAATGAGTATAACAGCAGTAACTTTATATTTTGTAATGTGCAGGGATGACCCGTCATCTAGGAGGTGCTAAGATGGGAGGGAGGGTGGAGGCGTGTGGAGTGTTTTCAGGGATGAAATGGGTGGGAATGATTTTATGCCTTTTCCTTTTTGGCTACCTCCCTAGTAAGGGGGAAAAAGCCTTGGTATATGTATGTATGTATGTAATGTGCATATTGTGGTGCATCATCATATATCAAACCTGATGTGCACATGAATATTGACTTGTATTGAAAAGGTCAAGGCCTATACGAGGAAGTTCCTCGTTCCTTACTACCTATCATCTTTATTCATAATGTTATCTAATCTTCTCTTAAAACAACCAATAGTTTCAGTACTTACTACGTGGTTACTAAGTCTATTCCATTTGCTAACCACTCTATTGGTAAACCAAATTTTGCCTATTTCCTTTTTAAACTTAAATTTGTTCCATCTTAACCTATTTCCATGAGTCCTACCATGATGTCTTAATATGATAACATTGCCTGGAGGGACAGGTGTGATGGTCGTGGAGTGTGAAAATGCTTGCTCCTGTGCTTTTTCACCACAGTTTATGGTTAATAGCACAAATTGGGAGAAGGAGAATGTTCACCATTATTGTTAAGTTTATTGATTTGTTTAACCAGTTATTATGAGTTCAGGTGTTTTCCCATTTTATTAGTTGTAAATTATTTTACAGGGTCACTTGAACCTGGCATCTACAGTATGGCACCGACATCAGTACGAGTTTAACAGCCGTGTAACTGAGAGTTGTGTTGCATCCATTCTCAATGCCATACCCTTGGTCAAGGCATCAGTTCTTTGTTCATGGCTTCCACACAATGTGTTGGCTGACTTGGTCAAATTCTGCCCAGATGCTATTGAAACCATTGCTCAGTGGGCTGATGAACGAGTGAAGTAAGTACTTCCCATGCTCACCTGGGAATGGATGGAAAGAGGAGATTGTATGCAGGGGTAATTGTGCTGATGGGTTTGTATTGGGCAGAGACATGGAATTTAAGAGAGGCAGCAAAGAAAAGTTTGAATGTGTTTTAGATGAAATGTCTGAGAAGTAAGGTGGGGGTTACTTTGTTGGACAGAGTGAGAAACTAGGAGCTGAGTGGGAGTGGAAAAGGAGATGACAGATAGTTGATGAAAAAGTATTGGGATTGTTTGGACACATGGAAAGAATGAGTGAAGAATCCATAGCAAGGCTGTTTCATTTAATCGGGGAGAAAGAAAAAAAAAAAAAAATTGTCACCTCATGCAGAAAAAGAGAAGACTGGAAGAAATCCCTTCAGGCTGTGTCAAAGTATTGTTCACACCTACTCCCTCACCTCCCGCCATCCCCTACCCACTCCCTTCCATGCATCACAGCATCATCCATACACACATACAGTGGACACGGTCGAAGCAGGACATACCATAACGAATGCTCTGAGCTGCTAGTTAGCGATTCACGAATGAATGAATTTGAAAGCGGACCTGGTTGTTTACATAGATAAAGTGAAAATGAAAGCTTGTTGGGACCAAAATGTAAACGTCTGTATCTCTACTTTTTTTTATTATTATTATTTTTCATTGTTCTTTATATATATATATATATATATATATATATATATATATATATATATATATATATATATATATATATATATACTGTATTTTTCGGACTATAGGCCGCACCGTTATATGACCAACACCCCCTTACACCTTTGTGAAAATCCACACAAGACCCGCACCGCTGTATGACCCACAGTCATATGGCGTGCGCGGCAGTGTAGATACGACGATGTATACTACCCATGCATGGGTGGCCACAGGCACAGCTCACGGTGGTTGTTGTTACGGCTGGCCGTTGACGTGGTGATCAAAGTAATTTCAAAGCTGAGGCTTTTTCTAAATTTTCTGTTTCATCAGTGCTTATGTGATTTATAAAAAAAAATGTATGTTTTCCGATATTGGCAGGTTTCTTGGTGATATCTTGCTTTTCAGGATTCATCACACGTCAAAGGCCGACATGTACGTACACAACCTCACAATTTGGTTTCTGAAGTTACCACTAGATGTAGTGGTAGCTTCGATGAAAGAGGGGTGATCTCGAAAGTGTGCAACTGATCTTATGATGCCTTTGGGATGGGTCGAAGACGCGGCATTGCGATTCATGATCATGATACCAGTATTCCTCCAGTCCTATTTATTTCTGATTGTGATGAAGATGAAGAATAACCAACAAATTACATTTCAATATATTTTATTGCACTTATACATATATATATATTACAAAGAACCTTAATAAATTTGTGTAAATAATGCCATAAAATCCTGTTTGATTGTTTACCGGTAATTAATCAATCAATTGGTTTATAAATGCCATACAAAGACTGGTAATTATTTATTAAACCAAACAATTTTCAATGGTTAGTTTTCAATAGAATAAAACAATAACAGAGCACATTACTGAACTGTTATGAACAGAGTCAATGGAGCACATCGTTATTAGAAAAAAAAAACACAGTCAGTGATCACAGACGACAGGCAATGTTTATGAAGGTGTATCATCGCTCATGAATCCATCGAATTCCTCATCCTCTGTATTGTCATGGAAGAGGTTGTGGTATAGATTGGCCAATTCTGATGCAGTGACCTCATCCGTTTCCATTTCGATTTTGGATTCGTCTGATTCCTTTTCCGAGTCGTAGCGTGCATCGAACATTGCAGGATGGCACATTTCTGATTTACAGAAACCGTTCTGAATAGTCTATTTAATTTTCTTCCATGCTTGAACGACTCACATGTAATGCACAAATTTAGCATTAAGGAATCAGGTACAGTTTGTAATTTGTAATTGCGAAAATGGCCGCCCACTTTCTTTTGTTTAATTGTGACACACGATGTTGGTGTTGGTACCAGTCACTGTTGTATTGTATGTTCATGCTGTTTAGTTAGGCCTGTTTTATTTGTGATAATGCCTTTATTAATAACAAGAGCATGTAAAGCGGGTAAGATACTGACAAATCCTACCTTCTCTTTGTCGTTTGTCTCGATCGCACGCGCTGTATTATGACATTAATCAACTTTCATATGACGAACCCGGTCGGTCCCCCCGCAAATCCCCGATCTGAGAGGGCACCCAGCTAAACTAATCGTTCAATTTTTTTTTGACTGCGTAAGAGGGCAATTTCTAACCAGAATCCACAGATGACCCGCACCTTTATATCACCCACCTCCCCGAATTTGGCCCCTTTCTGAGGCAAAAAGCCGCGGGTCATACACTGAAAAATACGGTATATATAAAATATGGAAAGAAGCAAAGAAACTCTGAGAGACAAACAACCAGCAAAAAGATGCTTAGAAGAAAGCAGAATAGAGACTCCACTTGATGTCAATTGAAAGAAGACGTGTCTTCCTCAAACACCAAGGGAATACCAAAGGTGCGAGAGTTTTTTTGGGGGGTTTGAAGAGGAAGAAAATATGCATAGAGGATTAGAAATGGATAGAGAACCCAGGTATAGAAATATAATGAGAAATAGATATGACATTTTGGATGATTTAATAGAGCTCAAAAGTGAGTATAAAATAATGTACAAAGAAGTAGCTATGCTACGGAAAGCTAATGACTAGAGTAATAGGAAGATACATATACCAAAGCCTTTCTCCCCCTTACATGGGGGTTAGCCAAAAAGAAAAAGGCATAAAAATACTCCCACCCATTTCATTTCCCATATATTCCACTCCCCTCCACCCTCCTCCCTCCCTCCCATCTTGGCACCTCCTGGATGATGGTTCATCCCTGCATCCTGTCCACTGCCCTGGGTCAGAAGCAGTGTTGCAAGACACAGCACATCCACAGCAAGGCCCCTTCATAAATTTGGCGACCCTGAGGTGAGGAATAGGAAGATAGATGACTTAAAAAAGGAATGAAATAAATTAAAGGGAGAAAATGAAAGGTTGAAAGTGAAGATATAAATAGGAATGAGGCATTAAAAAAGGAGATAAAAGGTCAAATGCAAGCAGTGACTGAAAAGGTGGAATAAAAAAAGTAAAAAAATGACCTACAGGAAATAAAGAAACAGTGAAAAGTTGAACAGGAATGTCAAAAAGTATCCCTTTATGAAATAATGGAGCAACAGGTCAAGGAAAATACCAAGGAAACAGTGATCCAAGTAATTAAAGAGAAAGGCAACTTAGGGACACAGTAGATAAAAAAAGATTAATTGTAATCTATGAACATAACATAAGAATAAAGGAGACTGCAAGAGACCATAAGGCCTACACTAGGCAGCTCCATATCCATCACCACCTGTCATCCCCATCCATAAAGTTGTTTAATTGTTTTTTAAAACAACTGATAGTTTCAGCACTTACTACATGGTTACTAAGTTTATTCCATTCATCGACCACCCTATTAGTAAACCATTAAAGAGAAGCAATGTACCTAGATATCGGAGGGAAAAGGAGGAGAAAGAGATCGCTAAGGAAATTCTGAAAGAATTACAAGTGGAAGGACAAGGTTTGGATAGGGAAATCGAGGAGACCTAAAGGATGGGCAGATACTCTAAAGAAAACCAATACAGGCCACTGATAGTAAAGCTTTGATCTGAAACAATTGCTGAGGAAGTACTATCCTGAACAATGAAATTAGCAAATAGTGAACATTACAAGAATGTATGGATAAAAAAAGAAATGCACGAAGAAGAAAAAGAACTTAGAAATGAAGCGAATGAAAAAAAAAAAAAAAAAACTGAAACTGAAAAAAGCAAGTAAATACCTTGGTGGATTAAAAAGTGTAATGAGAAATAGATATTTGGGAATCGATGCTAAGAAGAGTGTGTATGAAGGAGTGATTGTGCTGACAGCACTGTATGGGGCAGAAATATGGAACATAAAAGAGGAGGAGTTTGAATGTGTTTGAGATGAAGTGCCTGAAAAGTATGATAGGGGCTATTAGGCTGGATAGAGTGAGAAATGAGGTTTTGAGGAAGAGAATGGGGGTGGAAAGGAGCTGGGAAATAGGGTTGATGAAAGTATTGGGATGATTTGGACACATGGAAAGAATGAATGAAGAAAGACATAAAAGAGGTGTGGAAGGAGTGAACATGAGGGGTTGACCTAGGATGAGATGGATAGATGGAGTAAAAGAGGCATTGGGAAATAGGGGAATGTCTGTTGAGGAAGGATGGGAGAGGACAGAAGATATTGGTGAATGGAGAATGGTTGTATATGGATGGTGTTATTATGCAAGAGGGGGAGTAGGCGGGGGATTGGGGGTGAGGGAGTATGTATAAGAAATAAATTGATGCAGCCTGAAGGGATTTCACCCCTTCTCCTTTTCTACATGAGGGGACAGAGAGGGGGGTTGCTGATTAATGAAGCAGCCTTGCTGTGTCTTACAACACTGCTTTTGACCCAGGGCATTGGACAAGATGCAGGGATGACCCATCATCCAGGAGGTGCCAAGATAAGAGGGAGGGAGGGGAGTGGAGTATATAGGGGATGGAATGGATGGGAGTGGTTTCTATGCCCTTGTTTTTTGGCTATCTCCCTTATAAAGAGGAAAAAATATTTGGTATATGTATGCTTAACTCGTTCTTTCCATGTATCCAAACCATCCCAATACTCTTTAATTAACCCTGTCTCCCAACTCTCCACCCTCATTCTCTTCACCTCCTCATTTCTCACTCTATCCATCCTATTAATCCCTGTCATACTTATCGCTGAATGGCCTACCGGCTCTGGCGCTTGGCCTTCAAACCAAAAATTCCATTCCTGTCGTACTTATTAGGCACCTCATCTCAAACACGTACAAACTCCTCTCTTCCTCTTTTATGCTTCATGTTTCTGCCCCATACAGTTCTGTCAGCACAGTCACTCCTTTGTACAATCTCCTTTTTGCATCCATTCCCAAATGTCTATTTCTCATCACACTTCCCTTGAGGCATTTACTTGCTTCTCTCAATCTACATTCTACCTCCACTTCCACTCCTCCCTTTCCCACTACATTTACACCCAAGTATCTAAAACTATCCACTTACTCCAGTCTCCAGTCTCTCTCCCTTAATACTCAATTCCAATTTGCTGCCACATTCTCCCCTTGTATATCTCATCGCCTTACTTTACCCACATTTATCTTCATCTTCCTTCTTTTGCATACCTTCCCAAACTCTGTCATAAACCGCCTTAGATATAGTGTACTATCGTAGTGCATTATAGTTTGCTTTGTTTATAAAACCTCACAGCCTCCTTCATTTTTCTTCCTACTCCACATAACCTCACCCCATGATTTTCATTCCATCTGATAAACCACTGCCAGATGTCAGGTCTTATTCAGTTGATAAACCCTAACTAGATTATTACCATAAATTTTTGAAACCCTTTTCTTGCTTGATTATTGCTCCTCAACAAATTAAATCTGGTGTTTCTCACAACAATCGCAAGGGAGTGAGCATCACAGTGTTTGAAGCTGTTGAATGCCTCAGTTGTTGGGGGGGTAGTCCAACATTTTTGAGGAAACAAGTCAAAATTAAATGGGATCTTGATGGTCTCTAAGTACATATCAGGGTGCTTCTTCCCCCAAGAAGGGAAGTAGCAAGCCAAGGCACACACACACACCCCATCCACCACACACACCCCATCCACCACACACACCCCATCCACCACTCTGTTTTCCTCTCATCTTCTTACCTCTTTGTAAGCTTCTGCCATTTCTATGTTTTGAAGGGATATTGTGAAGTAAGCATAATATGCTGTTTTGATTTTGTCTCTGTTCAGAATTCTTGAAGTTCGTGAGAAATCTGGCTGGCCCAGCAATGGCTTACAACTAGCCAACACTGTTATCAAGGAATTAGAAAGTGTGGCTGCTGACTTCCAGTCTGGTAAGTGGGTCTATTTTTAGTTGTTAGTACAAAGGTCGTTCCAAAAGTAATGCCTCCTATTTTATAACTCAAAAAGCTGAAGAGCTACTAAGACAGTAGTGGCACCATTAAAATGAGCAACCATTTGTGCTCCAGAATTTATTTTTCCATGTAGTCACCAACATTCTCAATGCACTTTTGCCAGCAATGAACAAAAGCATTGATGCCGCGGTCATAAAAGTCAGTGCCTGCCGAGGCGGTCCATTTTTTCACGGCTGCAATTATGGCGTTGTTGTTGGGGAAACGCTGCCTGACGTGTTGGTGTTGCAAACGGAATGCTTCCCTTTTCTCTAACCTTACACGGGCAATCTGGGCCTTCAGCTTGGTCAATGTTTCAATGTAACGGTCAGAGTTGATAGTCGCCCCTGGTTTCAAGAAATCAAGGAGGATGACTCCCTTCCTGGCCCAGAAGACTGTGCACATCACTTTGCCTGCAGATGTCTGCGTCTTGAACTTCTTCTTTGCTGGGGAGTGTGAGTGGTGCCATTCCATCGACTGCCATTTGGACTCCGGCTCATAGTGGTGACACCATGTTTAGTCACCAGTGATGATGCGGTCCTAGAATCCATCACCTTCGGCTTCATACCAATCCAACAAGTCCTGACAGACATCCCTTCGGTGGTACTTTTGGTCCTGCGTGAGCATTTGTGGAACCCACCTAGCACACACTTATCAAATCGCCTCTTTCTCTTCTTTGCTCCAGAGTTAATAAGTTTAGTTTGTCCAGTCTTTGTTCATAGGTCAACATGCCGAGTGTTGTGCCATCTTTGTTAGTGCTCTTTGCTTTTTTTTTTTTTATTCAATTTTTTTTTATAGTATTTAATTCCTTCATCCATGCCGTTTATATAAATAGCAAACATCAGAGCCAACACAGAGCCTTGGGTTACTAGACTTCATGTTTATCCATTTTGAGTTCTTTTCTCTAAGTATCACTCATTTTTCTTCCTTCCAAGAAGTCTTCCATCCATTCCAATAATTTTCCTTGTATTCCACCTATTACTTCAATTTTAGGGAGTTGCTTAATGTGAAGGAGGATAGGGAGGGAAAGATAGCTGCAGTGGGAAATGCTAAGAAAATGAGAGTGATGAGTGAGGAAAATGGAGGAGAAATAAGGAAGGATGAAGTGAAGGCAGCAGTTAAGATGATGAAAGCAGGTAAGGCACCTGATCTGGATGGATGCCATGCAGAATATCTTAAAAAAGGAGGTATAGTGATGGTGGACTGGATGATGAGGTTATTTAATGTTTGCTGGAGAGAAGGTAGAGTGCCGGAGGACTGGAGGAGTGCCTGTATAGTTCCACTTTACAAGGGAAAGGGGGACAAGTGTGAATGTAGTAGTTTCAGAGGGATTAGCTTGTTAAGTGTAGTTGGGAAGGCTTATGGGAGGATCTTGATTGAGAGGATTTGGAGAGGAACAGAGGGAGTAATTGGTGAGGAACAGTGTGGGTTTAGGACAGGTAGAGGTTGTGTAGATCAGATCTTTGTGGTAAGACAGATATGTGAGAAAGCTATAGGTAAGGGGAAGGATGTTTTCTGGGCCTTTATGGATCTGGAAAAGGCTTACGACAGGGTAGACAGAAAGGCACCGTGGGAGGTTATGCGGATATACAGGATAGGAGGAAAGCTTCTAGGAGCTGTCAAGAGTTTTTATGAGAGTAGTAGAGCTTGTGTCAGGATTAGAAATGGAGAGAGTGAGTGGTTTGAGGTAAAGGTGGGACTTCGTCAGGGATGCGTTATGTCACCCTGGCTGTCAACGTATACATGAAGGGGGTGGTGCGAGAGGTGAATGCAAGGGTAGTGGGTCAGGGGTTGGAGATGTTTAAGGAAAATGGAGAAAAGTGGGAGGTGAGCCAGCTGTTGTTTGCTGACGACACTGCGCTTGTGGCAGGATCGGAGGAGGGATTGAGGAAGCTGGTGACAGAGTTTGGGAGAGTGTGTGATAGAAGAAAGCTGAAGATAAATGTGGGTAAATGTAAGGTGATGAGATGTACAAGGGGTGAAAGTGGCAGTAATCTGGAAGTGAGCATTAAGGGAGAACAACTGGAGGAAGTGGATAGTTTTAGATATTTGGGTGCAAATGTGGCAGGAAAAAGTGGAGTGAAGGTGGAGGTAGAATGTAGATTGAGAGAAGCGAGTAAATGCCTTGTTGGTTTAAAAAGTGTAATGAGGAATAGGAATCTGGGAATGGATGCTAAGAGGAGACTGTATGAAGGAGTGATTGTGCCAACAGCACTGTATGGAGCAGAAACATGGAACATGAGAGAGGAAAAGAGAAGGAACTTGAATGTGTTTGAGATGAAGTGTCTGAGAAGTATGATGGGGGTTACTAGGCTAGATAGAGTGAGAAATGAGGAAGTGAGGAGGAGAACAGGGGTGGAAAGGGAGCTGGGAGATAGGGTGGATGAAAGAATATTAGGATGGTTTGGACACATGGAAAGAATGAGTGAAGAAAGACTAGTAAAGGTGGTATGGAAGCAGATGTGGAGGGAGTGAACATGAAGGGACGTCCTAGGATGAGGTGGATGGATGGGGTGAAGGGGGCTTTGGGGAAGAGGGGAATGTCGGTTGAGGAAGGACGGGAGAGGACAGAAGACAGGGGTGAATGGAGAATGGTTGTATATGGAAAATGTTGTGATGCATGAGGTGGATTGGACGGGGGAATGGGGGTGAGGTAGTGTGTGTGAGCAAAAATTTTGACGCAGCCCGAAGGGATTTCTCCCCGTCCTCTCCTTGAATGGGGGGACGGAGAGGGGGGGTCGCCGATTTAATGAAGCGGCCATGCTGTGGATGTACTGTGTCCTGCGACACTGCTTCTGACCCAGGGCAGTGGACAGGGTGCAGGGATGACCCGTCATCTAGGAGGTGCTAAGATGGGAGGGAGGGTGGAGGGGTGTGGAGTGTTTTCGGGGATGAAATGGGTGGGAATGTTTTTGTGCCTTGTCCTTTTTGGCTACCCCCCTGGTAAGGGGGAAAAAAGCCTTGGTATATGTATGTATGTATGTACTTCAATTTTTTATAGTAGTCTTTTGTGTGGTACTTTGTCAAAAGCCTTTTGTAGGTCCAGGAAGGCACAATCTGCCCAGCCATCTCTTTCTGTAATTATGTCTAGCAATCTTGAGTAAAAGCATATTAAGTTTGTAGTACATGATCTTCCACTTGTAAATCCAAATTAGTTGGGGGTTAATATTTTGTTCTTTTCCAAGTGTTTAGTCCATTTGTTTTTAATAACTCTCACATATTTTTGCAATTGTGCTTGTAAGGGATACTGGTCTATAATTTGTTAGATTTTCTTTATTTCCTCCCTTAAGTATTGGTACAATATTAGCATTTTTCCAGTCTTGTGGTACTTTTCCTTCTTTGAGTGAGAAGTCAATTATCTTGTGTATTTTGACTGTGAGTTCGTCTATGCATTCTTTTAATATCCAGTTCGCTATTCCGTCTGGTCCATGTGACTTACTGCCATCAAGTTTCTTTATTTGGTCCCTTATTTCTATGTCACCATTATTTCTTTCATTTTAGGGGACCCTTCCTGGTGACTTATTATCCCACAATTGTGAGCTTTCAATTGTAAAAACAGACTTGAAGTGTCTGGTCATTACTTAAGCCATTTCTACATCTGTGTACAGACGCTCCTCTACTTACGTTCATTCGTTTTACGTTTTTTCGATTTTACGTTTGAACTGACTGTAAAAAAAATGATAAAAAAAAAAGATTGAGTGAATTTTTAGTTTAGTGCGCTCTCCGTAGTTCAAACGATATTTGCGCATGACGCTGCGTCCATTGTTTACAATGCACAAACGACAGACTGAAAGTGCCTTGCCTCCTCCTCCTCCTCCCCTCCTCCTCCTCCCCTCCTCCTCCTCCACCATCTCAATTAATGTTGCTTGAATTTAATCTCTTTGAAATTAATGTTATTATTTTATAATGTTATGTGTATAATTAATGATTTAGGGGTGTTTTGTAAGATACAGTAATAGAATTTACGGATGTATAGTACAGTAACAACTTGCATTCATTTTCAACTTGCGTTCGGCCGTTCGGAACGTAACTAAAACGTAAGTTGAGGAGCGTCTGTATTCTTGATTTCCTTCACGCAGTTTTATTATTTCATGTTTGTCTTTAAGTTTATCGTTATGTATCTGTAAAATAGTTTAAGTTGATATTGGCATTTTGCTATTATCTTTTTCATAGTTTCTTTTTTCCTCTCTTCGCATTTATTTCTCAGTTTAATGTATGTTTGCCATTTAGCCTTTTTTGCAAGCTTTGTCTCTTCTATCTTTAGCATTGCTACACTTTTTATTATAGCAGCACTTTATGTACTCCCTTTTCTGTTTCTGCTTAGGCACATATTTGTCTGTTCCCTCTTTATATATTTCTTTGAAAATGTTCCATTTCTCTTCTGTCATTGTTTCATTATTTGCAAATTTTTCCCAACAGGCATTTTGAACATTTTTTCTAAGTTTTATAAGATCAGTTTTGTTGTACATCAATCTTCCTTCTCTATGTTTCTCATTCCTTCTTACCACATTTTTCCTTAAGTTCAATCTCTATTAGTATGTGGTCACTCTTCCCAATTGGTGTTTTATTATTTATTTCTTCCACTATTTCTGGTTCAGATGTGAATATCAGATCTAGTCTCGATGGTTCTTTGTTTTGTCAAAATCTAGTATTTTCTTTAACCCATTGCGTCAATGTGTAATTTATGGTCATATCCAGTAGGACATTTCCCCAGAGTTCTCCACCTCCCATTGTCAATTCTTCCCAATTTATTTCCTTTGCATTAAAGTCACCCATAAGTACTATATTTTCTTCATATTTCAGTGTCTCGGTTAATTCATTCTTTGTGTCTTTCTGCAACAGAGAGATGAAACTTTCAGGTCATGAGAGCACAAGTTCTGTCATAACAATGCAATTTGTAATCCCCTCGGATCCCTTCGTGTAGAATAAAAAAATAGGAGGCATTACTTTTGGAATGACCCTCATTTACACATGAATATGAAATATTTTAAGTTCAGTCATCATAACAATGCAATTTGTAATCCCCTCGGATCCCTTCGTGTAGAATAAAAAAATAGGAGGCATTACTTTTGGAACGACCCTCATTTACACATGAATATGAAATATTTTAACACAATGTGTAAAAGTTCAACAGGACTTGGTTTAGTCCCTTTGTTGTATAAAGCACATGTTCTGCCATTAAAATTTACATTGTAATACATGTGCAATAAGGTGATGTTACAGTCACAAAATAGTGTTGGTGTAGTGATTTCCATATCAGTATTGCATTGTCTTGCATATTCTAAAAGAGAATGTTGGCTTTGTAGGCGGGGACATTGAGGTTCAGATGGCAGTCCATGTAGCTCAGTGGAAGGCACATTCCCAGTCTTCAATGCTCTACCACCTGAGGCAGACAGCACTAGCTCTGCAAGACCTTCAGCTCTTGGCTACAAAGTTCAGAGTCATGATTTCTTTCAGCAAATATACACAGGTGAGATGATTGTTTTATATAAGATGTACTTATTATTACAAACTTTGGATGCTTTATGACCTAGCATGTCAGTGTCGGTAGGCTACTTGTGGTGGAGTTGGAGGTGATGGCAGTTCGAACCCTGGTGCCAGTGAGTTTGACCAAGGGAATGGATCATTAACTTCCACACTACAAAGTCCTCTGTAATGGGCACAGTCCTAGCCTCCTGATAGGGGGAGTTGATGACATTAAACTGAATCAGTCATCATCATTATAGAGAGGTAAAAGGGAGGTGAAACAAAAATTAAGGTTAAAATCTTGACACTGGGGAATGGTTGAGTGAGAAGGATAGTTGAGTGGATGTAAGTAGGTGTTTGAAATGGTGTTCTGCAACTTAAATACTAGTTCTGATGTGGTTCATGAATGTTTTTCATGTGTGACTGATAGAATTAGTTTAAAAAAATTGTCTAAATCATTTAAGGTGACATAATAGCAGATACAGCTCTGTAATTCCAATGTATGTTCATGCATGATTTGCGTTGCACTTTTTGTTAACATGACTTGTATCATTCCCACAGCTCAATAAACAATATGTTGTGGATGCTCTCCTGGACTGGTTATTCTCAGGGGATGAAGTGAAGGGCCTACTTGAAGGATTCCTACGGTCCTTTATGCTAAGGCATAAGCTCAGCATCGACCAGTCCCTGGCTCACTACATCAAGTATACTCTTGAATCATCCAGTCAGGAGTGGTGGGATAATGTGGGAGCCACATGGGAGGACAAAGCTTATGCTGTCATCAAATTGATCTCTGATACACAGGTGATACAACCATTTGTTTTGTTTAACCACTTCAGTACGGGACTTAAATCTCGCGGGCAGCAGCCAATGCCAGCCGTATGACGTCACGTAATAATATTCTTATCATAAAATATAGTCGCCGCTTATATCGATCGTTCTCTCTTTCACCCGCGAATTTTGAAAACCACAGAGAATGGGATTCAGGGCGCATTTGGGAGAATGTAAAAACACAGGGGCGACTACAATAAATATAATCAAGACGCCGATATGGCAGCGTCGCGAATCCACTTGCTCCTCATGACGCCTACGTGTGCGGCACCGTATGGAAGGGGTTAAAATTATCTCTCTCTCTCTCTCTCTCTCTCTCTCTCTCTCTCTCTCTCTCTCTCTCTCTCTCTCAAAAAAAAAAAAAAAAAAAAAATATATATATATATATATATATATATATATATATATATATATCATCCATGATAAAGGAGTTTTGTATAAAAGATAAATATATTGTGAAGTGTGTAAGACAGAATGAGTGGAAGGGTGGTGAGGTAAACACCAGGAATTGTTGGAGTTTTATTGCTAACGTTTTGCCTGAAAGGACTTAATCAGCTCTGAGGAAGTCCTTTCAGGACGAAACGTTAGCAATAAAACTCCAACGGTTCCTGGTGTTTACCTCACCACCCTTCCACTCATAAATATATTTCACTTTTAATATTTACTAGTAAGGTAGAGGGCAAGAGATAGGTGAGAGTAGAGAATGGTTGTGAATGGGTGATGAAGTGACAGACTGAAAGGATTTCTCTTTGTTTTCTTTGTCTTCTTTAATTACTTGTGAGTGGACAAGGAGGGAGGGTCTCCATGTAATGAAGTGGTGGGGTAAATCAGCTTTTACTGTTGGGCCCTGGTGTGGAGGTTCTTCATCTTGCTACAGTGCTTCTGACATGGGTTTTGGGTGGGGGATCAGGAATGGTATTTTATCCACTATGAGCTAAGATAAAAAGGAGAACATATGGGTATGGGATGGGTAAAGGTGGGTGCTTTCTTTGGCACTTTTAGTACATGTATAGGATGTAATTGGATACTCCCTGGCTGAGTGGGTTAGAGCATTGCTACTTGTGGCAGAGGTTGAAGTGGTGGCACTTTGAACCATGCTGCCAGCAAGTTGGACCAAGGTTATGGTTCATTAACCTTTTCAATATGAGTCAAATACTCCTGCATACATTAGGCTGCCTGATGTATGATGATGCATAATAATATGTGTATTATAGAATGTAAAGTTACAGCTGTTATACTTGTTCTCTTTCCCCCAGAATGTTTATACATACACATACCAAGGGCTTTTTCCCCCTTACAAGGGAGGTAGCCAAAGTCAAAGGCATAAGTGCACTCCCACCTATTTCATCCCCACATACTATACTCCTATTCACCACCCCTACCTCCCTATTTTCTTGGCTCCTCTGGGATGACAGGTCATTTCTGCATCTTGCCCATTGCCCTAGGTCAGATGCAATGTAGCAAGACATAGCACATCCACAGCAAGGCAACTACATTTAATCATGGACCCCCCCTCCCTCCATCCCCTCATGCAGAAAAAGAGAAGACTGGGAGAAATCATTTTGGATTCAGACAAGGAAGATCATGTACAACAAACTTGATCTGCTTCTACTCTAGATTAATAGATATAATACAAGAGAAAGATGGTTGGGCAGACTACCTTTCTGGACCTACAAAAGGCATTTGATAAGGTACCACACAAGAAACTAATAAGGAAAATAGAGTCAAAAGGTGGCATCAGAGGAAAATTATTGGAATAGATGAAAGACTTCCTGACTGGGAGGAAAATGAGAGTAGTAGAGATAAATTCTCAAATTGGGAAGAAATGATAAGTAGTGTCCTGCAAGGATCAGTACTGGCCCCAATCATGTTTGTCATATACTTAAATGACATGGATGAAGGAGTAGAGTGTTATATGAATTTCTTTGCAGACAATGCAAAAATACTAAAGAAAATAAGAACGGAGGAGGATTGCTACTCCTTACAACAAGACTTGGACAAGATCTGGAAATGAACTCAAAAGTGGGTAGTGAAATTCAATATCTAGAAATGGATAATGGAATTTGAAAAAGTAAAAACAATATCGAGAGATCATAAAATTGGTGAAGAAGAGGTAAAAAAAAGTAAACTTGGAAAAAGAACCTTGGAGTGATGATCAGCAAAGACCTGACACCAGACAAACATATTATTAAGATAATCGGAGAAACCTACAATTTATTGAGGTCAATAAAAGTGGCATTTGCCTATTTGGACGAGGAAATTATAAAAAAAATTAACCACACCAATAAGACCAAAACTTGAGTATGCAGCAACACTATGGACACCCAGTACCAAAAACAATATAAAGAAATTAGAAAGAATACGAAGAGCAAGAACAAAACTGGCACCAACTCTTTCCAAAATGACATATGAACAAGACTGTCAAAATTAGTATTACCAACTCTGGAACAAAGAAGGGAAAGAGGAGACCTACTAACTATCTATAGAATTATGAAGGGAATGTAAATCTTAGATAAGAATTATTTATTGAAATGGGACAATGGAAAAACAAGAGGACACGAAAAGAAACTCAAAGATAATTACAGAAGAGATCTGAAAAAAAAAAAGCTTCCCACACAGAGTGATAGACACTTGGAACAAATTAGACAAAGAAACAGTGTGTGCAAACACTATTCAAGATTTTAAGAAAAAAACTTGATGCTGAGAGATACAAAGACGGGTCACCACGAGCATAGCTCCCTTCCCGTATAATACAACTAGGTAAATAGGATTCTAGGAATTAAATTCCAGGCAACAAAGTCCTTTGTAAGGGGCACTGTCCTAGTCTCCTGGTAAGGGGAGTTTGTGACATTAAACCAAAACTAAATGTATGTACATACTACATATACCAAGGGCTTTTTCCCCCTTACAAGGGAGGTAGCCAAAGTCAAAAGCATAAATCCACTCCCACTCATTTCATCCCCTTATTCTCCACTCCCATTCACCACCCATACCTCCCTATTTTCTTTGCTCTTCCTGGATGATGGGTTATCCAAATGTGGAGGTAGAGTGTAGATTGAGAGAAGCAAGTAAATGCCTTGGTGGATTAAAAAGTGTAATGAGAAATAGACATCTGGGAATGGATGCTAAGAAGAGATTATATGAAGGAGTGATTGTGCCAACAGCAATGTATGGGGCAGAAACATGGAACATGAGAGAGGAAGAGAGGAGTAGTTTGAATGTGTTTGAGATGAAATGTCTGAGAAGTATGATAGGGGTTACTAGGCTAGATACAGTGAGAAATGAGGAGGTGAGGAGGAGAACAGGGGTGGAAAGGGAGCTAGGAGATAGGATTGATGGAAGAATATTAGGATGGTTTGAACACATGGAAAGAATGAGTGAAGAAAGATTAGTAAAAGAAGTGTGGAAGGTGGAGTGAATATGAGGGGGCGTCCTAGGATGAGATGGATGGATGGGGTGAAAGGGGCTTTACAAAGGAGAGGAATGTCTGTAGAGGAAGGACAGGAGAGGACAGAAGATAGGGGTGAATGGAGAAGGGTTGTGTATAGATGAGGCTGTGATGCATGAGGGGGAGTGGGTGGGGGATGGGGGGTGAGGTAGTATGTGTGAGCAAAATTTGACACAGCCAGAACGGATTTCTCCTCGTCTTCTCCTTTTCTGCATGAGGGGACAGAATTTATGAAGCGGCCTTGCTGTGGATGTGCTGTGTCTTGCGACACTGCTTCTGACCCAGAGCAGTGGACAGGATACAGGGATGACCTGTCATCCAGGAGGTGCCAAGATAGGAGGGGGGGGAGGGGGGAGGGGAGTGGAATATATGGGAGGTGAAATGGGTGCAAGTGATTTCTACGCCTTTTTCTTTTTGGCTACCCCCCGTGTAATAGGGAAAAGAATACTGCCACTAAGTATTTCCACTTGGATCGTAAGAGGTGAGAAGAAAGGGACAGGGATTGGGACTAGGCATCCTTCTCCTTGTAGCCCCACAGGGGACATTCCTAAAAGAAAAAGTAAAGGCATAAGAGGGTCTGGGAGTTTTCCGACCAGCACCCTAAGGTTTGGGTCTTTTAATGTGCGTGGATGTGGTACAGATGAGAGTAAAAGGGAAGAGATAGGTAGTATGTTTGTGAGAAGAAAGATGGATGTGTTGGCTTTGAGTGAAACTAAGTTGAAAGGGGAAGGTGAGTGTAAGTTTGGGAGTGTAAGTGGGAGGTTATCAGGAGTGAAGAGAGGGCGAGGGAGGGAAGGGGTGGCTATTCTAATAAGTGAAGAGATAGGTAAACGTGTAGTGGAGTGGAAGGAGGTTTCCTCAAGGATAATGTGGATGAAGGTGAAACTGGGAAAGGAGATGTGGGTCTTTGTAAGTGCATATGGGCCTGGCAGTGAGAAGAGTGTAGAAGAAAGGGAGGCCTTTTGGATAGATTTAAATGAGTGCATAGAGGATTTAGGGAGAAATGCTAGGGTAGGAAATGGTCCAATTGATGGAGTGGTTGGGAAATGTGGAGTTCCAGGAAAGAATCGTAGTGGAGAGTTGATGGTGGAAATGTGTCTAGAGAGAGAGTTGATGGTAGCAAATACAGTGTTTCGGAAGAAAGTCGAGCATAAGTACACATGGGAGAGGGTGGTGGATGGAAGGATGGTAGATAGAGCGTTAATGGATTATGTAGTGGTAAATAGGATAATGATAGGAAGAGTTAAGGATGTACATGTGCTAAGGGGAGAGGGTGGGGAAATATCAGATCATATTTTGGTGGAAGGTAAGCTGAGAGTGGAGGATAGATGGAGAAAGAGGAAAGGGACAAAAGGTAGGGAGGTGCTAAGAGTGAACTCTTTAAATGAAAAGGAAAAGGAGGAGTACAAGAAGAAGCTGAAGGAGGAGTGGGAGGGAGTGAAGGAAAGAGTAGAGCTAGATGTGGAGGAGGAATGGGGATGGTTCAAGGAGGGAGTCACAAAGTGTGCAGAGATGGTGTGTGGAACAAGAAGGACAGGAGGAAATAGAAGGAAGGGTAGTGAATGGTGGGATGAGGAAACAAAGAAGGTTGTAGAAGAGAAGAAGCGAGCTTTCACAGATTGGTTACAAAATAGGATGAGGGAGTCATATGAGAGGTACAAAGAAAAGAAAAGAGAAGTAAAGCAAAAGGTAAAGGAGGCAAAGAGGAGAGCAGATGTGAAATGGGGTAAGAGTATGACAGAAAACTTTGAAAGTAATAGAAAGATGTTTTGGAAAGAAATTAAGAGAGGAAGAGGAGGCGAATCAAGTAGAGAAGAAAAGGTAAAAGGTGCAGATGGAGAGATGATAATGGAAGAGAAGGCAGTAAGGGGAAGATGGACAGAATATTTTAGGGAGTTGCTAAATGTGAAGGAGGATAGGGAGGGAAAGATAGTTGCAGTGGGAAATGCTAAGAAAATGAGTGATGATTGAGGAAAATGGAGGAGAAATAAGGAAGGATGAAGTGAAGGCAGCTGTTAAGATGATGAAAGCAGGTAAGGCACCTGGTCTGGATGGATGCCATGCAGAATGTCTAAAAAAAAGGAGGTACAGTGATGGACTGGCTGGTGAGGTTATTTAATGTTTGCTGGAGAGAGGGTAAAGTGCCGGAGGAGTGCCTATATAGTTCCACTTTACAAGGGAAAAGGGGACAAGTGTGAATGTAGTAGTTTCAGAGGGATTAGCTTGTTAAGTGTAGTTGGAAAGGCTAAAGATATATGTAGGTAAAAGTAAGGTGATGAGATGTACAAGGGGTGAAAGTGGCAGTAGACTGGAAGTGAGCATTAACCACTTCACTACAGGACTTGAATCTCGTGGGCAGCAGCCAATGCCAGCCGTACGACGTGTCGTAATAATACTCGCATCATAAAATATAGTCACGGTTTATATTGATCGTTCTCTCTTTTACCCGTGAATTTTGAAAACCACAGAGAATGGGATTAAGAGCAGATTAGGGAGAATGTAAAAACACAGGGGCGACTACAATAAATATAATCAAGACGCCGATATGGCAGCGTTGCGAATCCACTTGCTCCTCATGACGTCTACGTGTGTGGCACCGTATGGAAGGGGTTAAGGGAGAGCGACTGGAGGAAGTGTATAGTTTTAGATACTTGGGTGCAAATGTGGCAGGAAAAGGTGGAATGAAGGTGGAGGTAGAATGTAGATTGAGAGAAGCGAGTAAATGCCTTGGTGGATTAACCCCTTCCATACGGTGCCGCACACGTAGGCGTCATGGACTTAGATCTCGGTGGCAGTAGCCAATGCCAGCCGTACGACGTGTCGTAATAATACTCGCATCATAAAATATAGTCACCGCTTATATCGATCGTTCTCTCTTCACCCGTGAATTTTGATAACCATAGAAAATGCGATTACAAAAGAATTAGAAAGAATGTCGTTATGGAGGGGCGACTACAATTAATATAATCAAGACGCCGATATGGCAGCCTCGCGAATACAATGGCTCCTCATGCTGCCTACGTAGGCGTCACCGTATAGAAGTGGTTAAAGAGTGTAATGAGGAATAGACATTTGGGAATGGATGCTAAGAGGAGACTGTATGAAGGAGTGATTGTGCCAACAGCACTCTATGGGTCAGAAACATGGAACATAAGAGAAGAAGAGAGAAGGAGTTTGAATGTGTTTGAGATGAGGTGTCTGAGAAGTATGATGGGGGTTACTAGGCTAGATAGAGTGAGAAATGAGGAGGAGAACAGGGGTGAAAAAGGATTTGGGAGATAGGGTTGATGAAAGAATATTAGGATGGTTTGGACACATGGAAAAAATGAGTGAAGAAAGACTAGTAAAAGAGGTATGGAAGGCAGATGTGGAGGTAGTGAACATGAGGGGACATGCTAGGATGAGATGGATGGATGGGGTGAAGGGGGCTTTGGGGAAGAGGGGAATGTCTGTTGAGGAAGGACGGGCAAGATAAATCGCTCTTGTATTGGGATTGAGGCAACAGCATGGTTCGGTAGCTACCCACATGACTGAGCAGCCCTACTCAGGATCCACTCTGCTCACCCCACATGGGGAGGGGGCTAGAAAAGGTGCCCCAAACATAGTTTGCCTCGTAACCACCTGACTGGGGAACCGCCCCCAGTAAGGTCACCCTCACTGCGGTCAAGACAAACCCTTAAGTGAAAACTCTCCTAACGCTGACGACCTATGCATGACCAAGGATATGAGCAAGGCCTCTACTGGTTCTAGAGATGAAAGTCCACAGTCTTTCATCACACTGGAACCCTATTCCGCTAAACCACAGTGGAAAAATAGAAATAAAGAAAAGTCTATCCCCCCTCTAACTAATCCACGAGGACAATTGGAAGTTTTGCCTGGGATTTTTGAGTCCCATTATAATAAATGTTTAACTTTATCCATGCCCAATGACAACCCCATTGACTCTTCAGACATTTTTGATGTCCATAGAGAAATTATCCAATGTATTGGCAGGGAACCCAAAATCATCCCCCAAAGTAGTGGATCACTTCTGATAGAGGTTAACTCTCCAGAAGAGAGCTAAAAGTTGCTGGGCATGAGGCAGATTGTACCTCTCACAACACTCAACCAGTGTAGAGGAGTTGTCTACTCCAAGGAACTGCTGAGGTTTTCTGAAGAAAAGCTCTTAACAGAGTCGAAATCCCAGCTTGTTTCAAGTGTTCGCCGGATGAAACGAAAAGAAAATGGCACTCTTGTAGACCAACCTCTAATAATCTTAACATTTGACCTGCTTAATCTTCCATCATCAATATCTGCTGCTTGGTATAAACTGAAGGTTAGACCATATATACCTTCACCAAGATGTTACCACTGCCAAATGTTTGGTCATATGTTCAACACATGTCGCAAGAAATTAGCAGGAACACCACCAATTTGTGTCAATTGCAGTGAAAGCGAACATGGAGACTGTACGAAAACATCGAAATGTTTTAATTGTCATGAAGAGCACCCAGCTTCCTCTAGATCTTGTGAAAAATTTATACTAGAAAAACAAATCCTAGATATAAAGTTCAGAGAACGTATTAGCTACTCTGAAGCAAGAAGAAAAGTGCTTGATTCATTAAAACTTAATACTAAGACATACTCAGAAGCCCTTGGCAACAAATTACAGCCTACAGGCCACCTCACCACTAAAACACAACCTAATATGGATAAAATGGAGACCTATCAGTCACACCAGATAAAGTGCAAACAATCAACCAACCGATCAGTTGACCAACTAACTCGCAATAAGCGAACACGGAGTTCAGACTCTTTGGATTGCCCAAGTGGCAAAATTCAGAATAGAGATTCTACAACAGCTGTATCCAAAATGCCATCTAACAACTCTTCCCATATTGGGGCCATGGGAGGCCCTACACCATCACCCAAGGGCCCAGATAGTGGCCCTCTTCCCACCCCTGAGAGGGGAGTGGGAAACCTTTCCCTCAACCTAGAAGGATCAACAGGAGATCCTTCTGTACCTATAGAGAAAGTAGTCCCTCCCCCTGTACCTGTAGGGCCACAGGGAAGTTCTACCACCTCTGGTAGACCTAAAGAAGGTCCTACTAAAATTAAACCTGGAGTTCAATCATCTAAACCACCAAAGCTTCCAATTAAAGCTGAGGTCCATTCAATCCCACAATCTAAGACCAAGAAGTCGGGTAACAACACCACCCGACATTCCCTGAACCATAGATAAATTCACTCTGCTCCAATGGAATTGTCAGGGACTAAGAGCCAAGTATGAGGAATTGAAACTGCTAATCCATGACCAGCAACCTAATATTATTTCCTTACAAGAAATAAAGTTAGACTCATTTACCCCATGCCCTAAAGACTTCACAGCATACCGTACTACATATGATCCAGATATTGGTATCCATGGGGGAAGCATGTTGTATATCCGTATAGATATACCTCATGTTCCCATCCCTCTTCAGTCTCGATTGCAAGCTGTCACGATACAAGCCGGCTTGAATCGCAGATATGCAGTCTGCTCCCTATATCTACCACCAAATACTAATATAACCAAAGATAATCTGTTGAATCTTATTCAACAGTTACCTCAGCCATTCGTTATTATGGGTGACTAATGCTCATCACCCATTATGGGGTGATGTTACCTCAAATCAGAAAGGAAATCTAATTTCATCTATTTTGGAGCAGGAGGACATTACTGTTTTAAATACTGGTGAACCTACTCGTTATCACATTCAGACTGGCTCTACATCATGTATAGATTTATCGATCAGCAGCTCAAATTGTGCTTTGGACTTTGAATGGAAAGTCCTTGATGACTTATGAAGCAGTGATCACTATCCCACTGTATTGTGTACACAGGAAGGTGCTCCTACAGATGGTATTCCTCGCTGGTGCACTGAAAAAGCCGACTGGGCCAAGTTTGAAGAATTGAGTACTGTCCAGAACAGTATTGACAGTTTTTCTTCAGTAGAAGCTGCACTGGAGTGCTTAAATGACACACTACGCTGCTGGCATTAATTCCATCCCAAAGTCATCTGGAAATTTTAGGAGACGCCCTGTATCATGGTGGTCTGACACCATACGAAATCTACATAGAGCAACATGAAGAGCTTTGACTAGATTACATCGCCATAGAAATGATGAGAATTTAGTTGCTTATTGTAAAAGCAGGGCATTACTTCGACGTACCATCAAAGAAGCAAAGCATCAGTCTTGGGCTAAATTTGTATCATCATTCAACTATAGAACACCGGCATCAATTGTTTGGAAAAACATGAGAAAAATATCGGGGAAATACATCATTAGCCCTCCACCTGTTTTAATATTAGATGGCTCTTTGGTCTTTGATCCTAAAGATGTCAGTAATGCCTTAGCAAATCATTTTGCTAATATATCTAAACCAGACAACAGCTCTCCTGGATATCCATACCGAATGAGAGAACAACAACGTAATCTTGACTTCACTGCTCCTCGTGAAGAATCCTATAACCTCCCTTTCACTGAAAAGGAATATGATTCGGCTTTGAACTCCTGCAGTGATACTTCTCCAGGTCCTGACGACATTACATATGCCATGTTGAAACATATATCTCCAGTAACTAAAGGTTTTATTCTTGCACTTCTTAATAGGATGTGGTTTCAACATTAGTTTCCCAGTGTTTGGGAAATGGGTATTATTTTACCTTTTCTTAAGCATAATAAAGATGGTTCAATTCCATCAAATTACTGTCCTATTGCCCTCACATGCTGCATGTGCAAAATTTTAGAAAAAATGGTCAATGCACGACTAGTCTGGTATCTTGGATGAAACCACATCATGTCTGATATTCAATGTGGTTTCCGTCGCATGCACTCCACTGCTGATGCATTACTTTGACTAGAATCTTCTATTTGTAAAGCCTTTGTCTCTAAGCAACATCATATCAGTATTTTCTTTGACTTAGAGAAAGCATATGATACCACATGGAAGCATGGTATTCTTAAGGCTGTACATGCTATTGGCATTCGAGGAGAAATGGCCTTTTTCATCAAGAACTTTTTAGCAAATCGTGTTTTTAGAGTAAGAGTTGGGAACGTCATATCTGAAATAAGACAACAGGAAGAAGGTGTACCTCAGGGGTGTGTTCTCAGTGTCACTCTTTAGTTTAGCTATAAATGGGGTGACATCTGTGATTCCTCCTGATATACTTGCTACCCTTTTTGTAGATAACCTCTCCATTTCTTTTAGAGCTAGCAACATGGCAATAGCTGAAAGAAAACTACAACTCTGCATCAATAAAATAGTTTCATGGGCCGATAATAATGGTTTTATATTTTCACCCAGCAAAACTGTCGTCGTACATTTCTGCCGACTAAGAAGTCTGCACCCTGACCCTACTATTTGGTTAAAAGATGACCAGATTCCTTGTGTTGATGAAACCAGGTTTTTAGGACTTATTTTTGATAAGCACCTTTCTTGGGTACCCTACCTGAAAACCCTGAAGACACGATGTCTAGAGATAATGCAAATTTTAAAAGTTTTAGCACATACCTCATGGGGCGCTGACCGCAGAACAATTTTGCGATTACATCACTCCCTTATTTTATTAAAACTATCGTATGGATGCGAGTTTTACTCATCGACCACTTCATCCAGACTAAAAAGTTTAGATACAATACACCACAGTGGAGTTCGTTTGGCCACAGGTGCTTTCAAGTCTTCCTCAATACCAAGTTTATTAGTTGATGCAGGGGAAATGTCGCTAGATCTTATTCGCCAGACCTCATCTATTAGATACTGGCATAGATTGCAGAGGCTTCCCAACTCTCTCGTTTTTAGAACAGCTCAAGCAGATTTTAACAGCACTTGTTTCAACAATCACCCCAGACTTCCAAAGCCTTTTGGATACCGGATGAAAAGGATTTTAGAGGACATGAATCTTCCGAAGATTCCCATCCTCCCTTTTAAATATTCGGTTGTTCCCCCATGGAGACTGCCCACAGTATCTTTCTGTAAATATTTTAACGATTGTAAACGTGATTTTAAGGATTATGAACTACGCAATGCTTTTTTAGAACTTTCTTTTAGTCACCAACCCTCTGTGTTTGTTTTTACAGATGGCTCCAAAATTAGCGCTGGCGTTGGTTTTGGAATATTCTCAAATGATTTTAATCGTAAGGGTACTTTGCCTGATACAACATCTAATTTCACTGCCGAACTGACGGGAATACTGTCCGCCGTGGAGATTATATCCTTCATGAAAAGCAGAGCCAAATGTTTTACAATTTTTAGTGACTTAAAAGAGTGTCTTGCAGTCTCTAGAACAATTCGACTCAAGGCACCCAATAGTTTTAAAGATCTTAGAATGGCTTTTTTTAATCAAGAGTCGAGGTAATGAAATAAACTTCTGCTGTTTTCCAGCACATGTCAGAGTACCAGGAAATGAACAGGCTGATAAATTGGCCAAGGAAGCCGCTCTCTCACCTTTACCTCGCTTATGGCCCATACCTTATGAAGATTATATCCCTCTAATCAAAGCCGAGATCTCATCTCTTTGGCAGTTCCAATGGGATCTTGAGGCTGGTAACAAGATGAGAGAGATTACTGATAGTATTCATCCTTGGTCTTATACATTACCGAACAGAAAACAGGAAGTAACCCTTTGCCAGTTGAGGATTGGTCACTCTAGATTATCCCATGGCTTTCTTATTGAGTGCAGTCCTCCTCCATTTTGTAATGATTGCCTTGTTCCTATGACCATAAGACACATTATGGTGGAATGGCCCAGTTATGATGAAGAAAGACAACAATATTTGTCAAAACACAGATGAAGGAGATCTGTCCCTTCGAAGTGTTCTGGGGCCGTATACACAAAACTTTTTTGTTAGCCTTAACAATCTCTGCTAGCTAACAGAAAACCACTAAAAGTTATACACCAATGCTTAACTAACAAATGTTAGCTATCAAACAGTTGTTTGTCAAGTCCCGCTAAACAGTGCTGAAGTTAGCAGCTTATAAACATGTAAATGGACGTATTATTAAAAATTGCACACATATAACAGTGTTATTAATGCTGTTGTTCAGAATTTATTAATAGAGTATCATGATAGCACATAGATATCGTATGTATGGTTTTTTAGGAGTACTTATTAACCAACGACAGATATTTTTGGACGAAGGCGCATTGTACAGGCGGCCGCGCCACATTCAAATCTTCCGACAGACGACTCAACAATTATTTCAGAGGATATAGACATGGCAGAAGAATCACAGAAAAAGAAAAGGAAGCCAAACTGGTCACAAGAGGAAACACTCCTCTTGTTCAAAGTGATTATGGAGAAAAAAATAATTATAAATGGGCGATTCAAGCCAAGTTTAAACCACAAGGACAAGAGGGAGGCATGGCAAAGCACGTTGATGCTGTGGTATCGTTTTCTGTTTACATATAAATGTTCATCGACACTTGGAGCCACAATTCTAATGTTTGTGCCATCTATGGTACCCACAACACCGGGAAACCTACAGTCTTCCATGAACTCCGCTTGTTTTACTTGCACTTCTTGGCGAGTCAATGGGAATTTTACAAATTGAGTTACAATATCTGGTTCTGATAGTGCATCAATTGTTTGAGTAATGACACAGCTGATTGTTGCTTGCGAGGTCCCAAAGTCGTCACTGCTGCATTTCACCTGTGGCTAAATATCATAGGGTAATTGCCACCTTCGTCTCAGGACTCAGTGGTCGATTCCTTTCTGTTCGGGATTGAAGTTTGTCTCTCACTAAATCAGCCATTGTTATTATACCAGCACGGTTCATTCTGAAGCGTTTGATGAATTCGTCGTCATTGTACTCGTTAAATATGTCCTGTCGCTGTCGATAAACTTGCTGTTGTCTTTGTAGTTGTTGTTGCTCCACCATCTTCTCTACTAACAGGAATTTGTTAAGAGCTTAATAGTCCTCCACAGCACTTTTACCTTAACAGTACTTTTAAGGCCCTAACAAGTTTTCTGTATCCACTGTTAGTGCTTAACAGCTAAATGTTAGTCTTAACAGGAATTTGTTACCCTTAACAGCTATTTGTTAGTGCTAGCAAGTATTGTGTATACGGCCCCTGGGATGTAACTGCAATATAAATTCTATTATTAATTTTCTTAGGGCTATTGATCTTCTCAATGATCTTTAGATTTCAATCTTTTTTATTTGATTTATTTTTTAAGCTTTTTACCACTTCCTTTTCTTAATCATAAATACTACGGCATCAATGACCATTGATGTTGTGACGCCAGATAAATCCCAATTATTCTATTCCTCCTCACCTCCTCATTTCTCACTGTTAGCCTAGTAAACCCCATCATACTTCTCAGACACCTCATCTCAAACACATTTCAAAATCCTTCTCTCTTCCTCTCTTCCTCTTCCAAATGTATATAATCAATTTAATTTACTGGAATTTGCCAGGTTAAAGCCCAGTGCATTCTGGACTGCTTGTGCTGTGCTCCTGTACCATGGAGCGAAAAGACAAAGGAGATGTATGAGCTTGGCATTACACTAGACACACCACTAACCTCAGCCCTGGAAGACCAGTGCAGAATTGTTGGTCTTAAATTGGTTATGAGAAGGTATTCTCTTATTCAGTGGAATATTAATGATCCAGTATCGGCAGAGGTAAGATTTCTCGCCCTTTGAAAACAATGATATCAGTACTTGTTATTTAAGCTTGAATTTTGGAACTTGTTCATTTTTTTTTTTATTATTTTATGACACTGTTTATGAAAATGCAAGAGTGACTATCATATTGTTTTTGAAAGTAAAATTTTTTCCCTCAGGCAATATTAAGAAACATAGTCATGCAAGAGGGAGATGATGTTCTGAAAGATAGCCTTCAAGTTGTGGAGGCATACAAGCATCTCTCTGTTGTAGATGCATATTATTTTCGCTCATTGCATTTTATCAAGAAAGGGTAAGTGATTGTCTATAAATGGAATAAAAAATTTCTTGTATTTTTATTTTGTGCTCAAATATTTATATTTGTACAGAGATGGAGGAATCTTGGCACTTGGATTAGATTGTAGAATTAAGTAATAGTGGCAAAACTTGTCATTAGGAGACCTTGTGGTTCATAATGAGGCTGGGTGCAGAAAAAGAAAGAAACTCATAAAAGATAGTTATAGAAGAGATCTGAAGAAAAACAGTTTTCCACACACTGGACAAAACAATACATACATACATATACCAAGGCTTTTTCCCCCTTACAAGGGGGGGGGGGGTAGCCCTAAAGGAAAAGGCATAAAATCATTCCCACCCATTCCATCCCTGAATACACTCCACACCCCTCCTTCCCCCCTCCTATTTTAGCACCTCCTGAACGACGGGTCATCCCTGCACCTTGTCCCTGCACCTGCACCTTGGACAAAACAATAATATGTGCAAAAACAATACAAGAATTTAACCACTTCAATACGGGACTTAAATCTCGCGGGCAGCAGCCAATGCCAGCCGTACGACGTAACGAAATAATATTCGCATCATAAAATATAGTCGCCGCTTATATCGATCGTTCTCTCTTTCACCCGCGAATTTTGAAAACCACAGAGAATGGGATTAAGGGTGCATTTGGGAGAATGTAAAAACACAGGGGCGACTACAATAAATATAATCAAGACGCCGATATGGCAGCGTCGCGAATCCACTTGCTCCTCATGACGCCTACGTGTGCGGCACCGTATGGAAGGGGTTAAGAGCAAACTGGACATGGAGAGATACAAAGATGGAACACCACAAGCTTAGCTCCCTGTCTCATAAGATACAACTAGGTAAATACACACACACACTTGACATCGGAAAGGAAGTCTAGCGGATGAGCTCTGACTCAGTGCTTTGTTGCTTGGATCAAGGAAATGCCTTGTTGTTGTTTTTGGAATGAGAGGGCTATGTAATCGTGTGACCGGTAAGGTGTAAAATCCAGCTTTGGATAAGTATAGTATAGCACAAAATGGAGAAAAGAAAAGAAGATAAAAGAATTAATGAACCAACTAAGAGAGGATTGGATATGAGTAGAGTGGAATCACCACCTGGTGTAAAACCGAAGAGAACGTATCTAAGCGATGCTCCAAAGACTTCACAAAGGTGGGAAAGCAATGTTTTTTCAGGATTTCAAAGGGAAAGGGTAGCAATAGGATAAGTTATGGATACAGATAGAGAAAGTAGGGCTAGCAGTGTACTAAGGAATCGAGACATCAACGACTTGATAGAAGAATTCATACATACATACATATACCAAGGCTTTTTCCCCCTTTCAAGGGAGGTAGCCAAAAAGGGAAAGGCATAAAAACACTCCCACCCATTTCATCCCTAAATACACTCCACACCCCTCCCACCCTCCCTCTCATCTGAGCACCTCCTGGATGATGGGTCATCCCTGCACCTTGCCCACCGCCCTGGGTCAGAAGCAGTGTCGCAAGACACAGCACATCCACAGCAAGGCAGCTTCATTTAATCGGCGACCCCCCCTCTCCGTCCCCCCTTGCATATAAGGAGAGGACGGGGAGAAATCCCTTCGGGTTGCGTCAAAATTTACTCACACATACTACCCCACCCCCACCCCCCGCCCATTCCTCCTCATGCAATCACAACATCATCCATATACAACCATTCTCCACTCACCTCTGTCTTCCGTCCTCTCCCTTCCTTCCTCAACAGACATTCCCCTCTTCCCCAAAGCCCCCTTCACCCCATCCATCCACCTCATCCTAGGACGTCCCCTCATGTTCACTCCCTCCACATCTGCCTTCCATACCTCTTTTACTAGTCTTTCTTCACTCATTCTTTCCATGTGTCCAAACCATCCTAATATTCTTTCATCAACCCTATCTCCCAGCTCCTTTTTCACCCCTGTTCTCCTCCTCACCTCCTCATTTCTCACTCTATCCAGCCTAGTAACCCCCACCATACTTCTCAGACACCTCATCTCAAACACATTCAAACTACTCCTCTCTTCTTCTCTTATGTTCCACGTTTCTGCCCCATACAGTGCTGTTGGCACAATCACTCCTTCATACAGTCTCCTCTTCGCATCCATTCCTAAATGTCTATTCCTCATTACACTCTTTAATCCACCAAGGCATTTACTCGCTTCTCTCAATCTACATTCTACCTCCACCTTCACTCCACCTTTTCCTGCTACACTTGCACCCAAGTATCTAAAACTATCCACTTCCTCCAGTCGCTCCCTTAATGTTCACTTCCAGTCTACTGCCACTTTTACCCCTTGTACATCTCATCACCTTACTTTTACCCACATTTATCTTTAGCTTTCTTCTATCACATACTCTCCCAAACTCTGTCACCAGCTTCCTCAATCCCTCCTCCGACCCTGCCACAAGCGCAGTGTCGTCCGCAAACAACAGCTGGCTCACCTCCCACTTTTCTCCATTTTCTTTAACCATCTCCAATCCCTGACCCACTACCCTAGCATTCACCTCTCGCACAACCCCATCCATGTATAAGTTGAACAGCCAGGGTGACATAACGCATCCTTGACGAAGTCCCACCTTTACTTCAAACCATAGAATTCATAGATCTAAAAATAGATTATAGAGCTTTGCACAAGGAACAATAAATTGATGTAGAACCAACGATGAAATAAGAGTTGAATGATGTAAAAAGTGAACTATGTATGATTAAAAGAGAAAATGGAAGAAGGGAAAATGAGGATAGAAACAAAAATGAAAAACCGAAGAAAAGAGTTCAGAGAACAAATACAAGCAGTGACTGGAAAAAATGGGAGAATCAATCAAAGAGACTGGTCTTCTTGAAGTAAAGAATGAATGGAAACGGGAATGTGAAAATAAAAAATCTTGTTCAAAGAAATAGTACAGCAGCAGGTAGAAGAGAATGCAAAGGAAACGGTGACTAAGGTAATCAAAGATAAGGAAAATTGGGTGAGAGACCCAGTGGACAAAAAGAAATGCATTGTGGTTTACGGTATCAATGAAAAACAATGTACACAAATAACAAAGAGAAAAAGAAGAGAAAGAAATTGCGAAGGAGATACTAAAAGAGGTTCAAGATGAGGGACAGAATTCGGAAAAGGAAATCAATGACGTGCATAGGATGGGTACATGCTCAAAAGAAAAAACTGCAGACCAATGAAAATCAAACTAAGAACTCAAATTATAGCGGAAGAAATACTATCAAAAGTGGCAAAACTAGCAAACAGTGAAAAATAGAAAAATGTGTGGATAAAAAAGGAAACAACCAAAAAAGAGAAGAAAAGAAAAAATTAAAAGTGGCATATACAAACATGAATGGCATGATTTCTGAAGTGAATTAAACGACTGTCAATAGAGAAACCAGACATAATGAGAATTGTGGAGACAAAACTTAAAGGTCCTATACAATCAGGTAAGGTGGGACAAGGTTACAACCTTTGGTCGAAAAATAGAATGGACAAACGGGGGAGGAGTCATGCTATTGACGAGAAAGGGCCTAAATGTAATAAAGGCAACAGAAGGAATGGAAAATGTGGAATTGATCACAAAGTCGAAAATACCAGTATGAAAAGTAGAAAGTTCATACTTGTATATGTGCCCTCAAAAACTAAGACTTGGACTGACAGTGAACACTCAAAATTACTAGAAGACACAAAGAATGAATTAACTGAGACACTGAAATATGGAGAAAACATAGTAATTATGGGTGACTTTAATGCAAAGGAAATAAATTGGGAAGAATTGACAATGAAAGGTGGAGAGGATCTCTGGGGCAACGTCCTACTGGATATGACCATTGATTACACATTGATTTAATGGGTCAAAGAAAACACTAGATACAGACAAAATGAAGAACCATGGAGACTAGACTTGATACTCATTTCTGAGCCTGAAATAGTGGAAGAAATAAAGTACAAGACACCAATTGGAAGGAGTGACCATATACTAATGGAGTTTGAGCCTAAGGAACAAAATGTTGAGAGAAGAAACGAGAAACATAGAGAAGGAAGATAAATGTACAACAAAACTGACTTTGTAAAATTTAGAAGAAAAAAAAATTCAAAATGCCTGTATATATATATATATATATATATGTATATGTACATATATATTTATATACATATATAAATACATATGTATACATATATATATATATGTGTGTGTGTGTGTGTGTGTATTTACCTGTGTGTGGATAACACTTATGTAAAAAAGGAAAGGATTGGGGGGTAGGGAGTGCTTATATATTTGTGAATGATATTTTGACATAGACCAAAGGGATTTCTCCCTGTCATCTCTTTTTCTGCATGAGGGGATGAAGAGGGGGGTCACCAATTAAGTGAAGCAGCCTTGCTGTGGATGTGCTGTGTTTTGCTGCATTGTGTTTGACCCAGGGCAGTTGGCAGATGGATGACCCATCATCCATGAGGAGCTGAGATAGGAGTGATGAAGAGGGTGGTGGAAAGGAGTGAAAAGGGTGGGAATATGTATGTGCCTCTGATTTGGCTACCTCCCTTATAAAGTGGAAAAAAAACTGTCTATTGATAGTAAATGAGGGATGAGATGTTAGCATAATCCTGATAGTAATAGTAGCTTTTTATGGTATTTAACTACATGTTTGCTTTCAGAAAGCCTGAAGAGATAGCTTCCCTTCTTCAGGGAGTGACATGTGATCTGCAGCCAGTTATTGCCAAAAGGCTCCTCCAGCATAATCGTTGTGTCGTGAACAAACCTGCACATAGGACCAAGGTCAGTTAATGGAGGCTTGTAATCACTCAATCCATTGCTTGAATTTTCTCTTCTGGGAGACTGGTCTCCATGAATGTTGCATTATCCAATTCAGCCCACAAGTTACTTCAATGAGGAAATTTTGTGGAGCTGTCTATAGTGAGTTTAGGACAGTATAGTATAATATATTCAGTGTCTTCTGTGTGGCAGTTGCATGTGGTATCTGTTACCAGGCCAATTCTTTGGAAGTCCTGCTAAGGACAAAACATTAGAAAATAATAATTTTAGCTGTTTTCTGTATTTACCACACCACCCTGCCATTTGTTTGTCTCCCATACTTTTGAATGATACTGATTGACCTATATAGTCTTGCTTCTATCCTATAGCTGCAACAATTCCCATAATGTGTGTCTATCAAACCTGTCACAAGCCTTCTCCAAATCCATGAAATCTTAACACATCCTAACGGTACCAAAAACTTTTCATGTATGTCTTACTACAAGATTGTTATCTATGTGCATTCCTTTCCCAAACTCACACTTCTCTTTCACAGTAACATCTTCAGTTCCTCTCTTGATCCTCTGCTTGATCACCAGTACCAGCTACACTTAACTTTGTGGATGGAACAGGGAAATTAATTTGCCATTGTTTTCAGGAGAAGGAGTTTACTCGAGCTTTTACTTTGGGAGGTGTAACCCTGGAGTACTGCTTGAAGCAACATGTGACTTCTGAAGATGCTGAAGAAGTCAAGAAGTTCTTTGTGGATCTCAGGAATTATTCATCTCTTCAGGTTAGATTTCAACTAAATTTGTATTCCTCTGTATGTTCTGGTGACAAAATGCCAGAGGGTTAATCACAAATCTGAAAGGTTGTTTTGTCAGTGGATTCAGCTGCTAAATGTCTAGTTTTTATTAGTTGTATTGAGCCATGGCCAGAGTAAGGTCTTGATTGAGTTGTATATATATGTTTCAAGCCAGAGCGAGGAAGGTAGAAGGCATATCCGGGAGAGTGCGAAAGAAGAAAGTTGAAGATAAATGTATGGTGATGAGATGTACAAGAGGTGGAAGTGGCAGCAGACTGGAAGTGAGCATTAACCTCTTCACTCCAGGGCACATCGCACGTCTGGCAGCACTAGCTGCTCGACGTGCGATGATGCGTCATAATAATCACATTATAGAATATAAAGTCAGTGCTCAATCGTTCGTTCTCTTTCACCCGTGTATTTTGATAACCGTAGAAAATATGATGAAGCCAGTTTAGAGAGAATGGAGGTTATGTAGGTACAACTACAATAAATATAATCAAGATGCCGACGACGGCATCATAGAGTACCCACTTGCTCCTCATGCCGCCTATGTAGGCGTCACCATATGGAAGTGATTAAGGGAGAGCGACAGGAGGAAGTGGATAGTTTTAGATACTTGGGTGCAAAGTGGCAGGAAAGGAAGGAGTGGAGGTGGAGGTAGAATGTAGATTGAGAGAAGCGAGTAAATGCCTTGGTGGATTAAAAAGTGTAATGAGTAATAGGCATTTGGGAATGGATGCTAAGAGGAGACTGTATGAAGGAGTGATTGTGCCAACAGCACTGTTCGGGTTAGAAACATGGAACATAAGAGGAAGAGAGAAGGAGTTTGAATGTAAAATAATAATAATAATAGAAGGTTTATTTCAATAGCAGTAATACACTGACAATAATAAAATTCGAAAGATGATTAAATATATAAAAACGTGGAGTATATATACATTGATTCTGGATATACACGGTACAAGTTTACATTGAGTTGATTATTTGCACAATGGATGGGATGGCACTGTTTTTATAGCTGTCAGTTCTTGGCGCTTTGATCGGTATGAGCCTATTTCTATACTTGGTGACGTGGTGGAGCATTGGAAGGAGGAAGTGACGGTGTCTAGGGTGGGAAAGCAGGCTTTCCCCAAATTTCTTTAGTGCCTCACCGTGCCGCTGGGACACCCTAGATAGAATAAGGGTGGTAAGAGCGAGGTCGTAACCGCTGCACTCCATGCCCAGGATGATCCTGCACGCTCTCTTTTGTACCTTCTCCAACTTTTGTCTCTGTGTGTGGGTGAGTGAGCTGGACCAGGCTGGTGAGGCATACATGAGGGTGGGGAGTAGGAAGGTTTTGTAGACCCCCAGTAGCTCTGATGTAGGTGTTCCTAATGATTTTAACCTGCTCAGCATATATAGTTTGTAAGATGCTGTCCTGACTATGTTGGTGACATGTTGTTTCCAATTTAACTGATCGTCGAGTGTGATGCCCAAGATCTTGGTGGATTGAACCAGTTGGAGTGGGTAGGGGCCCAATGAAAGTTGTGCAGGGGCCACCGCCTGTGTGGAGGTACAAAAGTGCATCACCACGGTCTTGTTGGTGTTGATTGTGACATTGTTGTCTTCTGTTCACGTCATGTTGTTCAGGGTGTTTTGTAGTGGTGCATAATCAGGCTGCCTGGTGTTGATGGGGATGCCTACGGTGCTGTCATCCACATATTTGAGATTAGGTGTCTGAGAAGTATGATAGGGGTTATTAGGCTGGATAGAGTGAGAAATGAGGAGTTGAGGAGGAGAATAGGGAGAGAGAATGCAAAAACATGAGAAATGGTCGATGCAGACGAAGAGGTATTGGTTCCCATTTGAGGTGAGTGATAGTTTTAGTAAATCAATGACAATGATTTTAAAGGGTCTAGAAGGCGTTGGATAGTTGTGTATAGGTACGTGACCGCTAATGTGACCTTCATGAGAGATGCACGAGTGACATCCATCTATGTATGCGTGTATGTCTTTGCACATGGTGGGCCAAAAGTATTTCAATCTTGCTTGTGATAAACATTTCTCCTTACCACAATGCCCTGCTATTGGAGAATCGTGAAGAATTTGCAGTACTTCCGGAACAAGTTCCGTAGGAACCACTAGTTGTGTAATCCTGCGGTTTGGTTCGTTTATGTTTGTGAGTAGTGTGGTGTGGTAGAGAACCTGGTCTATGATCGAGTAATTGTCTATGTTGGGAGGAAAGTCGTCTATATTGGTAGTGTCACATGAGGTGAGATAATGAATGATTCTTCTCCAAAGGGGTCTGTTGCTTTAGCGGCGATGATGCACTCTTGCGTAATGTCAAGCGGCTGTGCTTCCTGCCATATAATTGCTGTGTGTCTACTAAGGGCATTGGCTACCGTGCTTGCATGTAGTGGAATGAAGGCATGAATTCTTGTATGGTGAGGAACCATCTGGTGAGTTTTCCGGTGAGGTTCTTTCCTTTGAAAAGGTGGAGAATGGGTTGATGGTCTGTGTATACATGTATTTCATCCAAGTATGATATCTTTAAAGTGTTTGAGGGCATATATGACAACAAGAGGGTGATGCAAACAAGGTCATCATAATAACACAACAGAGCAGGACTCGCAGTAATGGGTATAAACTGGACAAATTTAGATTTAAGAAGGAAATGGGCAAGAATTGGTTTACTAATAGGGTGGTCGATGAATGGAATCAACTTAGTAACCATGTAGTAAGCGCTGAAACTATCAGTTGTTTTAAAAAACGATTAGACAACTTTATGGATGGGGATGACAGGTGGTGATGGATACGGAGCTGCCTAGTGTAGGCCTTATGGTCTTTTGCAGTCTCCTTTATTTCTTATGTTCTTATGTTCTTAAGAGCTTTGAATAGTTTTGTTCGTGCTTGTTCAGTGCGCTGCTAGTGTATGCTATTGGTCTAAATTTTGACTCGTGCTGTTGCATCAGTAGTGCACCGAGTCCTGTGTAGGAAGCATCCGTACAAAGTGTGAAAAGTTTTGGGAAATTTGGAAATGCAAGGACAGGGGCAATTGTGAGAGGTTGTTTTAAGTTGTGGAAAGTTGTGTGGTGTTCAGGCATCCAGTTAAAGGATGTATCCTTTTTGAGAAGGGCTGTTAATGGGGCTGCAATGTGAGCATAGCCCTCAATGAAACACCTTTAGAAACCTGATAAACCCAAGAATGACTTGATGTTTTCGGTGGAGGTAGGGCATGGAAAGTCTAGGACAGCCTTAACTTTGTCCTGAGAGGTGATGACACCTTGAGAGTTGATGAAGTGTCCTAGGAAACATATTTCCCTTTTGAGGAAGGAACATTGAGTTTTAGTTTGAGACCTGCTGCAGCTAGCCTTGAGAGGACAGTTTCAAATGTGGAAAGGTGTTCTGTGAGTGACTTTGAGGCAGTGATTATGTCGTCCAAGTAAATGAAAACTGTTTTCCCTATGAGTCCTTCTAGGACCTTGTACATCAATCTAGAAAACATGGAGGGAGCAGAGATAAGCCCCATGGCCAATCTTTTGAAGTGGTAGTTGCCCGTGTTGGTACTAAAGGCTAATGGCTTTGAGTCATCATCGAGAGGTATTTGGAAATACCCCGACATGAGGTCGAGAGTGGAAAAAACAGTGTTGTGTTCACCTATAGAGTATAATGTGTCTTGCAAATGAGGTATAGGATATCTTTCAGGAATAGTGAGTTTATTGAGCTCACAAAAGTCTACAACAGGGTGAAAGGAGCTGTCATGTTTAGGAACAATGAAGAGGGGGAAATTCCAAGGGGACAAACTTGGCTCTATGTCTTGGGCGAGCATGTCTGTAATAATGTTGTCAACAATGTTGCGTTTGCTATGTGGCAGCCGGTATGCTGGTATATACAGTGGTTTAGCATGCTGTTGAAGGGGTATGTGATGTATTATTTTTGTGAGATCTAGTGGTTTGCCAGGAAGTGTAATGGTGTGCCTGTATGAGTTCGTGAGCATAAGGAGATCTGTTTGTGCTTCTGGAAAGTTTGTTGTTTATGTGAGCTGCTTGGATGGGTTGCTGCGTGTTCTGTTCTCCAGTGGTTTGTGTGTTCCATTGTCTGGTGTTGATGGTGCATATGTCAGGTATCTTGTCCTGCTCGAGTATGTGTACTGGAGCTGGGTATATGGTAAAATCACAAATGTTTGTGCCTTTGTTAGGGAGGAGAGGTGCATTTGTGTTGTTTGCCACTATGATGGTTGTATGCGCTTTGTTTGATGTGTTTGTTATGGCGGATAGGAGAGAAACAACAGATACGCGGCAAGTGTCCGTGATGCAGAAGACTTCTAAGTTCGGAGCTTGGAAAACACGAACTTGGAGCTTTGTGTACTCGCATGGATACAGTGTTTTGTCACTGATTACGACTGCATGAGTTTTTGTGAGAGTGAGAGATTTACGAGACGGTTGTGTATTCTAAGGTGAGCTCAGGGATATCTGTGGAGACGTCATGTTTCTTTTGTCTGCGAGCAGACTTTGACCTATGTGATAACAGTTTGCGTCTGTTACGTGTGTGTGTTGAGGTACTTGGGTGAGTGGTGGTAGTAGGCATGTCTGCTGCATGTGTCACGTGTGTTTGTTTCATCTGTTGGTGCGTGCTGTTGCTTGGCCACATAAATGTTTGTGACATGCGTATTTGGTGTTTGGGCATGCGTGTTGTTTTCAGATCAGGTATGAAGTGGTTATGATAGACAATATCGTGTTTAGCAGGGTAGATAGTAATGTGATTGTCTTGCATCCATGTCAACCCTATAAGAATGTCTGCAGGAAATACAACTTTGGCTATGTATATTATCATGGCAATGGGAGGGCAATTTCCATGTAGGGAGATGTCTAAGTCGATCTTGCCACTGATGGGGAAGGGAACACTGTCTACATTTGCTAATGTGATGTCTGTGGGTTCTTGAATCGTGACCCTACTGTCTGAACCTAAACTGGTTGAAAGCAAGTTTTGACATGACGCTTAGGGAGAGCCTGTATCCAGAAAGAGTACTTGTTGGATGTCGTTGACACTGACTTGAAGTGTCATATAAAGGGGATTGTTGAGAAGTTGTCATCCTGAGTACCAATAGGAGGGGGGGTGACTGGGTCTCATGAGGTCATGTATGTGGGTCACTGTGAGACGATAGTCATATCGTGTTTTGTTTGTGTTCCCGCTAGTCGAGTGTTGAGGAGACGCATATGAAGTCTGGTTTTGTGATTTTAGAAAACTGCATTGTTTTGTGTCATGGAAACATGGGCCGTGGTATTGGCAGAAGGTTGTTGGTTTTCTGTAATAACACCTGCTTGTGCTATGTCCAGGTTTGTTGCAGATTGTGCAAAAGAAGGGTGTTCTTGAGAGGGATTGCTTTCGTGATTGTGTGCATGACATTCACCTGCCTCTGGTGTAGTTTACTTGTGAGATTTGTGCTACTGTGGATGTCTGTGTGATGGGGATGTTTTGTTGTTAGATCTGTGTTTTTGCCATGGTCGTGTCTGAAAACTTTCTAGAAAAGTCTACGAGTGTTGAGTCTGGAGGGAAAGGTATGGTGGCTGTTTTCTGCAGTGTTTCTGGGTGAAGTTGTGATATCAGTCTGAGGTAACCAAAGAGTGAGAGTACATTGTCTAAGGTCATTTTGTCATTTTTAACACAGGGAGAGGATGTGAGTGTGGCTTTGAGCTCCTGTTTGAAATCGCTTGCGATCTTGACCACTCATTCCTTGGTGTTGTAAGGGCCTGTGTTAAAGGTCTTAGCGAGCGTGTATAGGGGAGAGAGAGAGCCTAAATGTTTGAATTCTGCGAATGATTTCCTGAACTGTTCTATGAACTGGTCGTATGTGTTTGAATGAAGGCGTCTGATTGTACAATGTCACTGGCTAAAATGTTATTGAAATCAATGCGTGATTTGAGAACTGCCATCTTTGTTTTGTCGTCCTTGATTTGTGTACGTTGTATTTCTGAATTTACGTCATCTAACAGAGTGTGAAGAGCTACATTATGTCTGTCAAATTTCGGAAGAGTGTGATAGTGTTTAATGAGTGTGAGTAAATTTGTAGCAGAGCATTGGTTGTCTGAGTGGTTGACTGTGTAATCTGTGTTATTTTTGTGGGGGTTGCCATCTTGGAATGTGTGTTGTAGGAGTGTGAGGTTTGGGAGTGGGGAGTTTTCATGCACACTTTTGTCCTTTAAAATGAAAAAAATCACTTGAAAAAAATAAGGCTCGGAAAAAAAAAAAAATCGCATAAATGCCTTCACTTTGGGAACTCGGACTACTGACGGAACTAAGCTTTGGCCCAAAAATTGAAGTATCTACTTACAGACTGATGGATTAGATGCAATGGTGAAGTGGTCTCGTAGAGGTGGGTGAATGGGAATAGACCGATGGATTTGGTAAGATGTTGAAGTGTGATCTGGAAAATAGGGAGAGAATAAGTACAGGCAGGTGGAGATAGGTATGGTTAGTTTGGTGTGGACTTCAGTTTTTCGTATGTGCTGAACCGAATGGTAGAAGTGGGGAGCGATTCTTCCGTTGGAGAATGGAGACGATGTCCCACGTAGAGCGATGGGCATAGGTGGAGCGTAATAGGTGGGTTGAGGAAACTGATGGCGTCCTTTGTTGTGGGATTTTGTCCAAGAGCGCTGGAAGTTGGGCACAGAGGCAAGGATGGTCCTGGGGGTTGTGTTGTCTCTGGCTGCTGGTTCACTGTTGCTGGGCAAGTTGATAGATTCTGTCTGATGGATGTGGTGCTTGGGTTGAGACTAAGTTGTGTGTAGTCGTGGAGTAGTGAGGTGATGCCCGTTGCTCGCCTTGGTAACGTCCTGGAACGTAGCTAGTGTTCAGCGTGATGGCGGAGTGGATTTTGTCCGGTTGCGCTGGGTTGAGTTTACAGTGAAGTGGATGGGCCTTTGTCTCGTTGCAGGTGCCGTTGTAATTACTCTTCTCCGCTACTCTGGAATGATGCTTGAATTGTTCTTAGTATCCCAGTGTGGTCCACCTGAAAAATGTTTTTGGATCCCACTGCTGTTCACCAGATATGGTGGATGGTATTGTTCACAACATATGGGTAGTGTTAGAGTGGAGCGGCTTCTCTGGAGGCGTGGAAAACAAGCCTTGGTATTTGTCTTTATTCGAGTGAATATCTCTCGCTCTCCGAAGAGGAACTGTTCATTATATACATCAATCCGGCAAGGTTGCTGACAAGGGAAAATATTTACATGGTCGCTGTTTCCAGCGAGACTAGACATCAAAATTATTTAATTTACATACAGGCTGGCTGAGTGGGTTAGGGCATCATTCTTTGAGGCGAAGGTCGAGGGGATGGCGGTTCGAATCCTGCCACCGGCGAAGTTAAACTAAGGGCATGGTTCATGAAATTCCACACTACAAAGTCCTCTTTTAATGGCACCATCCTAGCCTTCTGATGGGAGGAGTTTGTGACGTTGAACCATATCATCATCATCATATCATACAGGGGTAACAAGAAATGGTGATGCATCACTTTTTATCATTTATATGTGTTTGTCCGAATGTGGACTGGTGAGAATATTAACCTTGTGGAAATCTATTGTCGAAGTAGCAATATCTTCGGTAGCAGGAATCAAGGATTTGGTGACAGCTGTGCGTGTCTGAGGTCATGACCCCAATCATTTGGAGTCTCGGGACAATAGACTTGACCGCAATGCTTGACCCTTGGTGTACGTCAGGTCTTGACTACCATCTTACACTGGTGTGGTGCAATGCATGTGCATGTGTATGTGCATACTCGTCTTGTGGGTGAGAGCTGGTAGATGTAGGTAGAAAGGAGACTACATCGTTCTAGAAGCTCTCCAGCAGAACTATGAGTTGAGGAGGAATGGGGATTGTTCAAGGAGTCGCAAGGTGTGCAAAGATGGTGTGTGGAACAAGGAGGATGGGAGGAAATAGAAGGGAGGGTAGTGAGTGGTGGGATGGTGATGCAAAGAAGTTTGTAGAAGAGAAGTGAGCTTTCACAGAGTGGCTACAAAATAGGATGAGGGAATCATGTGAGAGATACAAAGAAAAGAGAAGTAAAGCATAAGATAAATGAGGCAAAGAGGAGAGCAGATGTGAAATGGGGTAAGAGTAACAAAATATGAAAGTAATCAAATTTTTTTTTGAAAGAAATTAAGAGGAAGAGGTGAATCAAGTAGAGAAGAAAAGGTAATAGGTGCAGATAGAGAGATGATAATGGAAGAGGTGGAAGTAAGAGGAAGATGGGCAGAGTATTTTAGGGAGTTGCTAAATGTGAAGGAGGATAGGTAGGGAAAGGTAGTTGCAAACAGGTTTAAGATGATTTTTGCAATGATGTAGTGATTTCTTTAGTCCAATGAACTTAACTTTATATTTAAGGTCTTCCCCAAAAGAGTGAGATCTTACAATCCTGAACCAATTGTATTTTCTCCTACACCCTCTCCCCAATCAGATTTGTTGTTACAAATCTATATGCAATATTGTTTACTTAGCAATCTCGAATCACTGCATAACTCACATCAATTACAAGTAAATTGCAAAACACTTCATATAGACTCCTGGCCATTTTCATGACTTGAGGTGGAGATTGAGATTGTGTAAACCTTTGCCTATGAATTGTGCTTTTTACAAGTAACTGATCCATAAAAATTAAACCCTTACCATCTTCCCTCTTTCTACCAACGTCTCTCTACCAGCCTCTTACAGTGCCTTCAACTTGGCTATCCATTTCTCTATATACTAAGGACCTCATTCCCTTTATAAGTATGGTAGCCAAGTCAAAGGCATGCACCCACTCTCATCTATCTCATCCATTCCACTCTCATCCACCACCCTTATTTTCGTCTCATCCTAACTCCTCATGGAGCTAGGATGACAAAGATGACTTTGCTACCTCCCATATAGTATATAGAAGCAAGCCAGAATGTGGTTAATCAATCCATTGTCCCTGATCTCTTGCAGAAGTCTTGTCATCTTCAGATAATTAGCAACACCCTCAGGGCAGGTCCACAAGTCACTCAGAGAAGATATATAGTGTTGTTGTCTAGGGGTTGTTTGTGTGGGGCATTGTAGTATGAGGTGTTGTGTCCTTTGTGTGGTGGCTGCGGCTGGGACAGTTTCAATTAATGGCCAATTCTTTTCTGCTTTGGTACTATCTCAGTGACAGATAGTGGCCAAAATGTGACCAACAGATGAATAAAATCACAAGGCATTTGTCACATTAGACTTAGTCATTCTTTGGGACCAATGATGGGTACCTGATTGTGGCAGCCTGCAAGGTGTACAACCAAATCATCCCTCTAATGCACGCCACAACCTAACAAATAAAATATATAACACAGACATGCACAATAACACCAAAAGATGGCTGGCCAATTATCTGGCAGGCAGGAATGCTCATGTGTCATATAATGGCCAATCATCGCACATCAGAAACATTAAGAACGGAGTACCACAGGGCTCAGTTCTATCCCCCACATTATTTAATCTATACATGCATGACTTACCCACACCAGACACCTCAGAAATACAAATCTCTTCCTACGCAGATGACATAACAATCACATGCACACATCGTAACACAGACAAAGCTGCAGAAATAATCCAGCCTTACCTTGACACACTCAACACATGGTTCATCACAAACAGACTCAAAATAGCTCCAACCAAATCTACAGCAACACTTCTCACCAACTGGACAAAAGAACACAAATACATACCTCATCTCTACATCAACAACACTCTAATACCACACACAAACACACCGAAAATTCTTGGTGTAACATACGATACATCCATGTCTTTCAAACAACACCTCACAAACATAAAAAACAAATGCACACCTAGACTTAACGCACTCAAGTCAATCACTGGAACAACATTTGGACAAAACAAAGAAACTAATATAACAATATACAAACAATGCATACGCTCAGTGATGAATTATGCGAGTCCTGCATGGGCTCCTAATCTCAGTGAGACACACCACAACACCCTTCAAATCATACAAAACAAAGCCCTAAAAACAATTACAGGCTGCACAAATACAACACCTACAGATCATTTACACCATGAAACAAAAGTCCTCAAAGTCAAGGACCACCTCGACATGAGAGGCACACAAACACTTGCTGCAGCCACCACAAACACATCACACCCGCTACACTACATAGCAGAACACCCACACACACCAAGAAACATTAAAACTACACCCAAAGACCTTTATTACGCACAGATACTCTCTTCTCTTCCTCCACAACCACCAAATACCAGCCTCCGGAAACATATTCATAATCATATCACTCACCGCTCCATTAACACACTGAAAGACAACACACTGCTGCATGCCAGACCCCCTGATATCCACCCTTCTGAATCCTCTCTCCCACGAAAGGACAGAGTCCACTTGGCCAGACTGCGATGCGGTCACCACCCAGCACTTCTAAGCTACCAGAAGAGGCTGGACGACCGTGTTGTGAACAGCTGCCCAGGATGTAACACTTCACCCCATACCATACAACACATAATGGAAGACTGCATTATACACAATCATGCACGCAAACAACACAACATACACTCTATAAAGGATTTGTGGGAAAACCCAGTTTCGGCTGTGGCCTTCCTTGGGGAGACGGGACTGCTCGGACAGACAGTCTAGGGAACGACAACAACAACAACAACAACCAAATCATCCCTCTAATGCCCATTTTCAAAACCTGCCAGACCCTTCACGTCCATCTGGAGATGTAACCGGATGGGTTGACATTTGGTTTCTAAATTGGGTCTAAATTCTCTCTATCATCTTCCTCTGTATTTCTTTCATCTTTTCACATATTGAGAACTGACAACTGGTGACTCTTCCTCCTTATCACTTGCAGAGGAAGAGTCCCACACTTATACAACACAAACACAAGTTCTAATTTTGCTCCCAGAGAGACCTGTGGGAAGGCCCAAGGATTGTTGCTAACCACTGTGGAGCTGCAGGTTTCCAGCCAGAGAAATTTGAGGCATATCATTATCATTGCTCTTGCTTCATTCTTCCATTTTATCTCTATTTTATGGCTTTGGCCATGTCATAACCTTCAAAGTTTACTTTTAAAGACCAGTCTGTATTTTACAGGAAATGTTTGACATTTATGCTGGACTCCACAACCTTCAAGATGAACAGTTTTGCCTTAAGATACTGGATGATTACATAAATGCATGGCTGGCTTCAACCAAAGGATCAGACTGTGCAGGTCCTGGATCACCAATTGTGTCTCCCAATGATGAGCACTTCAAGGGACTGGCTAAAATCAAACGCTTGGCAAATCTACTCAACCTTCCTCCTCCTCTTGTTAATGCCAACCTTGGTGTGCAGTCTGCCAAGGCACACAGAATTGCTGAAACCATTCATTTTTGTAGGTGAGTTATGTGTTGTACAGAGAATGGCTTATTTAATCTTGCCCCCCCCCCTCTCTCTCTCTCTCTCTCTCTCTCTCTCTCTCTCTCTCTCTCTCTCTCTCTCTCTCTCTCTCTCTCTCTCTCTCTTCCTTTCTCTCTTATTATTTTTGTAGTATTGACATGCAGCCAATACCACATCTGGGGGATTGGCTGCATGTTATTTCTGGCAAAGTAACATGCAGTTGATACTTTAGGGTCTATATGGGCGCCCCTACAGACTATAGCCACACATCATTTTGTCTGTGATAGAAGAAGACTGTTCATAGAGAAATAATGACGCTTTTATTATACTATGACTCTCCCTCCATTATGCTGTCCCTCAACTCCTTGTTACTGCCCTGTACCATTTCTCTGAATATTCATTTCCTTTTTTCACCTACCCTGTAGTGGGGGAAAAGAGTGCTACCATCAAGTCTTCCCACTTGAGTCATAAGAGGCGACAAAATATGGGACGGGGGCTAGGACTAGGAATCCTTCTACCTGTAGCCCCAAAGGGGACATTCCTAAAAAAAAGTAAAGGCACAAGAGGGTCTGGGAGTTTTCCAACCAGTACCCTAAGGTTTGGGTCTTTTAAAGTGCATGGTACAGATAAGAGTAAAAGGGAAGTATGTTTGTGAGATGAAAAATGGATGTGTTGGCACTGAGTGAAACTAAGTTAAAAGGGAGGGACGAGTGTGAGTTTGGGAGTGTAGCTGGGAGGTTCTCAGGAGTGAAGAAGGGACGAGGAAATAAGGGATGGCTATACTAGTAAGTGAAGAAATAGGTAAGCATGTAGTGGAGTGGAAGGAGGTTTCTTCAAGGTTAATGTGGATGAAGGCGAAGCTGGGAAGGGAGATGTGGGTCTTTGTAAGTGTGTATGGGCCTGTTAGTGAGAAGAGCATAGAGGAAAGGGAGGCTTTTTGGATAGATTTAAATGAGTGCATAGAGGGATTAGGGAGAAATGTCAAAGTAGTTGTATTGGAAGACCTTAATGCTAGAGTAGGAAATGAACCAATAGACGGAGTGATTGGGAAGTATGGAGTTCCAGGAAAGAATCATAGTGGAGAGTTGTTGTTGTTGTTGTTGTCGTTCCCTAGACTGTCTGTCCGAGCAGTCCCGTCTCCCCAAGGAATGCCATAGCCGAAACTGGGTTTTCCCACAAATCCTTTATAGAGCGTATGTTGTGTTGTTTGCGTGCATGATTGTGTATAATGCAGTCTTCCATTATGTGTTGTATGGTATGGGGTGAAGTGTTACATCATGGGCAGCTGTTCACAATGCGGTCATCCAGCCTCTTCTGGTAGCTTAGAAGTGCTGGGTGGTGACCGCACCGCAGTCTGGCCAAGTGGACTCTGTCCTTTCGTGGGAGAGAGGATTCAGAAGGGTGGATATCAGGGGGTCTGGCATGCAGCAGTGTGTTGTCTTTCAGTGTGTTAATGGAGCGGTGAGTGATATGATTATGAATATGTTTCCGGAGGCTGGTATTTGGTGGTTGTGGAGGAAGAGAAGAGAGTATCTGTGCGTGATAAAGGTCTTTGGGTGTTGTTTTAATGTTTCTTGGTGTGTGTGGGTGTTCTGCTATGTAGTGTAGCGGGTGTAATGTGTTTGTGGTGGCTGCGGCAAGTGTTTGTGTGCCTCTCATGTCGAGGTGGTCCTTGACTTTGAGGACTTTTGTTTCATGGTGTAAATGGTCTGTAGGTGTTGTATTTGTGCAGCCTGTAATTGTTTTTAGGGCTTTGTTTTGTATGATTTGAAGGGTGTTGTGGTGTGTCTCACTGAGATTAGGAGCCCATGCAGGACTCGCATAATTCAACACCGAGCGTATGCATTGTTTGCATATTGTTATATTAGTTTCTTTGTTTTGTCCAAATGTTGTTCCAGTGATTGACTTAAGTGCGTTAAGTCTAGGTGTGCATTTGTTTTTTATGTTTGTGAAGTGTTGTTTGAAAGACATGGATGTATCGTATGTTACACCAAGAATTTTCGGTGTGTTTGTGTGTGGTATTAGAGTGTTGTTGATGTAGAGATGAGGTATGTATTTGTGTTCTTTTGTCCAGTTGGTGAGAAGTGTTGCTGTAGATTTGGTTGGAGCTATTTTGAGTCTGTTTGTGATGAACCATGTGTTGAGTGTGTCAAGGTATGGCTGGATTATTTCTGCAGCTTTGTCTGTGTTACGATGTGTGCATGTGATTGTTATGTCGTCTGCGTAGGAAGAGATTTGTATTTCTGAGGTGTCTGGCGTGGGTAAGTCATGCATGTATAGATTAAATAGTGTGGGGGATAGAACTGAGCCCTGTGGTACTCCGTTCTTAATGTTTCTGATGTGCGATGATTGGCCATTATATGACACGTAAGCATTCCTACCTGCCAGATAATTGGCCAGCCATCTTTTGGTGTTATTGTGCATGTCTGTGTTATATATTTTATTTGTTAGGTTGTGGCGGGGGATAGCATCAAAAGCTCTACTAATGTCTAATGTTATAAGAAGTGTTCTTTGGTGGGGCCTATCTGAATTGATGCCATCTAAAATTCTTTGTGTGAGGTTTGTCAGAAGAGTGTTTGTGGAGTGTAGTGGCCTAAAACCGTGTTGTGAGTCAGCAAGGGGAATATGTGGTGTGACAAGTTTAAGTATTAGGCGTTCAATGACTAGAGGGGGTGCAGAGAAGTGTGATTGGACGGTGCGATGTTGGGATTGTTGGGTCTTTGTTCAGTTTTGGAATGGTGATTATTTTACCATGCTTCCAGATGTCGGGTATAATGTTGTGTGAATAGCTGTAGTTTGCAATGTTTGTGAGTGCGTGCATACCTTGTGGTCCAATGTGTTTTAGGTGGATGTTGCTTATGTTATCAGGGCCATAGGCAGATGAGTGCTTGAGACTATGTATTATGAGTTTTGTCTGACTGTCTATGAAGGGTATATAGTCTGAGTCTGTGGGAAAGTCTTTCTTACGTCGAATGGTGCGTCAGTCGTCAGGGTGAGAAGTGAGATGGCTTGTCTGTGCAAAATGACGTATGAGTGCGTTTGCTTGTTGTCTGTTTGAGGGTAGATTATCTGTTGTTGTGATTATTGCTGCGTGAGAGCGTGTAGTGTTAGTGTTGGATAGTGTAATGCTGTTGAGTGTTTTGTACAATTTGCTGGTGTTTGTTTTGTGATCAAGTGTATTGATAAAGTTTTGCCAATTTTGTGTTTTTTGTTCATGTATTTTATTGGCAATCACAGTGTTTAGTGTTTGTATTTGGTCTGCTATGTTTTGAGGGATAGGTGTGGGGGTATTGTGTTTAAGTGTGTCACGTTGTCTGATGAGGCTTTGGATTTCTGGTGTGAAGTTGGGGTTGTGTGATTTTCTGTTGCCTCTAGGGATGTATCTCTTGTCTGCATTTTGTATGATTGTATTAAAAGTGTGCACAGCATTGTTTATGTTTGTGATTGGTGTACTGTTAAGTGTTTCAAAATGTTGTTCTGTGTCTTCAGTAAAAGCTTCCCAGTTAGCTCTCTTGTAATTGGTGTAAGTGTGTCTGTGGCCGACTGGGGTGCATCTTGTTTTGGTGGTGATGATTATTGGAAGGTGGTCAGAGCCAAGGGTTCCAACCACTCTCCATGATGTTGTTGGGGTTAGGCAGGGGGAGCAGAAGGTGATATCAGGAGAGGAGGGAGTGTAGAGGGCTTGGTGTGGGATATGTGTATGATTATGTGTGTTGTTCATGATAGTCAATGTGTCAAACTGAGTCTGTATATCAAGCCCTCTGTCTGTGTCAGGGTTGTTGACATACCAGGCAGACGACTTGGCGTTGAAGTCACCACCCATGATCAGGTTGGGGATTGAGGTTAGTTGGCTAAAATGAGGCCTGAAGGTGTCTGGAACTGTGGGGGATGATTGGGGGGGAATGTACATGTTAACTATTGTCAGTGTTGATTTGTTGCCTGTGCAGATTCGAATGGATTGGATTTCTGTTGTGTTATCTGTGGTAGGGAGGAGAATTTTGGTTGTGGCACTTGTGTCCACAAAATAGATGGAGTGGTGGATCAGGGTGATGAGTCCACCGCCATAGCCGTCAGTCCGGTCTTGTCTGATGGTGGTGTAATTATGAAATGATGGTGTTTTGTGTGTGAGTGTCTTAGTTTTGTTTCTTGTAAAATCGCAATGTGTATGTTGTGTTGTTTAAGAAAGTGTTCAAGTTCATGTTTTTTCGTGTTAATACCGTCAATGTTGTGTTGTAATATGTTGATGTTGTGTGTTTTGTATGTGTTGTATGTTGCCGTTTGGGGTTGAGGTTGGGGTGGTAGTGGGGAAGGTGTAGGATCTGGGTCAGAGGGGGGGAAAGGAGAGATCGGGGACAAAGGAAGGGGAGTACTAATCGGGGGTAAGGGCAGAGGGAAATTGTGAGTGGGTGAGGGTGCTGGCTGCGGTTGGGGAGGTGAGAGTGGAGTTACTGGAGGGCAGGTAGAACATGTCCAAGTGTTTGTGTATTGGTTTGTGTCAGCAAGTGTTGTACAAGTGAGGTGGGCCCAGTTTTTGCACATATTGCACTGAACTGAGCCCTTTGTCTGTCTGCTCGAAGTAATGGGTTTAGAGCATGTTGGGCATGTGTATTTTGTGGTGGGCCCAGGATTGCTCTCTACATCTCCAGCTAAAAGTAGAAGAAGAGGAGTGATCGCCGGAAAATCACCCCTTGGTGCAGAAAAAACGTAATATTGCATGTTGGGAAAAAGGATTGTGGTACTCCTCCATAGCTCCTCTTGGGGATCGGTGCCACCTGCGTAGAGCCGGTAGCCAGGGGTAGATGCTGCCGTTTGGCCCCCAACTCTTGGGGTTGGGGGGTGGTCCCACGACGTAGACGCTGCAGCTCCAGGACCTAGTGGAGAGTTGATGGTGATGGGTCTAGAGAGTTGATGATAGCAAATACAGTGTTTAGGAAGAAAGTCAAGCATAAGTACACATAGGAGAGGGTGGTGGATAGAAGGATGGCAGATAGAGCATTTATGGACTATATAGTTGTGTCCAAGAGTATGGTAGGAAAAGCTAAGGATATACATGTTCTAAGGGGAGTGAGTGGGGGAATATCAGATCATTTTTTAGTGGAAGGTAAATTGAGAGTGAAGAATAGGTGGAGAAAGAGGAAAAGGGCAGAAGGTGGGATGCTCTTCAAGTGAACTGCATAAATGAAAAAGAAAATGAGAAGGAGTATAAGAAGAAGTTGAGAGAGGAATGGGAGGTAGTGAAGGATAGAGTAGAACTAGGAGTGGAGGAGGAATGTGGATGGTTCAAGGAGGGAGTCATAAGGTGTGCAAAGATGGTATGTGGAACAAGGAGGGTGGGAGAAAATAGAAGGAAGGGTAGTGAGTGGTGGGATGAGGAAGCAAAGAAGGGTGTAGAAGAGAAGAAGCAGGCTTTCATAGATTGGGTACAAATTAGGACGAGGGAATCGTATGAGAGGTACAAAGTAAAGAGAAGAGAAGTAAAGCACAAGATTAACCCCTTCCATATGGTGCCGCATACGTAGGCGTCATGAGGAGCAAGTGGATATGCAAGGCTGCCATATCGGCGTCTTGATTATATTTATTGTAGTCGCCCCTGCGTTTTGACATTCTCTATAAGCTGCCCTTAATCACATTCTCTATGGTTTTCAAAATTCACGGGTGAAAGAGAGAACGATCGATATAAGCGGTGACTATATTTTATGATGCGAGTATTATTACGACACGTCGTACGGCTGGCATTGGCTGCTGCCCGCGAGATTTAAGGCCCGTACTGAAGAGGTTAATGAGGTGAAGAGGAGAGCAGATGTGAAATGGGGTAAGATTATGACAGAAAATTTTGAAAGTAATAATATGTTTGGAAAGAAATTAAGAGAGGAAGAAGTGGTGAATCAAGAAGAGAAGAAAATTAAAAGATGCAGAAGGAAAGATGATAATGGAAGAGAAGGCAGTGAGAGGAAGGTGGGCAGAGTATTTTAGGGAGTTGTTAAATGTGAAGGAGGATTGGAAGGGAAAGGTAGTTGCAGTGGGAAGTGCTAAGAAAATGACAGTGGTGAGTGAGAAAAATGGAGGAGAAATGAGGAAAGATGAAGTGAAAGCAGCTGTTAAGATGATGAGAGCAGGTAAGGCACCTGGGTTGGATGAATGCCATGCAGAATGTCTGAAAAAAGGAGGTACAGCTATGGTAGACTGGTTGTGAGGTTATTTAATGTTTGTTTAAGAGAGGGTAGTGTGCCAGAGGACTGGAGGAGTGCCTCTATGGTTCCACTTTACAAAGGAAAGGGGGACAAGCGTGAGTGTAGTAGTTACAGAGGGATCAGCTTGTTGAGTGTAGTTGGGAAGGCTTATGGGAGGATCTTGATTGAGAGGATTAGAAGAGGAGCAGAGGGTGTAATTGGTGAGGAACAGTGTAGTTTTAGGACAGGTAGAGGATGTGTAGATCAGATCTTTGTGGTAAGGCAGATATGTGAAAAAGCTATAGGAAAAGGTAAGGATGTTTTTTGGGCTTTTATGGATCTGGAAAAGGCTTATGACAGGGTAGACAGGAAGGCACTGTGGGAGGTATTGCAGATATATGGGATAGGAGGAAAGCTGTTAACCCCTTCCATACGGTGCCGCACACGTAGGCGTCATGGACTTAGATCTCGGTGGCAGCAGCCAATGCCAGCCGTACGACGTGTCGTAATAATACTCGCATCATAAAATATAGTCACCGCTTATATCGATCGTTCTCTCTTCACCCGTGAATTTTGATAACCATAGAAAATGCGATTACAAAAGAATTAGAAAGAATGTCATTATGGAGGGGCGACTACAATAAATATAATCAAGACGCCGATATGGCAGCCTCGCGAATACACTCGCTCCCCATGACGCCTATGTGTGCGGCACCGTATGGAAGGGGTTAAGAGCAGTCAAGAGTTTTTACAAGAGTAGTAGAGCTAGGGTTAGGATTAGAAATGGAGAATGGATGGTTTGAGGTGAAGGTGGGACATCGTCAGGGATGTGTTAGGTTGCACTGGCTGTTCAATCTATACATGGATGGGGTGGTATGAGAGGTGAATGCATAGGTAGTGGGTAGGGGGTTGGAGATGGTTAAAGAAAATGGAGAAAAGTGAGAGGTGAGCCAGTTGTTGTTTGCTGATGACACTGCTTGTAGCAAGATCAGAGGAGGGATTGAGGAAGTTAGTGACAGAGTTTGAGCAGGTGTGTGAAAGAAGGATGCTGAAGATAAATATGGGTAAAAGTAAGGTTATGAGATGTACGAGTACAAGGGGAGAGAGTGACTGCAGGCTGGAAGTGAGTATTAAGGGAGAGAGACTGGAGGAAGTGGATAGTTTGATACTTGGGTGCAAATGTGGCAGGAAAGGGAGGAGTGGGGTTGGAGGTAGAATGTAGATTGAGAGAAGCGAGTAAATGCCTTGGTGGATTAAAAAGTGTAATGAGAAATAGACATTAGGGAATGAATGCTAAGAGGAGATTGTATGAAGGAGTGATTGTGCCAACAGCACTGTATGGGGCAGAAACATGGAACATAAGAGAGGAAAAGAGGAGTCTGAATGTATTTGAGATGAAATGCCTGAGAAGTATGATAGGGGTTACTAGGGTAGGGTGAGAAATGAGGAGATGAGGAGAACAGGGGTGGAAAGGTAGTTGTGAGATAGGGTTGATGAAAGAGTATTGGGACGGTTTGGACACATGGAAAGAATGAGTGAATAAAGATTAGTAAAAGAGGTGTGGAAGGAGTGAACATGAGGGGGCGATCAAGGATGAGATGGATGAATGGGGTAAAAGGGCCATTGGGAAAGAGAAGAAGTCTGTTGAGGAAAGATGTGAGAGGACAGTATATAGGGATGAATGGAGAAGGGTTGTGTATGGATGATGGTGTGATGCATGAGTGGGAGTGGGTGGGGTATGGGGGTGAGGGATTATGTATGAGAAATTGATGCAGCCCAAAGGGATTTCTCCACCGTCTTCTCATTTGCTGAATTAATGAAGCAGCCTTGCTGTGGATGTGCTGTGTCTTGTGACACTGCTTCTGACCCAGGGCAGTGGACAAGATGCAGGGATGACCCGTCATCCAGGAGGTGCCAAGATAAGAGGGTGGAGGGGAGGGGAGTATGTAGGGGATAGAATGGGTGGGACTGGTTTCTATGCCTTTTTCTTTTTGCATATTTTTGCTGCTGTGCTTGTGAAGGAAAAGGGGACAAGGGTGAATGTAGTAGTTTCAGAGGGATTAGCTTGTTGAGTGTAGTTGGGAAGGCTTATGGGAGGATCTTGATTGAGAGGATTAGGAGAGGAACAGAAGGAGTAATTGGTTGGTGAGACAGATATGTGAGAAAGCTATAGGAAAGGGGAAGGATGTTTTTTGGGCTTTTATGGATCTGGAAAAGGCTTATGATAGGGTAGACAGGAAGGCACTGTGGGAGGTTATGCAGATATACTGGATAGGAGGAAAGCTTCTGGGAGCTGTCAAGAGTTTTTATGAGAGTAGTAGAGCTTGTGTCAGGATTGGAAATGGAGAGAGTGAGTGGTTTGAGGTAAAGGTGGGACTTCGTCAAGGATGCGTTATGTCGCCCTGGCTGTTCAACTTATACATGGATGGGGTGGTGCGAGAGGTAAATGCAAGGGTAGTGGGCAAGGGATTGGAGATGGTTAAAGAAAATGGAGAAAAGTGGGAGGTGAGCCAGCTGTTGTTTGCGGACGACACTGCGCTTGTGGCAGGATCGGAGGAGGGATTGAGGAAGTTGGTGACAGAGTTTGGGAGAGTATGTGATAGAAGAAAGCTAAAGATAAATGTGGGTAAAAGTAAGGTGATGAGATGTACAAGGGGTGAAAGTGGTAGTAGACTGGAAGTGAGCATTAAGGGAGAGCAACTGGAGGAAGTGGATAGTTTTAGATACTTGGGTGCAAATGTGGCAGGGAAAGGTGGAGTGAAAGTGGAGGTAGAATGTAGATTGAGAGAAGCGAGTAAATGCCTTGGTGGATTAAAGAGTGTAATGAGGAATAGACATTTGGGAATGGATGCTAAGAGGAGACTGTATGAAGGAGTGATTGTGCCAACAGCACTGTATGGGGCAGAAACATGGAACATAAGAGAAGAAGAGAGGAGGAGTTTGAATGTGTTTGAGATGAGGTGTCTGAGAAGTATGATGGGGGTTACTAGGCTAGATAGAGTGAGAAATGAGGAGGTGAGGAGGAGAACAGGGGTGGAAAGGGAGTTGGGAGATAGGGTTGATGAAAGAATATTAGGATGATTTGGACACATGGAAAGAGTGAGTGAAGAAAGACTAGTAAAAGAGGTATGGAAGGCAGATGTGGAGGGAGTGAACATGAGGGGACGTCCTAGGATGAGGTGGATGGATGGGGTGAAGGGGGCTTTGGGGAAGAGGGGAATGTCTGTTGAGGAAGGACGGGAGAGGACAGAAGACGGGTGAATGGAGAATGGTTGTATATGGATGATGTTGTGATTTGCATGAGGTGGAATGGGCGGGTGGATGGGGAGTGAGGTAGTATGTGTGAGCAAAATTTGATGCAGCCCGAAGAGATTTCTCCCCGTCCTCTCCTTTTATGCAATGGGGGGATGGAGAGGGGGGGTCGCTGATTTAATGAAGCGGCCTTGCTGTGGATGTGCTGTGTCTTGCGACACTGCTTCTGACCCAGGGCAGTGGACAGGGTGCAGGGATGACCCGTCATTCAGGAGGTGCTAAGATAAGAGGGAGGGTGGAGGGGTGTGGAGTGTATTCAGGGATGGAATGGGTAGGAATGATTTTATGCCTTTTTTTTTTGGCTACCCCCCTTGTAAGGGGGAAAAAGCCTTGGTATATGTATGTATGCTTGTGAGGGATACTGGTCTGAAGTTTGTAGGATCTTCCCTATTTCCTCCTCTATATATTGGTACTATGTTAGCATCTTTCCAATCTTGCGGTATCTTTCCCTCTTTGAGTGAGAAGTCAATTATCTTGTATAGTTTGTCTGTCAGTTCATCCATACACTCTTTCACTATTCAATTTGCAATTCCATCTGGTCTGTGCAATTTTCTGACATCTAGGCTTTTTATTTGATCTCATTTCTTTTTATGTGTAGTAGTTTTAGAGGGATCAGTTTAAGTGTAGTTGAGAAAGCTTGCAGGAGGGTCTTGATTGAGAGGATTAGGAGAGGAACAGAGGGAGTAATTGGTGGGAACAGTGTGGATTTAGGACAGGTAGGGGTTAACCTCTTCACTCCAGGGCACATTGCACGTCTGGCAGGATTAGCTGCCCGACGTGCGATGTTGCATCATAATAATCGCATTATAAAAAATAGTCAGTGCTCAATCGTTCGTTCTCTTTCACCCGTGTATTTTGATAACCATAGAAAATTGATGAAGCCAGTTTAGAGAGAATGGAAATTACGTAGGTACGACTACAATGAATATAATCAAGATGGCGACGTTGGTATCATCGAGTACACACTTGCTCCTCATATCGCCTACGTAGGGGTCACTGTAAGGAAGTGGTTAAATGGATCAGATTTTTGTAGTAGGCAGATATGTGATAAAGCTTTAGGAAAAGGTAAGGATATTTTGTGGGCCTTTATGGATTTGGAAAAGGTTTAGAACAAGGTAGACAGGAAGGCACTGTGGGAGGTATTGCAGATATATGGGATAAGAGGAAAGCTTTTAAGAGCTGTCGAGTTTTTACGAGGGTAGTCGAGCTTGTGTTATATTCAGAAATGGAGATAGTGGTTTGAGGTAAAGGTTGGACTTTGCCAGGGATGTTTTGTCACCTTGGCTGTTCAATTTATGCATGGATGGGGTAGTGCAAGAGGTAAATGCAAGGATAGTGGGTCAGGGGTTGGAGATGATTAAAGAAAATGGAGAAAAGTGGGAGGTGAGCCCGTTGTTGTTTGCTGATGACACTGCTCTTGTAGCAGGATCACAGGATGGACTGAGGAAGTTAGTGACAGAGTTTGAAAAGGTGTGTAAAAGAAGGAAGTTGTTGTTGTTGTTGTTGTCGTTCCCTAGACTGTCTGTCCGAGCAGTCCCGTCTCCCCAAGGAATGCCACAGCCGAAACTGGGTTTTCCCACAAATCCTTTATAGAGTGTATGTTGTGTTGTTGTTGTTGTTGTCGTTCCCTAGACTGTCTGTCCGAGCAGTCCCGTCTCCCCAAGGAAGGCCACAGCCGAAACTGGGTTTTCCCACAAATCCTTTATAGAGTGTATGTTGTGTTGTTTGCGTGCATGATTGTGTATAATGCAGTCTTCCATTATGTGTTGTATGGTATGGGGTGAAGTGTTACATCCTGGGCAGCTGTTCACAACACGGTCGTCCAGCCTCTTCTGGTAGCTTAGAAGTGCTGGGTGGTGACCGCATCGCAGTCTGGCCAAGTGGACTCTGTCCTTACGTGGGAGAGAGGATTCAGAAGGGTGGATATCAGGGGGTCTGGCATGCAGCAGTGTGTTGTCTTTCAGTGTGTTAATGGAGCGGTGAGTGATATGATTATGAATATGTTTCCGGAGGCTGGTATTTGGTGGTTGTGGGGGAAGAGAAGAGAGTATCTGTGTGTAATAAAGGTCTTTGGGTGTAGTTTTAATGTTTCTTGGTGTGTGTGGGTGTTCTGCTATGTAGTGTAGCGGGTGTGATGTGTTTGTGGTGGCTGCAGCAAGTGTTTGTGTGCCTCTCATGTCGAGGTGGTCCTTGACTTTGAGGACTTTTGTTTCATGGTGTAAATGGTCTGTAGGTGATGTATTTGTGCAGCCTGTAATTGTTTTTAGGGCTTTGTTTTGTATGATTTGAAGGGTGTTGTGGTGTGTCTCACTGAGATTAGGAGCCCATGCAGGACTCGCATAATTCATCACTGAGCGTATGCATTGTTTGTATATTGTTATATTAGTTTCTTTGTTTTGTCCAAATGTTGTTCCAGTGATTGACTTAAGTGCGTTAAGTCTAGGTGTGCATTTGTTTTTTATGTTTGTGAGGTGTTGTTTGAAAGACATGGATGTATCGTATGTTACACCAAGAATTTTCGGTGTGTTTGTGTGTGGTATTAGAGTGTTGTTGATGTAGAGATGAGGTATGTATTTGTGTTCTTTTGTCCAGTTGGTGAGAAGTGTTGCTGTAGATTTGGTTGGAGCTATTTTGAGTCTGTTTGTGATGAACCATGTGTTGAGTGTGTCAAGGTAAGGCTGGATTATTTCTGCAGCTTTGTCTGTGTTACGATGTGTGCATGTGATTGTTATGTCGTCTGCGTAGGAAGAGATTTGTATTTCTGAGGTGTCTGGCGTGGGTAAGTCATGCATGTATAGATTAAATAATGTGGGGGATAGAACCGAGCCCTGTGGTACTCCGTTCTTAATGTTTCTGATGTGCGATGATTGGCCATTATATGACACATGAGCATTCCTGCCTGCCAGATAATTGGTCAGCCATCTTTTGGTGTTATTGTGCATGTCTGTGTTATATATTTTATTTGTTAGGTTGTGGCGGGGGATAGCATCAAAAGCTTTACTAATGTCCAATGTTATAAGAAGTGTTCTGTGGTGGGGCCTATCTGAATTGATGCCATCTAAAATTCTTTGTGTGAGGTTTGTCAGAAGAGTGTTTGTGGAGTGTAGTGGCCTAAAACCGTGTTGTGAGTCAGCAAGGGGAATATATGGTGTGACAAGTTTAAGTATTAGGCGTTCAATGACTTTAGAGGGGGTGCAGAGAAGTGTGATTGGGCGGTGCGATGTTGGGATTGTTGGGTCTTTGTTCGGTTTTGGAATGGTGATTATTTTACCATGTTTCCAGATGTCGGGTATTGTGTTGTGTGAATAGCTGTAGTTTGCAATGTTTGTGAGTGCGTGTATACCTTGTGGTCCAATGTGTTTTAGGTGTATGTTGCTTATGTTATCAGGGCCACAGGCAGATGAGTGCTTGAGACTATGTAATATGAGTTTTGTCTGACTGTCTATGAAGGGTGTATAGTCTGAGTCTGTGGGAAAGTCTTTCTTACGTCGAATGGTGCGTCGGTCGTCAGGGTGAGATGTAAGATGGCTCGTCTGTGCAAAATGACGTATGAGTGCGTTTGCTTGTTGTCTGTTTGAGGGTAGATTATCTGTTGTTGTGATTATTGCTGCGTGAGAGCGTGTAGTGTTAGTGTTGGATAGTGTGATGCTGTTGAGTGTTTTGTACAATTTGCTGGTGTTTGTTTTGTGATCAAGTGTATTGATAAAGTTTTGCCAATTTTGTGTTTTTTGTTCATGTATTTTATTGGCAATCACAGTGTTTAGTGTTTGTATTTGGTCTGCTATGTTTTGAGGGATAGGTGTGGGGGTATCGTGTTTAAGTGTGTCACGTTGTCTGATGAGGCCTTGGATTTCTGGTGTGAAGTTGGGGTTGTGTGATTTTCTGTTGCCTCTAGGGATGTATCTCTTGTCTGCGTTTTGTATGATTGTATTAAAAGCGTGCACAGCATTGTTTATGTTTGTGATTGGTGTACTGTTAAGTGTTTCAAAATGTTGTTCTGTCTCTTCATTAAAGGCTTCCCAGTTAGCTCTCTTGTAATTGGTGTAAGTGTGTCTGTGGCCAGCTGGGGTGCATCTTGTTTTGGTGGTGATGATGATTGGAAGGTGGTCAGAACCAAGGGCTCCGACCACTCTCCATGATGTTGTTGGGGTTAGGCAGGGGGAGCAAAAGGTGATATCAGGAGAGGAGGGAGTGTAGAGGGCTTGGTATGGGATATGTGTATGATTATGCGTGTTGTTCATGATAGTCAGTGAGTCGAATTGAGTCTGTATATCAAGCCCTCTGTCTGTGTCAGGGTTGTCGACAAACCAGGCAGACGACTTGGCGTTGAAGTCACCACCCATGATCAGGTTGGGGATTGAGGTTAGTTGGCTGAGTTGAGGTCTGAAGGTGTTTGGAACTGTGGGGGATGATTGGGGGGGAATGTACATGTTAACTATTGTTAGTGTTGAATTGTTGCCTGTGCGGATACGAATGGATTGGGTTTCTGTTGTGTTATCTGTGGTAGGGAGGAGAATTTTGGTTGTGGCACTTGTGTCCACAAAACAGATGGAATGGTGGATCAGGGTGATGAGTCCACCGCCATTGCCGTCAGTCCGGTCTTGTCTGATGGTGGTGTAATTATGAAATGATGGTGTTTTGTGTGAGTGTCTTAATTTAGTTTCTTGTAGAATTGCAATGTGTATGTTGTGTTGTTTAAGAAAGTGTTCAAGTTCATGGAAGTTGAAGATATATGTGGGGCAAGGTTATGAAGGAGTATGTGTGCAAAATAAATTGACATAGCCCAATGGGATTTCTACCCATCTTCTCCATTTCTGCATGAGAGGACAGAGAGGGAGGGATCACCGATTTAATGAAGCGACCTTGCTGTGGATGTGCTGTGTCTTGTGACACTGGTTCTTACCCAGGACAGTGGGTGAGATGTAGGGATGACTCATCATCCAGGATAAGAGGGAGGGAGGGGGATGGATGGAAGTGGAGTATATGGAGATGGAATGGGTGGAAGTGGATTTTATGTTTGTTTTTTTGGCTACCTTCCTTGTAAGGGGGGAAAATCTTTTGGTATATGTATGTATGATGATTATTATTATTTATCTAGTTATATATATTTTTTTCCTTTATCTAGTCTGTCTTGTTTCTGATGTCTGTTTTCTCTTTACTCTCCTCTGTTACTGACCCAATTTGTGTATTGTATTTTGGAATAATGAATGTTGTCATAGGGGTGGTAAAAGGGAGACTTGTTGAGAGAAGGAGAAGGGATGAATAGTAGAAGTTAGAAATGACTCGTTGTTCCTTTTTTATGTGGAGGTTTGTATGTTATAAAAGGTTACTGTGTGATTTTGGTTCATATTGTAGTCTGTAGAGTAATGTGCACATAAAATTCTTAATATTATTATCAAATATGGTAATGTACTCATGTCGATCTCAATGTTCAGCGAATTAACAGAAGGATCCAGTGCATCAGACACGTCCAATATTTATCGAATAATCAGCTTGATCATAGAAATATGGAGGGCAAGTATGTCACAGGGAGACACAACAATAGAAAAAATAAAAGAAAGTAAGACCAACTCAGAATTTCTCAGCGTGATCAATCATCTCGTATCTTCAGCACAAATTGATGCACATCCAGGTGAGTTTGACTTCGTACTGATAATGGACAGTATCAATAGACTAAACTTCAGCTTAGCACTCTGCATCAATTTTGTGGTGATTAAAATGTCACTTTGAAAATTGAAGGTTGTAATTTTACAAAAAAAAAAAAAAAATTTTGGGGGGGGGCAGAGTCTTTTAGGAATGCTAAGAGGAGATTGTATTTACCTAGTTACATTTTATGGGAGGGGAAGCTATGCTCGTGGTGACCCGTTTTTGTATCTTGCAAGATCAAGTTTGTTCTGAAATTCTTCTATGGTGTTTGCACACACTATTTTTTCATCCAGTTTGTTCCAGATATCTATCACTCTGTGTGGGAAACTATTCTTTTTCAGGTTTCTTCTGTAGCTGTCCTTTTTGAGTTTCTTTGCATGTCCTCTTGTTTTTCCTTTGTCCCACTTTAATAAGTCCTCTCTATCAAGGAGTTCCTTACCTTTCATAATCTTGTAGATAGTTAGTAGGTCCCCCTGTTCTCTTCTTTGTTCCAGGGTTGGGAATTCCAATTTGGCCAATCTGTGTTCATATCTTAAGTTTGAAAGTGTTGGGGCCATCTTTGTCATTGCTCTTTGTATTCTTTCTAATTTTCTTGTATTCTTTTTTGTACTAGGTGACCATATCATAGCTGCATATTCCAGTTTTGGCCTTATCAGTGTTAGTAATATATTTTTTTAATTTCCTTACCCAGGTATTCAAAAGACGCCTTTATTGATCTCAACAAGTTGTATGTTTCTCCAACTATTTTATTTATATGAGTATCTGGCGACATGTCTTTGGCAAAGATTACTCCTAGGTCCTTTTCAGAATTTACTTTCTTTACTTCTTTTTCATCAATTTTATACATACATACACGGGGTGTAGCCAAAAAATAAAAAAGCATAGAAACCACTCCCACCCATTCCATTTCTTATATATTCCACTCCCCTCCACCCTCCTCCCTCCCTCTTATCTTGGCACCTCCTGGACGACAGGTCATCCCTGCATCCTGTCCACTGCCCTGGGTCAGAAGCAGTGTCGCAAGACAGCACATCCACAGCAAGGCCGCTTCATGAATTCGGCAACCCCCACTCTATGTCTTCCCATGCATAAAAGGAGAAGACAGGGAGAAATCCCTTCAGGCTGTGTCAGATTTTTTCCTCGTACATACTTCCTCATCCCCCATACCCCCACCCCACTCCCCCTCATGCATCACAGCATCATCTATACACAACCCCTATCCATTCACGCCTATCTTCTGTCCTCTCCTGTCCTTCCTCAACAGACATTCCTCTCTTTTGTAATGCCCCTTTCACCCCGTCCATCCATCTCATCCTAGGACGCCCCCTCATATTCACTCCTTCCACCTCTGCCTTCCACACTTCTTTTACTAATCTTTCTTCACTCATTCTTTCCATGTGTCCAAACCATCCTAATACTCTTTCATCAACCCTATCTCTCAGTTCCCATTCCACCCCTGTTCTCCTCCTCCTCACCTCATTTCTCACTCTATCCAGCCTAGTAACCCCTATCATACTTCTCAGACATTTCATCTAAAACACATTTAAACGCCTCTCTTCCTCTCTCATGTTCCATGTTTCTGCCCCATACAATGCTGTTGGCACAAGCACTCCTTCATATAACCTCCTCTTAGCATCCATTCCCTGATGTCTATTTCTCATTACACTTTTCAATCCTCCAAGGCATTAACTCGCTTCTCTCAATCTACATTCTACCTCCACCCCCACTCCTCCCTTTCCTGCCACATTCTCACCCAAGTATCTACAACTATCCACTTCCTCCAGTCTTTCACCCTTAATACTCACTTCCAGCCTGCTGTCACTCTCTCCCCTTGTACATCTCATCACCTTACTTTTACCCACATTTATCTTCAGCTTCCTTCTTTCACACACCTTCTCAAACTCTGTCACTAACTTCCTCAATCCCTCCTCTGATCCTGCTACAAGCAGTGTCATCAGCAAACAACTGGCTCACCTCCCACTTTTCTCCATTTTCTTTAATCATCTCCAACCCCTGACCCACTACCCTTGCATTCACCTCTCGCACCACCCCATCCATGTAAAGATTGAACAGACAGGGTGACATAACACATCCCTGACGAAGTCCCACCTTTACCTCAAACCATTCACTCTCTCCATTTCTAATCCTAACACAAGCTCTACTACTCTCGTTAAAACTCTTGACTGCTCTTAACAGTTTTCCTCCTATCCCATATATCTGCAGTACCTCCCACAGCAGGGCAGTGGACAAGGTGCAGGGATGACCCGTCATTCAGGAGGTGCTAAGATAAGAGGGAGGGTGGAGGGGTGTGGAGTGTATTCAGGGATGGAATGGGTGGGAATGATTTTATGCCTTTTTCTTTTTGGCTACCCCCCTTGTAAGGGGGAAAAAGCCTTGGTATATGTATGTATGTATGTATGTTCCTCCCACAGTGCCTTCCTGTCTACCCTGTTGTAAGACTTTTCCAGATCCATAAAAGCCCAAAAAACATCCTTACCTTTTCCTATAGCTTTCTCACATATCTCTTACCACAAAAATCTGATCTACACAATCCCTACCTGTCCCCTACCTACCGCTATCAATTTTATACTGTCCTGATATTCTGTTCTTGCTTTTCCCAAATTCAATTATACTGTATTTCTTGATGTTAAATTCTACTTCCCATTTCTTTCTCCATTCTGAGACCTTGTTCAGATCACTCTGTAATGACTCAGTCTTTTTCAGAACTTGTTTAATAACTTTGTGTCATCCGCAAAGAAGTTCATGTAACATTCAATACTTTCATCCATGTCATTTACATATATAGCAAACATTATCGGAGCTAGCACTGACCCCTGTGGGACCCCACTACTCATTTCTTCCCACTTTGAATATTTGTCTCTGAGCACCACTCTCATTTTTCTTCTATGTAGGTTTCCTCCATCCAATTCAATTGTTTTCCATGTATGCTTCCTATTGTTTCCAGTTTATTTAGTAATTTTCTGTGTGGTAACTTTATAAATATTTTTTGTAAGTCCAGGGAGGCATAGTCTGCCCAACCATCCCTTTCTTGCAATGTATCTGTCAATCTTGAATAGAAACAGATCAGATCAGTGGTACATGATCTTCCCTGTCTGAATCCAAATTGCCTTGAGTTCAATATATTATTCCCCTCCAGATATTTTGTCCATCTAATTTTGATGATTCACAAATTTTAACTATTGTACTTGTTAGGGACACCAGTCTATAATTTGTTGGGTCTTCCTTATTTCCCCCCTTATATATTGGTACTATATTGGCATTTTTCCAGACTTCTGGTAATTTTCTTTCTTTGAGTGAGCATTCAACTATTTTGTATATTTTTCCTATTAGTACATCTATACATTCCTTCAGTATCCAGTTTGCAACTTCATCTGGACCATGTGACTTGTTAACATCACGCTTTAGTATTTGATTCCTTATTTCATTCTGAGTGACATTTAATTCCTTTATTGGGGAGATCTTACTTCATTTCTTTGGTCACAATTTTGTAGATTTTCTTTTTCTTTGGTGAACACAGATTTGAAATGTTTGTTCATAATATCTGCCATTTCTATATCCTCTGTGTATTCTCTATTACCTTGACATAATTTAAGTATTTCCTGTTTGTTTTTTAGTTTGCTGTTTACATATCTATAAAATAATCTGGGTTGATCTTTACATTTGTCTATTATGTCCTTTTCATAGTCTCTTATTTTCTTCCCTATGTATTTTTATATATTCACTTCTTAGTTTGGTGTATATTTTCCATTGATCAATTCCCCCCCCCATCTTTTCCAGGCTTTATCTCTTATGTCATTTGCCTCACTGCACTTTTTATTGTACCAGCATTTTATGTATACCCTTTCCTGTTTTTGTTTAGGTACATACTTGTCCACTCCTTCATTATAGATTTCCTTCCAAATTGCCCATTTCTCTTCCACCTTTGTTTCTTCATTATCAAATTTTCCCATTTGATTCTTGAAAGAATTTTGTAAATTTCTTAAAATCTGTTTTGTTATACATCTGTCTTCCTTTTCTGTTTTTCATTTATTTCTATTGTTGTTTCTTCATTTAATTCTAGTTCCAGTAGTATATGATCACTTTTTTCAATTGACGTCTTGTATTCGATTTTATCCACAGTTTCGGGTTCTGATGTGATTATCGAATCCAACACCGACAGTTCATTATTATTTCTATATCTGGTATTTTCCTTAGTCCATTGTGTCATTGTGTAATCATTGGTCATTTCCAGTAATATGTTCCCCAATTATCTTCTCCACCTTTCACAGTCATTTCTTCCCAACATGTTTCTTTCAAGTTAAAATCACCCATAATTACCAGATTTCCTTCTCTAGTGTTTCATTTCGTATTTGTCTTGTGTCTTCTACCATTTTGGAGTGTTCATTTTCATTCCATGTGTGAGTTTTAGGCAGGACATAAATCACTGCATATTTTCTATTTTTCATATCCCTATCCACAACTCTTATCATAATCATCTCCACATTATTCTCTCCTGTGATTTTTGTCACATATAGGTTTTTCTTAGTAACAAGAGTCCTGCACCTGCTTTGTTTCTGTTTCTGATCCAACAATTGTATAAGCCTTAGCCTCTACTATTTGGTGGTAATGATCCTTTCAATTTTGTCTCCACAACCCCCATTATATCTGTTTTTATTCGTTCTAGATAATCATTTAGGTCATCTATTCTTGATATCAATCTATGTTGGTATATGTTACCTCTAATTTTTTTTTTTTTTTTTTTTTTTCTCCTTTTCTGCCTTTCCTTCTTGCTCCTGTATTTCCTTTTCCCTTATGTACCATTTCTTCAGTCTCAAGTCCATTACTCTAAAAAAAAAAAAAACTCCTTCTTTGTTCTTTTTTCATTTTTCCATAGCTTCCTCCTTAAGTGTTTTTTCTTTCTGTTTTTCCTCATCATTCATTTCCTTTTTTATCCATAATTTTTTGTAGCTAATATTTCTTCCACTATCCTCTGCGAATTTAGCTTTACTTGAAAGGCCTAGTCTTCTCTTTAGAATCTTTTCCCATTCCATATATTTCTTCTATTTAATTTTCAAAATCTTGTCCTTCCTCATGTATTTCTTTTACTATTGTATTTCCCTTTCTTCTTCTCTTTTTCGCTTTGGAACCTGATTAGTCCATGTTTTATATATATATATATATATATATATATATATATATATATATATATATATATATATATATATATATATATATATATATATATACCCTAAATTACAATACATTTTTTTCTGTCTGTTGTGTCTTTTACCCCCTTTTTTTTATACATCACAGTGTCCTTTGTACTTTCGTTAATTTGTTCTTTGACTATTTCGTAAAATAGTATTTTTTTGGTTTTTAATTTTCATCATGTTTGTTTTTTTATATTTTCACGAACTTTGGTGCTAAGATAAGAGGGAGGGTGGAGGGGTGTGGAGTGTATTCAGGGATGGAATGTGTGGGAATGATTTTATGCCTTTTCCTTTTGACTACCTCCCTTGTAAGGGGGAAAAAGCCTTGGTATATGTATGTATTTATGTTTTATTTTATTTATTATTATTAATCAAGACTAAAAATCACTTCTTTATTCATGAATATTGGCTATGTAGTGGAGTAAGCAGAGGGCACACAGATGCAAAATTTTTCTGAATATGTACAGGGAATATCATAGCCATCTACTGGAGTACATTATTGCCCCTTTCACTTCTTTGTGCTTAGAATCGTTTGAAAATACAGAAAGCAACAATTTTCAGTAAGTACTCTGTAAGTACTAAAAATGGGGCGGGGTTTAGGACTAGGCATCCTTCTCCCTGTAGCCCCACAGGGAGATAGAGTAGAATTAGAAGTGGAGGAGTGGTGATTGTTCAAAGGGGGAGATTCACAAGTTGTGCAAAGATGGTGTGTGGAACAAAGAGGATGGGAGGAAAGCATAAGATAAAGGAGGCAAAGAGGAGAGCAGACATGGAATGGGGTAAGGCATCGACAGAACATTTTGAAAGTAATAAAAAGATGTTTTGGAAAGAAATTAAGAGAGGAAGAGAAGGCAAATCAAGTTGAGAAGAAAAGGTAAAAGGTGCAGATGGAGAGATGATAATGGAAGAGGAAGATAGGCAGAGTATTTTAGGGAGTTGCTAAATGTGAAGGAGGATAGGGAGGGAAAGGTAGTTGCAGTGGGAAGCACTAAAAAAATGAGTGATGAGTGAGGAAAATGGAGAAGAAATAAGAAAAGATGAAGTGATGATAGTTTTTAAGATGATGAGAGCACCTGGTCTGGATGGATGCCATGCATAATGTCTGAAAAAAGGAGGTATAGTGATGATGGACTGGCTGGTGAGGTTATTCAATGTTTGTTTAACCTCTTCACTCCGGGGCACATCGCACATCTGGCAGCATTAGCTGCCCAACGTGCGATGATGCATCATAATAATCGCATTATAAAAAATAAAGTCAGTGCTCAATCGTTCGTTCTTTCACCCGTGTATTTTGATAACCATAGAAAACATGATGAAGCCCGTTTAGAGAGAATGGAGGTTACGTAGGTACGACTACAATAAATATAATCGAGGTGCCGACGTCGGCATCATCGAGTACCCACTTGCTCCTCATGCCGCCTACGTAGGCGTCACCGTATGGAAGTGGTTAAGAGAGGGTAGAGTGGCAGACGACTGGAGGTGTGCCTGTATAGTTCCACTTTATAAGGGAAAGGGGGACAAGTGTGAGTGTAGTAGTTTCAGAGGGATTAGCTTGTTAAGAGAGAGGAAGAGAGGAGTTTGAATGTATTTACCTAGTTGTATTTTACGGGAAGGGGAGCTATGCTCGTGGTGTCCCGTCTTCATATCTCATTTTATCTAAACTATTTTTAAATTCATGTATTGTTTTTGCACACACCACTTTCTCATCTAACTTGTTCCAACTGTCTATTACTCTGTGAGGAAAGCTGTTCTTTTTCAGATCTCTTCTATAGCTGTCTTTTTTTTATTTTCTTTCCGTGTCCTCTTGTATTTCTATCATCCCATTTTGTGTGTTTGACATGAGGTGTCTGAGAAGTATGATGGGGGTTACTAGGCTAGATAGTGAGAAATGAGGAGGTGAGGAGAATGGGAGTGGATAAGGAGTTGGGAGATAGGGTGGATGAAAGAATATTGGGATAGTTTTGACACATGGAAAGAATGAGTGAAGGAGTGAACATGAGGGCTTGACCTTGGATGGATGGGGTAAGAGGGGAATGTCTGTTGAGGAAGGATGGGAGAGGACAGAAGACAGGTGAATGGAGAGTGTCTATGGATGATGTGATGCATGAGGTGGAACGGGCGGAGGATGGGGGATGAGGGAGTATGTATGAGAAATAATTTGGTGTAGCCCAAAAGGATTTCTCCCCATCTTCTCCTTTTCTGCATGGGGGGTAGCCGATTTAATGAAGTGGCCTTGCTGTGGATGTGCTGTGTCTTGCAACACTGCTTTTGACCCAGGGCAGTGGACGAGATGCAGGGATGACCCGTCATCCAGGAGGTGCCAAGATAAGAGGGAGGGAAGAGGGTGGAGGGGAGTGAAGTGTGATGGGGATGGAATGGGTGGGAATAGTGTATTGTTTTTTTTTTTTTTTGCTACTTCCCTTATAAGGGGGAAGAAAGCCTTTGGTATATGTATGTATGTACTAAAAACTCAGTTGCACTCATAATTTTCCAACTTTATTTCAGGTGTGTTACCTGGCTTATTGGAGCTGGGCTTGTGGTGTAACATCGGCCAAACTCTGTACTTGAAGTGTTTCCTCAAAGGTTACCAGTCCAACACCCATGACCCACTTGAAAAATGGAAATTGAGTCCTCTTTTCCAGGATGTAAGCATGCCAATTGAAGAGAAGATTGTCACCACAGCGATCATCAAAGCATTGGAAGAAACCATGAAGAAACGAGGGTTGCTGAGCAATCTCCCATATTTCCAGAAGTACAATCAAGAGGCATTAGCTTCTCATGAGGAAGAGGATGATATGTCCAACATTAGCCTTGAGCTGATAGGTCATCTTCAAGAGCGTAGTCAGGATCTAGGAAGTCTTGAGCTGTCTCTGCTCATGGCCCATAGAAAATTCAGAGAATTCGGCGTCAGCTACCGTCCTGGGATGCACCTCATTCTTACAATCCTCTTGCGTGCTCTTAGCACAAAACAACCTGACCTAGCTATGTCATGTTCTCTACTTTCCTTGCTGACCAAGAGTGAAGCACTAAAGACAATGCATGAAGTTATCAAACGATTTGGGTATGACTATCACCGTTTGCATAGTTTGGCACAAGTTGGGTTAGAATACTCCAGAGTGTATAATTTGAATGACATCACACTTCAATTTAAAATCTTACAGAAGAGAGCCTCTTGGGGCAAGCGCTTGGCAGAAATTGATGTATCTTTCAAAGAAGCCTTTAGAGGAGATACCGTGGCTCTGGTTCAAGTCTTGTCATCACTTGTGGCATCACCTAAGTGTGACTTCACTATATTGAATGATTTCTGTACAGATTTTGAGAAGGAAGTCACCAGTACTTATTTGCTTTACCTAGAAACAGTTATGAAGTCATGGGAACCTCAGGTTAATGAAGATGGACTCATTAAAGAACCCCCTCAGGGTCTAATAGCTAAATGTAAAGCCATCATGAACTACATTGACGAAAAAGGAAGGCTCTATGAATTTCTCAGAGCACAGTTAGAGACTTTGGATTCCTATAATTATGAATTAATAGAACTTGTTCTTTATGAAATTGACGAACTTGAAGAAGATCCCCAAGTAATGAAATGACCAAACGTGGTTTGAACATCCTCCAGTTTCTGAAAGTTTATGTTCGAAGGAAGAAACCCCAAGAAATGGAGATTGATGAATGGATGAAGGCCAACCCATACAAGTCAAGCTTGCCTGTGACCTCCCACTATCGTCTGCCTTTCCATGAATTGTTTAAAAGAACCAAAAGTATGATGAAAATTATTGAACCTGAACTTGACTTGTCATGTATTGACACTTGGCTTCATGTTGCTACCATCATCAAACTGAACACAGATGAACTGCGTTTGACTGCCACACAGAACACTATGACTCGTATCTTAGCACAAGAGGAATCAAAGAGGGGAAATACAAAAGGTGGTTCTGGAAAAGTCCAGACTTGGCAACTATATAACAGTAACACAAACCTCCTCAAGATGGTAAAGGAAACTGTTACCAAGATGAATCACCAAGAACTAGCTACTGCCTGTGCCAACTGGGTGGTCAACCAACTGCCTCCGGGCGCTGATAGAGTATCAGCAGCCAAGGAATGCAAAATATTGGCAAAGAATTGGCTAGAGATATCTGGTACTAAAAAAGGCGAGGAAGCCTACAATCGTATGGCTGCACGGCACCAACAGTTGGCGCTGGAACATGCCTTGCACAAATATGGTTTTGCTGAGGACAAATACTTGTGTCTAACCAAAATACCATTAAATCTTGTTCTTGCTCTTTATGAGCACCCATGTTTGGATTCACTTGCAAGTCTAAGCACACAGAGCATGCCAGATATTCACAGCTGTGTCACGGAAATCTGCTCAGTTGTGGGACTAAACCAGGTAAGCATTTGATCCTATACCTTATCTACTACATGAAATCCTTTCAGATTTAGGTTGTCTAATACCCTGTCTGGGGTATTGGCTGCATGTTGTGGCAGAGTAGCATGCAGTTGATATTTTACGGTCTATATGGGGCGCCCCTACAGACCAGAGCCACACATCATTTTGTCTGTGATAGAGGAGGACTCTGCTCACAGAGAAATAATGAAACTTTTATTATGCTGTCCCCCAACCCCTTGTTGCTGTCCTGTACCATTTCTCTGAATTTCATGTCCTTGTTTCGCCTACCCTATATGTATATACATATACCAAGGCTTTTCCCCTTACAAGGGAGGTAGCCAAAAAGGAAAAGGCATAAAATCATTCCCACCCATTCCATCCCTGAATACACCCCCATGCCCCTCCACCCTCCCTCTCATCTTAGCACCTCCTGAATGACGGGTCATCCCTGCACCTTGTCCACTGCCCTGGGTCAGAAGCAGTGTCGCAAGACACAGCACATCCACAGCAAGGCCGCTTCATTAAATCGGCGACCCCCCCTCTCCATCCCCCCATGCATAAAAGGAGAAGACGGGGAGAAATCCCTTCGGGCTGCGTCAAAATTTGCTCACACATACTACCTCACCCCCCATCCCCCCACCCATTCCACCTCATGCATCACATCATCATCCATATACAACCAGTCTCCATTCACCCCTGTCTTCTGTCCTCTCCCGTCCTTCCTCTCCTTCCTCAACAGACATTCCCCTCTTCCCCAAGGCTCCCTTCACCCCATCCATCCACCTGATTGTGCCAACAGCACTGTATGGAGCAGAAACATGGAACATAAGAGAGGAAGAGAGAAGGAGTTTGAATGTGTTTGAGATGAGGTGTCTGAGAAGTATGATGGGGGTTACTAGGCTAGATAGAGTGAGAAATGAGGAGGTGAGGAGGAGAACAGGGGTGGAAAGGGTGTTGGGAGATAGGGTGGATGAAAGAGTCCATTTCCAGATTTTGTCTAGGTCTAACTGTAATGATTCACAATCCTCCTCTGTTCCTACTTTCTTTAGGAGGTGCCAAGATACGAGGGAGGGAAGAGGGTAGAGGGGAGTGGAATATATAGGGGATGGAATGGGTGGGAGTGGTTTCTATGCCTTTGTTTTTGGCTACCTCCCATGTAAGGGGGAAAAAGCCTTTGCTATGTAATTATTTGCTTTAGGCTTTATGCCTGTATAACTACGCAGAATACACATTGGTGTTTGTCTCATGTTAATTGAACAAGATGGAAACTTACTTGTAAATACAGAATGCCTGTATTACATGCAGAAGGTAGCTCTGTTTGACAATTCAGTGGCAATAAAGCATAGGAACTGCAGTAAAATTCAGCCAGATTTTGTCATGTTCTTGTAAACTGTAGTTTCATAGTTGTAATAAATTATGAAATATGATACTGTAAGACTTAGTTAACTCAAATATACCTTTTCATATCACAATATATAATTGATTATGAATAATCAGTCCAATTTATTGGTGTCAGGCCCTCAAATGTTTGCTTCACACTCTTCCTCTTATACACTTCAAATATCTTTAATTCCATTCTATTTTGATTTCAGACAGCAATTCAACTGGATTTGTTAGAAAAATGGCTGCCCCCAGCCGATTCTTGCACAAGTATGTCTGAAGAAACTGTTACGAACTTCCAGTTGTTGCTGGATCCAGGTGCTTCATCTAGAGATTCAGCTGAAGACTCATCCCTTTCAAGGTTTGTAATCCTTTTTAACACATGAAAGTTTTAGTTCTTGTAGTACATTTTGCAATATAGTAGGCTGTCCAGCTTTGAAAAAGTATTGAATAAAGATAATGAATTTTTAACTCAAGACATGAACCAATATCCATTATTTATATGATGGGATTGAAATTAAAATAATTTTGTGGGTAGAAATGTAAACAACGCAATGTTTTCATCAGAAGTGTTAGTGATTATAACCAAAAATTTTTATTAGTCCACATTGAACATTTCTGGTGTATTCTTGGTTGCTAAAGTTCATAAAGAAAAGAAACATTGTTAATCAGTGATCAGTTTCATTATATGTATATTAGGAAAGGTAATGATGGCTGAACAAAATAAAGAGTAGTACATACATACACAGGCCAAGTCAAAACATAGATCCTATCTGCACCCATCTAAAATCCATTCAAAATCCATTTGTTGTCCCTCCCATTTTAGCACCCCTTGGATTAAGGGTCATCCCAATCCTCTGCCAAACTGCTCAGATCAAAGATATTGCAGTAAGACACCACCTCCATGGCAGGGCCCAACAGTTGGAACTGGTTTACCCCCACAGCTTCATCGTATTGTTACTCCACTTGAGAAATTTACAGAGCAGGCAAAAAGAATATCCCTTAGGCTGCATTATTTCCTTATCCAATTACAACCTTTCTCCATTTACTCCTATCTTTTGCACTCTTCTTAGCTTGACAGACATTCTGCTTGTATCCAGTGTCCCCTTCACTCCATCCATCCACCTCATTCATACTCTTTCCCTCAAGTTCCATCTGTCTACCACTACTTCCCACACTATTTTTGCTCATATTTCCTGAATGACTTTTCCATTTTTCCAGACCATTCCAGCACTCTGATCTACAGTATCTGCCAGCTCTTTCCACCCCTTTCTCTGCCTCACCTCGACATTTCTCATTCAGTCCATTCTTGTCATTTTCTGAAACAAGATGAGCGTACTATTGGATCTACTGTTGTCATTAAAGGGTTATAAGGTTTTGTTTATGTTTTATCTTAATTATGTTACAGGGTTATTTATCTCCTCCGATGCTGCTCTAAGAAAGAGGCTGTCAGTTATTTGCTCACCTGTGCTCTCACTGAGGACTCCAGTATCTCTGCCAGCCACAGACTGCGGGCACTCACGTGTCTACTTGCCATCGCAGATGAAGACACCATCTTCGAAAACAGTGGCAAATCAATTGCCTCCATCAGGTGAGACTCTCTCTCTCTTTCTCTTTCTACATTTTGTATACTCTTCTCTCTATCTTAGAGCTCCTTCATTTTTCTTCTTATTTCATTCTTTTAAGCTCACTCTTATTCTCTCTCTCTTGCACATTCTCTTTAGCTCCCAGTCTTGCCCATTCTTTCTCTCATTTTTCTCTTTATTTCTAATTTCCTCTTCTGTCTTCTTATTTTTCCATTCCTTCTCATTTTTGCTCTAATTTTCTCTTGCTGTTTGATAAGGCATTATTATTAAAAAAGATAAGAGGGAGGGTGGAGGGGTGTGGAGTGTATTCAGGGATGGAATGGGTGGGAATGATTTTATGCCTTTTCCTTTTTGGCTACCTCCCTTGTAAGGGGGAAAAAGCCTTGGTATATGTATGTATGTATTAAAAAAAAACAATAATTCTCTGAGGGGAATGGGGGAGTTTATGTGTGTATTTACCTATTTGTATTTTGCATGAGAAGAGCTGTGCTCATAGTGACCCACTACTCTATCTTTCCACATCCAGTTTTTTCTTAAAGTCATAAGTAGTTTCAGCACTCACTGTTTCCTCTTTCAGTTTGTTCCAGATATATATCACTCTGTATGGAAAGCTATTCTTTTTCAGATCTCCTCTGTAACTGTCTTTCTTAAGTTTCTTCTCATGTCCTTTTGTATTTCTTCTGTCCCATTTAGCAGGTCATCCCTATCAAGAATGTCCATCCCTTTCATAATTCTGTAAATAGTTATCAAATCACCTCTTTCTCTTCTTTGTTCTAGGGTTGGTAAATGTAGTTTATCCAATCTTTGTTCGTATGTAATATTGCAAAGTGTTTGTGCCATCTTTGTCGTTGCTTTTTGAATTCTTTCTAGTTTCTTTGTTTTTTATTGTACTAGGTGTCCATAGAGACACTGCTTATTCCAATTTTGGTCTTATCAGTTTAACTAGTATTCTCTTTACTATTTCTTCATCCATGTAGTCAAAAACCTCTTTCATTGATCTTAAGAAGTTAAAAGTCTCTCCAGCTAGTTTGTTGACATGTTTATCAGGTGTCAAGTCACTTGAGATAATTATTCCAAGGTCCCTTTCTGAGTCTACTTTTTTTTTTTTTTCTTAATTCCTTGGTACCAATTTTGTATTGACCCGATATTCTATTTTTGCTTTTTCCAAATTCCATTATACTACATTTCTTAATGTTGAAGTTCACTTCACACTTCTGACTCCATTTCCATATTTTGTCTAGGTCTTCTTGTAGTGATCTGCAGTCTTCTTCTTTTGAGTAGTTTGGCATCATCAGCAAAGAAGTTCATGTAACACTTCACTCCCTCATCCATAGCATTTATATGTATGGCAAACATTAAAGGAACCAACACCGAGCCCTGTGTGACGCCACTTATCATATCTCCTCAGTTTGAGTTCTTGTCTCGAAGTACCACTCTCATATTTCTCCTACTCAAGAAATCTTTCATCCATTCCAATAGCTTACCTTGTAGTCCTATTATTTAAATTTTGTCTTGCGACACTGCTTCTGACCCAGGGCAGTAGACAGGATGCAGGGATGACCTGTCATCCAGGAGGTGCCAAGATAAGAGGGAGGGAGGAAGGTGGAGGGGAGTGGAATATATAAGAAATGGGATCGGTGAGAGTGGTTTCTATGCCTTTTTCTTTTTTTGCTACCCCCCGTGTAAGAGGGAAAAAGCCTTTGGTATATGTATGTATTTCAGTTTTTCTTAGGTTTTTATGTGGTACATTGTCAAAAGCTTTCTGCAAGTTCAAGAAGGAGCAATCTGCCCAGCCATCTCTTTCCTGCATTATCTCTACTATTCTCAAATAAAAACATATTAAGTTTGTGGTACACGATTTTCCACTTCTAAAGCTAAATTGTTTAGGGTTTAGTATTTTGTTCTCTTCCAAGTGTTTGATCCACTTGTTCCTGATAACCTTTTCACATATTTTTGCTACTGTGCTTGTAAGGGATACTGGTCTGAAGTTTGTAGGATCTTCTTTGTTTCCTCCTTTATATATTGGTACGATGTTTGCATTTTTCCAATCTTGTGGTACCTTTCCTTCTTTGTCCGTTAGTTCATCTATACACTCTTTCAATATCCAATTTGCAATTTCATTTGGTCCATGTGATTTCCTAACATCTAGGTTTTTTATTTGGTCTCTTATTTCCCTCTGTGTTACCTTTATTTCCTTCATTTTGGGGGATCCTTCTCGTTGTCCATCTTCCCAAATTTGTGAGCTTTCAATTGTAAAAACAGACCTGAAATGTCTGATCATAACTTCAGCCATTTCTATGTCATCTATGTATTCTTTATCTGCTTCATGCAGTTTCACTATTTCATGTTTGTCTTTAGATTTATCATTTACATATCTGTAAAAGAGTTTAGGTTGATCCCTGCATATGTCTATTATATCTTTTTCGTAGTGAGTGAAGAAAGACTAGTAAAAGAGGTATGGAAGGCAGATGTGGAGGGAATGAACATGAAGGGACGTCCTAGGATGAGGTGGATGGATGGGGTGAAGGGGACTTTGGGGAAGAGGGGAATGTCTGTTGAGGAAGGACGGGAGTGGACAGAAGACAGGGGTGAATGGAGAATGGTTGTATATGGATGAGGATGTGATGCATGAGGTGGAGGGGGTGGGGGGAGGGGGGGTGAGGTAGTAGGTGTGAGCAAAATTTGACGCAGCCCAAAGGGATTTCTCCCCGTCTTCTCCTTTACGCATGGGGGAATGGAGAGGGGGGGTCGCCGATTTAATGAAGTGGCCTTACTGTGGATGTGCTGTGTCTTGCGACACTGCTTCTGACCCAGGGCAGTGGACAAGGTGCAGGGATGACCCGTCATCCAGGAGATGGATGGGATAAAAGGGGCATTGGGAAAGTGGGGAATGTCTGTAGGAAGGACAGGAGAAGACAGAAGATAGGGGTGAATGAAGAATGGTTGTGTATGGATGATGCTGTGATTCATGAGGGGAAGTGGTGGGGATGAGAGGTGAGGGAGTATGTGCAAAAAATAAATTGACACAGCCCAAAGGGATTTCTCCCTGTCTTCTCCATGTCTGCATGAGGGGACAGAGGGGGGTTACCAATTTAATGGAGCAGCCTTGCTGTGGATGTGCCGTGTCTTGCAACACTGCTTCTGACCCAGGGCTGTGGGCAAGATGTAGGGATGACCCATCATCTAGGAGGAGCCAAGATAAGAGGGAGGGGGGTGAATGGGAGTGGAATATGTGGGGATGGAGTGGGTTTGAGTGGTTTTTATGCCTTTGTTTTGGCTACCTCCTTTGTAAGGGGGAAAAAAAGCCTTTGGTATATGTAGGGGTGTCAGTGAAGTAACTATGAGTAAATTAGAAGGTCTTATGAATTGAAGGGAAGTATAAATGATGGAATATTTAAATTTGTTTTAGATCCCTGCTGCAGACAGTAACTTATGTGAGTCGGCTTGAAGGGCTCAATTACACCATAAGTATGGGCCAGTTTGACGACATGGACAAAAATGCCCTCGTGCAAGGACTGTGGCGATCGCACAAACATCATCCGCAAGCCCTCATACTTCTCACTGATCTGTGTCATGACTTTAAGGTACAATTTTAGGATTTGTTTCTGCTCAATTCCCATTGTTCTTAACCTCTTCACTCCGGGGCACCTCGCACGTCTGGCAGCATTAGCTGCCCGACGTGCGATGTTGCGTCATAATAATTGCATTATAAAAAATAAAGTTAGTGCTCAATCGTTCGTTCTCTTTCACCCGTGAATTTTGATAACCATAGAAAATATGATGAAGCCAGTTTAGAGAGAATGGAGGTTATGTAGGTACGACTACAATAAATATAATCAAGACGCCGACGTCAGCATCATCGCGTACCCACTTGCTCCTCATGACGCCTACATAGGCGTCACCGTATGGAAGTGGTTAAACTTTTGAAATGTTATCCTTTCTTCCTATTACTAAATGTAAGATTTTTTCTCATTTTTTCTTTCCACTTTTCTGTCTTGTGTATTCATACAAAATAGAAATGAACAATAATGAAAGTGTGTATGCGATGGTTTTGGAAGACCTATCTTTGAATGAAACACCTTCCCACTACTTTATATATATATATTTTAAACAAAAGAAATTGTGACATGATTACTGCTTCCCACCTGTTGCTCTTGACTAGCCAGTGATTAAGAAACGGGATCACATTGATATATAATACACAAACAGTATTCCTGCATTTATTCCAGAAAAGAGCCATGCAAGATCCCAAGGGCACTTGGATGTCCACAGTGGCATTGTAGGTCATTAACCCCTTCCGATAACTCCTACATAGGCATCATGAGGTGCGAGTGGGTATATGAGGATATCAGGGTTGGGGGGTCTTGATTATATTTATTTTGTAGTTGTAGTGAAGTGACTCCTATATTCTGTGAACTGGCTTGATCATATTTTCTGTGGTTATTAATAATACCCTGTCTGGGGTATTGGCTGAATGTTATTGTGGGGTTAAAAGCTGCTAAGTAGCATGCAGCTGATACTTAAGGGTCTATATGGGGTGTCCCAATGGACCAGAGCCACACATAATTTTGTCTGTGATAGAGGAAATCTCTACTCATAAAAAAATTATGCTACTTTATTATATTGTGACTGTCTCCGTTATACTGTCCCCACACTCTTGTTACTGCTCTATACCATTTCTCTAAATATACACTTTCTCATTTTGCCAAACCTTATGGTGGGGGAAAGAATACTGCCACCAAGTGTTCCCACTTGAGTCGTATAAGGTGACAAGAATGGGATGGGGATAGGACTAGACATCCTTCTTCCTACAGTCCCAAAGGGGGGCATTCCTATAAAAGGAAAGGCATATGAGGGTCTGGGAGGAACTTGTCAACCAGTACCCTAAGGGTTGGGTCTTTTAATGTGTGTGGATGTGGTATACATGAGATTAAAAGGGAAGAGATAGGCAGTATGTTTGTGAAAAGAAAGATGAATGTGTTGACATTGAGTGAAACTAAGTTGAAAGGAAGGGGCAAGTTTGAGTTTGGGAGTGTAGTTGGGAGGATCTCAGGAGGGAAGAGAGGATGAGGGAGAGAAGGATGTACATGTTCTAAGGGGAGAGAGAGTGGGGAAATATCTGATCATTTTCTGGTGGAAGGTAAATTGAGAGTGATAGGTGGAGAAAAAGGAAAAGGGCAGAAGGTGGGGAAGTATTTAGAGTGAACTGCTTAAATGAGAAAGAAAAGGAGCGAATATTAAAAGAAGCTGAGAGAGGAGTGGGAGGGAGTGAAGTATAGAGTAGAACAAGGAGTGGAGGAGGAATGGGGATGGTTCAAGGAGGGAGTCATAAGGTGTGCAAAGATGGTGTGTGGAACAAGGAGGGCAGGAAGAAATAGAAGGAAGAGTAGTGAGTGGTGGGATGAGGAAACAAAGAAATGTGTAGAAGAGAAGAAGCAGGCATTCACAGATTGGCTACAAATTAGGACGAGGGAATAGTATGAGAGGTACAAAGTAAAGAGAAGGGAAGTTAAGCATAAGATAAAGGAAGCAAAGAGGAGAGCAGATGTGAAATAAAGTTACCAATCTTCTCTTAAAACAACCAGCTGTTTCACCCCTTACTACATGGTCATTTACTAAGTCAATTCCATTCATTAACCACTCTGTTGGTAAACCAGTTGTTTGCTGTCCCCCTTGTAAGAGGGGAGAAGCCTGTTGGTATATAGATAAAAAAAATCTTGGGCCCAATTTGGAGATGGAGTGTCAGTCCCTCAGGGCTCCACCTCCAGATGGAGGTGAGGATGTTGACAAGCTTTGCAGACAGATAGCAGGGAGATGATTCTCTCTGATGTCCATCTTGAAGGACCATTGCTTGCAGGTACTTGTCTTTGGGCCTGCTTATCATTTAGCTTATAGAAGTAGTATAGTACTGTAGTAAAAAAAATGATATAAGATTTAGACCAAAGTAATATTGATATTTTTTCTTTGGTATTTCTAGGCCACTTGCCTTGTAAAGGGGAGAAGATAATTTGAAATACCAGAATATGTGTATGTTTCCATAAACAGTCTTTGGTGAATGGGTGTGGGAGGGGTGAATGTTTTGACTACCACCCCCTTAATAAAGAGTAAAAGGCCTTTCCATTTATTTATTTTTTATTTTTTAGGTGACCATTCCATCTTTGTGGGGAGCTGTCTTGACACAGTTGACAAACTTTGTAAAGGTAAGGTTTAGTTTGTTGACTTGTAGCTGTTGTCTTTTTACACATTTACATACCCTTACAAGGGAGGTAGCCAAAAAATGAAGGCATAAAATCCACTTCCACCCATTCCTTTCCCACGTACTCCACTCCTATTTACCCCCCTCCCTCCCTCTTATCTTATCACTCTCGCATCCCCCACCTACTCCCTATCATGCATCTCCCCCTGGGGCTAGGGGGTGTAGTATAGAATATAGCCCCCTGCCACGTCGGCTGCGTGTCGTAAGAGGCGACTAATCCCGATCCCCGGGCGGGGCTCTTGTTTCCCCGCACAGGGCTTCCTCTTAAACTTCCTTTTCCACTCTTCTCTTGTCTTCCGCTTGCTGTCCCCTCCCTCCGACCTAATTTTCAGTCGCCCCTCTCAGTAGCGGCTTCACAGACATTCACCACATCAACCCCTCATTCATAATCACTTTAAAGAAAGCCCTGTGGCGATGGCTAGTGATGACAGGGGCAGGAGAAGGTGATCTCTGGGAGTCTCTAGTCACGAACTACACATAGGCGATGTGGGCAAGAAAAGTCGCTCTTGTGTTGGGATTGAGGCAACAACACAATTTGGTAGCTACCCACATGACTGAGCAGCCCTCTTCAGGATCCACTCTGCTCACCCCACATGGGGAGGGGGCTAGAAAAGGTGTCCTAAAAATAGCTTGCCTCGTTTGTACCTGACTGGGGAACTGCCCCCAGTAAGGTCACCCTCATTGCGGTCAAGACAAACCCACAAATAATAACGACCCTGGCTCGAACTCGGAACCGGACCAACTCCCTGCAACCCCAGCTTCTTCTGATAATGACTCCAGCTCACCTAAGGACCATTCTTCTGAACACTCAACAGAAATCACCGGGACACCAGGGTGATAAAATTACTGGTGGTAATCCAAAGAGCAGAGTACTTTTCTGCTCAAATATTTGCTTGACTCTTGATTATGAAGAGGTTTATCTCTTAAACAAGAATTATGGAAGAGTGGAACGAATCAGACTGAAACTTTCAAATGATGATAGTTCATATGACTGCTACATAGTATTTGATGAAAATAAATCTGCACTTGAAGCATTGAATGTATTAAATAACCACCGTGTGAATGATTCCATGATCAAAGCTCACCTATTTAATTTAGACAACTTGAAAAATGAGAAATACGACTTTATTCCAAAAGAAGAAGAAACAGTTCAAAGCATGCCCCCTAGAAAGTCTCCTGCCATACTCTAGTACGTTGCAACATACAAAGAGGACAGGGAGAACTTCTTGAGAGCCTCGGAATGTATTGAAAATAAAATAGGTACTGTCCCTTATGAAAACCTAAAGAAATATGGCAAGAGTATCCTGATAAAAGCAGGTAATGATACCCAAGCCAAGGTTCTATCAAACTTAAGACCCACCAACCATGGCAACATAAAGCAAATAGCACCCCATAAGAGCTTCAATACCTGCAAGGGCATTATTTTCTCTGAAGACCTATATGATTTCTCCGAAGAAATAATTTTTAAAATGTGCCCCGAGAATGTACATGAAATAAAAAAGCTAAGAGGAAATAATAACTCCATCCTCTTATCCTTCTCTACCACAGTCCTCCCTGATGTAATAGTCATCAAACACTCAAGATTCGGAGTCAAGAAATATAAGCAATGCCCAACTCAATGTTACAACTGCTTAGAATATGGTCATATCATCTCAAAATGTAACAATAACAAAAAAATGTGACAAATGTTCTGAAGAGCATAGAGAAGACAGTACCTGTACAAATGTTCCATACTGCCTCCACTGCTCTGGTAATCACTTCCCTAGATCTAAGGAATGCTCACGTTTTAAATTTGAACAAGACATCCTCGAAATAGCCAATTCTGAACACATCAGTATCAGCAATACAAAGCGGAAACTAATGGGAGCCAATAGAAACCCTAACTCAACCTATGCTGACATAGTAAAGAAAATGAAAATAAGATTAGAAAATAACTTGACAAATCGTAACACTGTCGCACACAAGGATGTTTTAACTGGAATTCCCATAACCCAGACTACAATACCTAACACTAGTGCTACAGCAAACCCTATTAAGAGTGTGGATCATGATGATATTTTGCCTGATCCTAATAACCATTCAAAAATTAAAAAGGCTAGCTCACAAAACAACCCTCGAACCACCAGCAACCTATCTGCTAAGCAAAAAACTCAGAATATACCACCAAATAGTAGATCAGTTGATGAAAAAGAAAAGGATCTGAAACTAGAAACAAAATCTAAAATAATAACAATAAAAAAAATAAACAAACCGATAGGGTTGAAGACGGATTGGTTCCTAGAACCACCCGTCAAAAAGAGAGCAAAAAACAAAGAGAACACAACAAACCCTGATTGTGATACCACCATTACATTTGACTCACTCATGGAAACAGATAATACTACATCTGAAGATACTACTTCCATACCGCTTCCCCAAACTACTGGCAAGATGGAAAATGCGAAAAATGTCTCTCCAGACTGCAAAGGGAAATCCACCAACTCCCATGCATCTCCGAAAAATCTTCTTGAGAACCTTCCCCTATCAAGTACTCATGAAAGGCTGAAAGAATCTCAACCTTCCAAGATAAAATGACTACAGACAAAATTCAACCCCCAACAAACTATTCCCTCTAAGGGAAGTGCGTCTGTCAGAGGGAAAAAATAACCTATTCCAAATTCAAAGATATCCTACAGTGGAACTGCAAAGGAATAAGAGCCAGATCTGAACAGCTAAAGATCATACTACATGATTTTAATCCAGCAATAATTTGTTTACAGGAGACAAAGATAGGCAATAACCCGTATAATCCTGGATTAAACTACTCTATATACCATTCGCCTCCTCCTCCAGGAGATATTGCCCATGGTGGAGCAGCAATAATAATTCATAAATCAATACAACACACAGTCTTAAATCTTGTGACATCTCTGCAAGCTGTGGCTGTTGAAACTATACTAGATAAAAAGATTACTATATGCTCTCTTTATCTTCCACTTAAATGTGACTTCACAGAACATGACATACAAGACTTAACTAACCAGCTCCCAAGCCCATTTTTATTGCTTGGTGACTTCAACTCTCATAATCCTCTCTGGGGAGGTACCATACTAAATGCTGAGGGGAAATTAATTGAGAAGTTTATTGACAATAATCCTATCACCTTGTATAATGATGGATCTATGACTTAGCATAACACTCACAATAATACAACCAGTGCCATTGATCTAGTATATGTTCATCCTCCATCCATCTCGATTTTATATGGTCTGTCAATGAGTATCTTAATGGAAGTGACCACTTCCCCATCCATCTCAAGTATGTCAAAAATACCCCAACAGAATGTCCCCCTAAATGGAAGGTTCAGGAAGCAGACTGGAATATATGTAAAAATAATATAATTTTAGATCAATGTTTTGAAACTTTTGACAGTCATATAGAAGCATATAAATTTCTTACTGAAGCAATCTTAAAAAGTGCTGAGATTGCTATTCCAAAAAATAAAGGGAAACCCAGTAGACCTACAGTTCCATGGTGGAACAAAACCTGTGGAGTGCTGAGAAAAATAACCCGAAAATGTTATCGACAATACAAAAATAGCGGTTCAACACAGAGCAAGATTATATAAACGTGCTCTTGCTAAGCAGCGCAAACACTTCAAGAAATCAAAGCGAGAATCATGGCTTCACTACATAAATGGAATAAACTCTAAAACCCCTTTGAGCGGAGTGTGGAGAAAAGTGCGAAAGCTTAGTAGCAAGTTCATTCCCTCACCTCTACCTATGCTTAAAATAAGTAACACACTCATTACAGATCCATATGACGTTGCAGAAAATTTAGGTGAATACTTCTCCAAAACTTCTAGTCCAGAAAATCACTCGCCCAAATCTCGGAAAATTCAAAATGCTCAGATTTCTCTGGATCTCAACTCAAATAGCAGAGAAATCTATAACGTAAAATTCTCCCTACAAGAATTTAAAGAAGCTTTTTCCTGCGCAAAAAGTACAACCCCTGGTGAAGACACAATATTATACGAAATGATCAAGAATCTCCCAGAAGATGCTAAGACCTTTCTTTTAAAAATCATCAACAGAACCTGGGAGACAGGTATATTACCTAAAAGCTGGAAAACTGCCATTATAATACCTATCAAAAATCCCAATAAGAATCCTTTTTGATCCATCTAGCTACAGGCCCATAGCCTTAACCAGTTGTGTCCTCAAGTTAATGGAAAAGATGATGAATACCAGACTTGTTTGGTACTTACAATCTGAAAACAAACTTTCACCCTACCAGTTTGGTTTCCGTAAGAACAGATCCACGCTGGACCCACTGCTGAGACTATCCAACCAAATCCAACAAGGATTCTCAAAACAGTGTCAAATGATAGGTGTTTTCTTTGATCTCGAGAAAGCCTATGACACAACTTGGAGAGTTGGAATTATCCAACAACTAAATAAAATAGGCATCCGAGGTAATATGCTGAGATTCATTAACTCATTTTTATCTGATAGATTATTAAAGGTTAGAGTTGGCAATAGTCCCTTGAAACCATTTATTTAGAAGGAGGGTGTCCCCCAAGGAAGTGTCTTGAGTGTCACTTGTTTTGCTGTGGCAATAAATAATATCTTAGAAGAAATTGCACCACCTGTAAAGAGCTCCCTTTTGTGGATGACTTGGCAATTTATTGTACAAGCTATGATGCTATTTCAGCCTGCAAGCATTTACAAAATTCAATTAATGCTGTCAGTAGATGGGCTGACTCATGGGGCTTTAAATTCTCAACCATAAAAACCACTGCTGTACGTTTTACTCGACATAGACAAAGAGAAGTAATTCCAACCTTAAATCTAAATGGAACCATTTTACCATATGAAGAAGAGGTAAAATTTCTTGGCATGATTTTTGACTCAAAATTGACTTGGACCAGCCATATTGATACCCTGAAGACAAAAGCCAGGAAATCATTGAACATCTTAAAAGTTATATCTAGCTTTAGTTGGGGAGCAGATAAAAGATCACTGCTTATGTTATACAATACTCTTTGCCGATCCAAAATTGATTATGGTTGTCAAATTTATTCCTCTGTTTGCAAAACTAGACTGAAGGAACTTGACAGAGTTCATAATATGGGCCTTAGAATACAGTATGCTCAGGGGCATTTAGAACATCACCAGTAGAAATCATTTATGTAGATTCTGGTGAACTGCCACTTGACCTTCGTAGAGAGGAACTAGGACTAAGACTTTTATTTAAGATCAAGATAGACTGTAAAAACCCTGCCTTTGATATTATCAAAAATGTAAATGGTGATGATTTGAAAGGTTCTAGATCTTCAAAACCTCTTCAAGTCAGAATGAATGAACAAGTAGAAGATATATCTATCAAGACCCAGAACGTTTTTCAAGTGGGCCATCCACATATTCCCCCTTGGATTACCCCTGAAATATCAAAATGCTCTATAGAGGTAACCAAAAGGAACACTCCCATTGAGCAGGTGAAGTCTATATTTTTAGAACATAATAAAATACATGAAGAACACATGAAGATTTATACTGATGGATCCAAATCAAATGATGGAGTTGGATATGCTGTCATCCATGATGACACATTATACTTATCTAAACTTCCTGATTCAGCCTCCATATTCACTGCAGAAATAACAGCAATTAATCATGCTAAGTAATACATGAAACCAAAGGAGATGCATTTGTAATTTATTGTGACTCAAAGAGTGTCTTGGACAGTATTAGCTGTTTTAATAGCTTTCACCCCTTTAATACAAAAAGCTCAGGAGTGGCTATTTCATATTTCCTGCCGACACAAAGAGGTTTATTTCTGCTGGGTTCCATCACACGTGGGAATCCATGGTAATGAACTAGCTGACAAGGAAGCAAAGGAAGCTGCACAATGTAACAACATGCCAAATACCAAGATACCACATTCTGACATGAAAAGAATAATAAAATCCCATATTTTAAACAAATGGCAAGAGCAATGGTCTTCCCCAGTTTTAGCTAATAATAAGAAGTATAAAAATATTAGAAATTCCATAAATCCATGGGTCTCTGATTTTAACTTGAACCGCAAAAAGCAGGTTATTTTAACCAGATTAAGGATTGGACACACCCGCCTAACCCATAAATTCATCCTGGATAGTGGCGGTGCACCTGAGTGTGCTCATTGTGGCACTTTGATGTCAGTTGAGTACATTCAGGTGCACTGCCCAAAGTTTTTAAACATAAAGATGAAGTACAATCTTCACTCAAAATCTCTCAAAGAGATTTTGGGTGAAGAAGCTGATATTGATAAACTTTTTGGATTTTTAAAAGAAACAAATCTTTTCAATGAAATTTAGATCTCTATCAAAACAATTTTATTTACTTCTACTTTTTATCTATTTATTTTTTATTTTTTTAACCAAATTTAATGATTTTATATTTTATAAAAATTGTATCTTTTACCCACTCACCAATCAATCATGACGGCGCTGAATGACCTCCTCGGTCCCAGTGCCTGGCCTCTGGCCTAAATATCATACCATACCATACCTTTCATGCATCACATCATCCATACACAACCACTCTCCATTCACCCCTATTTTCTGTTTTTCTATCTGTTTTCTTAACATTACATAATTTGAAAGGATGTTGATTTAGTTATATGATCAGGAGTCACCAAACTACTGCCCACAAAGTCAGTTCATCTGGCCTGCCAATACATTGTACATGTTAGTAAATGTGGGTAAAAATATATGATGGTTGTTTTTATTTGTTGTGTATTCACAACTGCACTGTATGGGGCAGAAACATAGAACATAAGAGAAGAAGAGAGAAGGAGTTTGAATGTGTTTGAGATGAGGTGTCTGAGAAGTATGATGGGGGTTACTAGGCTAGATAGAGTGAGAAATGAGGAGGTGAGGAGGAGAACGGGTGGAAAAGGAGCTGGGAGATAGGGTTGATGAAAGAATATTAGGATGGTTTGGACACATGGAAAGAATGAGTGAAGAAAGACTAGTAAAAGAGGTATGGAAGGCAGATGTGGAGGGAGTGAACATGAGGGGACGTCCTAGGATGAGGTGGATGGATGGGGTGAAGGGGGCTTTGGGGAAGAGGGGAATGTCTGTTGAGGAAGGACGGGAGAGGACAGAAGACGGGTGAATGGAGAATGGTTGTATATGGATGATGTTGTGATTGCATGAGGTGGAATGGGCAGGGGGGTGGGGGTGAGGTAGTATGTGTGAGCAAAATTTGACGCAGCCCGAATGGATTTCTCCCCATCCTCTCATTTTATGCAATGGGGGGTCGCCGATTTAATGAAGCGGCCTTGCTGTGGATGTACTGTCTTGCGACACTTCTTCTGACCCAGGGCGGTGGACAAGGTGCAGGGATGACCCGTCATCCAGGAGGTGCTCAGATAAGAGGGAGGGTGGAGGGGTTAGGAGTGTATTCAGGGATGGAATGGGTGGAAATGATTTTATGCCTTTTCCTTTTTGGCTACCTCCTTTGTAAGGGGGAAAAAGCCTTGGTGTATGTATGTATGTATGTATGTATGTATGTATTCACAGTACTATATGGAACAAAATGGTTATGCAGCCTGTGGTCATCATTCTTGTAGTTATTTGGCAAAGTGTGAAAAAAAAGTTTGGTGACCCCTGGTATAAGATTAACAGATACTTGTTACCTAATCTTTTTTGTCTTTGTAGACTGGAGCACTGGACTTGAGCACCATGGAACATGTCTTGCTGCAGGCTAAGGGTCTTCCAGAGCTCTGGGTTATTCCATCTCTGACCACTGCTTGGACCACACTCATTAAATTGCCCTTCAGTAAAGGTAATCATTAAACTATTAGTTAATTTTATGATTGAGCTTTGCCCCAGTCCCTTCCAAGTTATATGTAATCAGTGAATGATGGGATTGGAACAAGACTTGAAGTAGGAATGTTTTGAGGTTGGTGAGAACAGAACAGAAGAACTTAAGCATAAAGGAGACTGCAAGAGACCATAAGACCTACACTAACAACCTTCATGTCCATTACCACCTGTCATCCTCATCCAAAATTTATCATATCTCAAACAACCAATAGTTTCAACACTCACTACATGGTTACTAAGGCTATTCCATTCGTTAACCGCACTATTGGTAAACCAGTTCTTACCTATTTCCTTCTTAAGTCTAAATTTGTCCAGTTTTAAATCCATTATTATGATTCCTGGCCTGCTGTCTTGTTTGCATCATCCTTGTTAAAGCTCTTGACCCATTTGAATACCTGTATTAGATCACCCTGCCCTCTATAGCTTTCCAGAGCATGTAAATAAAAGGAAAGGGTGAATTGGCTGTGTGTTTGTAAAATGGTTGTCTTATGGTGAAGGTAGAAATGAAGAAAATAGAAAGTTGTTTTTAGTGGACTGAATATCCTTTTAAGAAAATAACACCTTTTATTTTGCGTCAAAACGCTCCCCCTCAAAGGTCGTCTGTTGGTTGAACATGTGAGGTTGTAACTTTTAAAAACTGTCCCAATAACAGTTTATTTATTTAATAATAGGATGCTGTTTCCATGAGAATTAATTCTGTGGATTTACTTTTTGAGTTTGGTTTTATTGTTTCAGTGGGTCTTTTGAAAGAGAGACCTGGGGCAATGGATTGATTGATGGATCATTGTTTTGCTATAGTTAATGTATTTACTTGATTTGTCTCCTCTTCCTCTCTTAATTTCTTTCCAAAACATCAAGTAGAGAAGGAAAGGTAAAAGGTGCAGATGGAGGGATGATAATGGAAGAGACAGCGGTAAGAGGAAGATGGACTGAATATTTTAGGGAGTTGCTAAATGTGAAGGAGGATAGGGAGGGAAAGGTAGTTGCAGTGGGAACCATGATGAATGAGGAAAATGGAGGAGAAATAAGGAAGGATGAAGTGAAGGCAGTTGTTAAGATGATAAGAGCAGGTAAATCACCAGGGTTGGATGGATGTCATGCAGACTGTCTGAAAAAAGGCGATACAGTGATGATAGACTGGTTGGTGAGGTTATTTAATGTTTGTTTAAGAGAGAGTAGAGTGCTGGAGGAGTGCCTGTATAGTTCCACTTTACAAGGGAAAAAAGGACAAATTTGAGAGTAGTAGTTTCAGAGGTATCACTTTGTTAATGTAGTTGGGAAGGGTTATAAGAGGGCCTTGATTGAAAGGATTAGGAGAGGAATAGAAGGGATATAGGAAAGAGGCCAAACGCAGAGTATGGGAGTCCAGTATATTTGACGTTTCGCCCAGCAGGGCGAAACGTGAAATAGAAGGAATAATTGGTGAGGAACAGTGTAGGTTTAGGACAGGTAGGGGTTGCATAGATCAGATTTTTGTGGTAAGACAGATATGTGAGAAAGCTATAGGAAAAGGTAAGGATGTTTTTTTGGGCATTTATGGATCGGAAGAAAGTCAAGCGTAAGTACACATGGGAGAGGGTGGTTGATAGAAGGGTGGTAGATAGGGCATTGATGGATTATGTAGTGGTAAATAGGATTATTATAGGAACAGTTGAGGATGTACATGTTCTAAGGGGGGAGGGTGGGAGAATATCATCATTTTTGGGTGGAAGGTAAGTTGAGAGTGGAGGGTAGATGGAGAAAGAGGAAAGGGACAAAAGGTAGGGAGGTGCTTAGAGTGAACTCGTTAAATGAAAAGGAAAAGGAGTACAAGAAGAAGCTGAGAGAGTAGTGGGAGGGAGTGAAGGCTAGAGTAGAGCTAGGTGTGGAGGAGGAATGGCGATGGTTCAAGGAGGGAATCATTAAGTGTGCAAGGATGGTGTGTGGAACAAGGACAGGAGGATATAGAAGAAAGGGTAGTGAATGGTGGGATGAGGAAACAAAGAAGGTTGTAGAAGAGAAGAAGCGAGCTTTCACAGATTGGTTACAAAATAGGACAAGGGAGTCATACATACATACCATATACCAAGGCTTTTTTTAATGTCGAAATTCATCTCACTTTTACGACTCCATTCCCATATTTTGTCCAGGTCTTCTTGTAGCAATATGCAATCTTCTTCTGTTCCTACTCTCTTGAAAAATTTGGCATGATCAGCAAAGTTCATATAAAAGTTTACTCCCTCATCCATATTATTTACATATATGGCGAACATTAAAGGAGCCAGTACAGAGGCTTGTGGGACGCCACTTTTCACATCTTCCTGGTTTGAATTTTTGTCTCATTTTTCTCACAGTTAAGAAATCCTTCATCCATTCGAGCAGTTTACCTTGTATTCCTCTTATTTCAATTTTTCTTATTAATTTTTTGTGTGGTACTTTGTCGAGATGTTTGAGATGAGGTGTCTGAGAAGTATGATGGGAGTTACTAGGCTGGATAGAGTGAGAAATAAGTAGGTGAGGAGGAGAACAGGGGTGGTAAGGGAGTTGGGTTTGAACACATGGAAAGAATGAGTGAAGAAAGACTAGTAAAAGAGATATGGAAGGCAGATATGTAGTGGGTGAATATGAAGGGGTGACCTAGGATGAGATGGATGGATGGGGTGAAAGGGGCATTGGGGAAGAGGGGAATGTCTGTTGAGGAAGGACAGGAGAGGACAGAAGACAGGGGTGAATGGAGAATGATTGTATATGGATGATGCTGTGATGCATGAGGTGGTATGGGTGAGAAAAATTTGACACAGCCCGAAGGGATTTCTACCAGTCTTCTCCTTTTGTGTATGAGGGGATGGAGAAGAGGGGTCGCTCTGATTTAATGAAGTGGCCTTGCTGTGGATGTGCTGTGTCTTGTGACACTGCTTCTAACCCAGGAAAGTGGACAAGATCCAGGGATGTCCTGTCATCCAGGAGGTGCCATGATAAGAGGGAGGGTGGAGGGGGAGTGGAGTGTATTAGGGATGGAATGGGTGGGGATGGTTTTTATGCCGTTTTGAGGGAGGGTGGAGGGGAGTGGATTGTATTAGGGATGGAATGGGTGGGAATGGTTTTTATGCCTTTGTTTTTTGGCTACCTTCCTTGTAAGGGGGAAAAGTCTTTGGTATATGTATTTACCTAGTTGTATTATACGGGAAGGGAGCTATGCTCGTGGTGACCCATCTTTGTATCTTTCAGCATCAAGTTTTTTCTTTAAATCTTGAATAGTATTTGCACACACTGTTTCTTTATCTAAGTTGTTCCATATATCCAGCACTCTGTGTGGGAAGCTATTCTTTTTCTGATCTCTTCTGTAGTTGTCCTTTTTGAGTTTCTTTTCATGACCTCTTGTTTTTCCATTGTCTTTTTTAGTAAATCTTTTCTGTCAAGGATTTCCATTTCTTTCATGATTCTAAATATAGTCAGCAGATCACCTCTTTCTCTCCTTTGCCCTAGTGTTGGTAGTTCTAATTTCGATAATCTTTGTTCGTATGTTAATTTGGAAAGAGCTCGTGCCAACTTTGTTGTTGCTCTCTGTATTCTTTCTAGTTTTCTTATATTCTTTTTAGCACTGGGTGTCCATAGTGTCACTGCATATTCCAGTTTTGGTCTAATCAATGTGACTAATATTTTTTTAATAATTTCTTCATCCAAATATTCAAATGCCACTTTCATTGACCATAGTAGGTTGTAGGTTTCACCAACCATTTTGTTTATATGTCTATCCAGTGTCATGTCTTTGCTGATTATCACTCCAAAGTCCCTTTCCGAGTGGACTTTATTTCTTTTCACCAATTTTGTAATTTTTTGAAATTCTGTTTTTGCTTTTTCCAAACTACATTATGCTACACTTCTTGATATTGAAGTTCACTTCCCACTTTTGAGTCCATTTCCAGATTTTGTCCAAGTCTGATTGTAATGAATCAGTCCTCCTCTGTTCTTACCCTCTTCAATATTTTTGCATCATCTGCAAAGAAATTCATATAACCTTCAACTCCTTCATCCATGTCATTTATGTATATGGCAAACATGATTGAAGCCAGCACAGACTCTTGTGGAACACTGCTTATCATTTCTTCCCATTTCGAGTATTTGTCTCTAATTACTACCCTCATTTTTCTCCCTGTCAGGAAATCTTTCATCCATTCTAATAAATTACATGCAATGCCACCTATTGATTCTAATTTTCCTATTAATTTCTTGTATGGTACTTTGTCAAATGCCCTTTGTAGATCTAGATAGGCACAGCCTGCCCGTCCATCTCTCTCATTTATTATATCTATTAGTCTTGAATAGAAGCAGATTAGGTTTGTTGTACATGATCTTCCCTGTCTAAATCCAAATTGGCTCAGGCTTAGTATAGTTTTTTCTTCCAGATGTTTAACCCATCTACTTTTGATCACTTTTTTACTTATTTTAGCTACTGTGCTTGTTAGGGGGACCAGTCTGTAGTTAGTTGGATTTTCCTTGTTTCCTCCTTTATATATTGGTACAATGTTTGCATTTTTCCAGTCTTGTGGTACTTTCCCTTCTTTGAGCGAGCATTTGATTATACATACACATACATATACCAAGGTTTTTTCTCCCTTAGAAGGGAGGTAGCCAAAAAGAAAAAAGAAAAAGGCATAAAATCATTCCCACCCATTCCATCCCTAAATACACTCCACTCCCCTCCACCCCACCCCCATCTTAGCACCTCCTGGATGACAAGCCATCCCAGCACCTTATCTACTGCCCTGGGTCAGAGGCAGTGTCGCAAGGCACAGCACATCCACAGCAAGGCCACTTCATTATAGTTTGTATTTTATCTGTTAATTCCTCTACACATATCTTCAGTATCCAATTTGCAATTCCATCTGGACCATGCGATTTTCTAATGTCAAGGTTTTTTATTTGGTCACTGATTTCCTTTTTTGTTACAGTTGTCTCCTTCATTTGGGGGGATTTCTTTCTCTCTATTCCCTCACAGTTAGTTGTGTTCTCAATTGTGAATACCAATTTGAAGTGGTTACTCATAACTTCTGCTATTTATTGTTCTTCTGTGTATTCATGACTTCCTTGGTGCAGTTTTTCTATTTCTTGTTTGTTTTTTAGTTTACCATTCATATATCTATAAAATAGTTTCGATTGTTCCTTGCATTTTTCTGTTATGTAGTAGAGCATGTGTTAGGATTAGAAATGGAGAGAGTGAGTGGTTTGAGATAAAGGTGGGACTTCGTCAGGGATGTGTTATGTTGCCCTAGCTGTTCAGTTTATACATGGATGGGGTGGTATGAGAGGTAAATGCAATAGTGGGTCAGGGATTGGAGAAGGTTAGAATGGAGAAAAGTGAGACATAAGTCAGTTGTTTGCTGATGACACTGCTTGTAGCAGGATCGGAGGAGGGATTGGGGAAGTTGGTGACAGGGTTTGGGAAGGTGTGGGTAAAAGTATGGTGGTGAGATGTACAAGGGGAGAAAGTGGGAGCAGACTGGAAGTGAGTATTAAGGAAGAGAGACTGGAGGAAGTGGATAGTTTAAGATACTTGGGTGCAAATGTGGCAGGAAAGGGAGGAGTGGAGGTGGATATAGAATGTAGATTGAGAGAAGCAAGTAAATGCCTGGGAGGATTAAAATGTGTAATCAGAATAGACATTTGGGAATGGGTGCTAAGAGGAGATTGTATAAAGAAGTGATTGTGCTGACTGCACTGTATGGGGCAGAAACATGGAACATAAGAGAGGAGGAGTTAGAATAAGTTTGAGATGAGGTGCCTGAGAAGTATGATAAGGGTTACTAGGATGGAGAGAGTGAGAAATGAGGAAGTGAGGAGGAGAATGGGGGTGGAAAGAGAGTTGGGAGATAGGGTTGATGAAAGAGTATTGGAATGGTGACACATGGAAACATAAGAACATAAGAACATAAGAAATAAAGGAGACTGCAAAAGACCATAAGGCCTACACTAGGCAGCTCCGTATCCATCACCACCTGTCATCCCCATCCATAAAGTTGTCTAATCGTTTTTTAAAACAACTGATAGTTTCAGCGCTTACTACATGGTTACTAAGTTTATTCCATTCATCGACCACCCTATTAGTAAACCAATTCTTGCCTATTTCCTTCTTAAATCTAAATTTGTCCAGTTTGTACCCATTACTGCGAGTCCTGCCCTGTTGTTTTATTATGATGACCTTGTTTGCATCACCCTTGTGAGTGAAGAAAGACTAGTAAAAGGTGTGTGGAAGGAGTGAACATGAGGGGTCAACCTAGGATGAGATGGATGGATGGGGTAAAAGGGGCATTGGGTAAGAGGGGAATATCTGTTAAGGAAGGATGGGAGAGGACAGAAGTTAGGAGTGAATGGAGAATGGTTGTGTATGGATGATGCTGTGATGCATGAGGTGGAGTGGGTAGTAGTGGGGGGTGAGGGAGTATGTGTGAGAAATAAATTGACGCAGCCCAAAGGGATTTCTCCCCATCTTCTCCTTTTCTGTATGAGGGGACAGAGAGTGGGTTACCGATTTAATGAAGGGACCTTGCTGTAGATGTTCTGTGTCTTGTGACACTGCTGCTGACCCAGGGCAGTGGGCAAAATGCAGGGTTGACTCGTCATCCAGGAGGTGCCAAAATAAGAGGGAGGGTAGAGGGGAGTGGAGGGTGATGGGGATGGAATGGGTGGGAGTGTTTTTTATGGCTTTGTTTTTTTGGCTACCTCCCTTATAAGGGGGGAAAAAGCCTTTGGTATGTATGTATGAATGCATTTCTGTAGTTGTATTTAATGGGAAGTGGAGCTGTGCTTATGGTGTCCTGTCTCTGTATCTCACCATAACTTATTTGATCTTAGATTCTTGTATTATTTTTGCACACACCATTGTTTCATCTAGTATGTTCCATACTTTGACCACTCTGGAGATTTTTTTCCTCCCCTCTTCTATAACTGTCCTTTTTGAGTTTCCTTCCATGTCCTCTTGTGTTTCTCTTATCCCAATTTAGTAAGTCTTCTCTATCAAGGATATCCTATTTCCTCCTTTATAAATTGGTATGATAGCATTTTCCCAATCTTTTGGTATTTTTCCCTCTTTGAGCGAGCAACTTATGTTACGTATTTTGTCTGTTAGTTCTATACAATTTTTTAGTATCCAGTTTGTTATTCCATCTGGGCCGTGTGATTTCCTAACATCAAGGTTCATTAATTGGTCCATTACATGAAATTAGATAATTGTTTGACCTCAAACCAAGGAGATAACCTTTTAACTTTTTAGCTGTTTCCTAAATTGAGAGAAGAAAGATGTCTGGGGGGATATGAAAAGTACATACATATACCAAAGGCCTTTTCCCCCATATAAGGGAGGTAGCCAAAAAACAAAGGCATAAAATCCACTTGCACCTATTCCATACCCCATTCCCATTCACCCCACTCCCTCTTATCTTGGCTCCTCCTGGATGACAGGTCATCCTTGCATCTCATCCACTGCCCTGGGTCAGAAGCAGTGCCACAAGACAGCACATCCACACCAAGGCCACTTTATTTAATTGGTGACCCTCCTGTCTGTCTCCTCATCCAGAAAAATAGAAGACGGGGAAAAAATCCCTTCGGGATGTGTGAAATTATTTTTCACATGTACACCCTCACCCCCCCCCCCATTCCCCACCCACTCCTGCTCATACATCACATCATCCATACACAATCATTATCCATTCACCCCTATCTTCTGTTTTATCCCTTCCTCAACAGAGATTCCCCTCTTACCCAATGCCCCTTTTACCCCACCCATCCATCTCATCCTTGGTCACCCCCTAATATTCACTACTTCCACCTCTGCCCTCCACACCTCTTTTACTAATCTTTCTTCACTCATTCTTTCCATGTGTCCAAACCATCCCAGTTCTTTCATCAACCCTGTCTCACAACTCCCTTTCCACCCCCACTCTCCTCCTCACCTTGTTTCTCTATCCAGCCTAGTAACCCCTATCATACTTCTCAGGCATCTCGTATCAAAAACGTTCAAACTCCTCTCTACCCCCTTTTACTTGTACGTTCCATGTTTCTGCCCCATACAGTGCTGTCGGCACAATCCCTCCTTAGCATCAATTCCCAAATGGCTATTTCTCATTACACTTTTTAATTCCCCAAGGCATTTACTTCTCTTGCACACAAGTAACTAAAACTATCTACCTTCTCCAGTCTCTCTCCCTTAATGCTCACTTCCAGTCTGCTGCCACTTTCTCCCTTTGTACATCTCACCACCTTGCTTTTACCTACATTTACTTTTCAACTTCCTTCTTTCGCACACCTTCCCAAACTCTGTCACTTCCTCAACCCCTCCTCTGATCCTGCTAAATGTACAGTGTCGTCAGCAAATAACAACTGGCTTATCTCCCTCACTTCTCCATTTTCTTTAACCATCTTCAATCCCTGACCCACTACCCTTGCATTTACCTTGCACCAACCAACTACATTTAACAAACTAATCCATCTAAAACTATTATACACACACATTTGTCCCCCTTTCCCTTGTAAATTGGAACTATACAGGCACTCCTCCAGTCCTCCAGCACTCTACCCTCTTATAAACAAACATTAAATAACCTCACCAGCCAGTCCACCATCACTGTACTTCACTATTTTTAGACATTCTGTATGACACCCATCCAACCCAGGTGCCTTACCTGCTCTCATCATCCTAATAGATGCCTTCACCTCATCTTTCCTTATTTCTCTTCCATTTTCCTCACTCATCACAGTCATTTTATTTGTGCTTCCCACTGCAACTACATTTCCCTCCCTATCCTCCTCCCATTATGCCTGAGGGGTATGACGGGGGTTACTAGGCTGCATAGATTGAGAAACAAGGAGGTGGGAAGGAGAACAGGGGTGGAAAGGGAGTTGGGAGGTAGGGTTGATGAAAGAGTTGGAATGGTTTGGACACTTGGAAAGAATGAGTGAAGAAAGATAAGTAAAAGAGCTGTAGAAGGCAGAGGTGGAAGGAGTGAACATGAGGGGGCAACCAAGGATGAGGTAGATGGATGGGATGAAAGAGGAGAATGTCTGTTAAGGAAGGATGGGAGAAGACAGAAGATAGGGGTGAATAGAGAATGGTTGTGTATGGATGATGCTGTGGTGCATGAGTGGGAGTGGGTAGGGGATGGAGGGGGTTGAGGGAGTATGTGTGAAAAATAATTTGACACCGCATGAAGGGATTTCTCCGTCTTCTCTTTTTCTGGATAAGGGGGCAGAGAGGACGGGGTTACCAATTTAGTAAAGTGGCCTTGGTGTGGATGTGCTGTGTCTTGCAACACTGCTTCTGACCCAGGGTAGTGGGCAAGATGCAGGGGTGACCCATCATCTGGGAGGAGCCAGGATAGGAGGGAGGGGGGTGAATAGAAGTGGAATAGGTGAGAGTGGATTTTATGCCTTTGTTTTTTGGCTACCTCCCTTTTAAGGTGTAGAGCCTGTTATATGTATGTATATATGTAAAATTCTCTGCCCATCTTTTTCTTACTACTGTCTCTTCCATTAACGTCTCTCCATCTGCATCTTTTACCTTTTTTTCTCTACTTGATTTGCCTCGTTTTCCTGTGTTAATTTATTTCCAAAACATCTTTTTATAGCTTTCAAAATTTTCTGGCATACCCTTAAACCATTTTACATCTGCTCTCCTCTTTGCTTCCTTTATCTTATGCTTTACTTCTCTTTTCTTTGTACCTATCATGTGATTCTCTCATCCTATTTTGTAACCAATCTGTGAATGTTTGCTTCTTCTCTTCTACATCCTTCTTTGCTTCCTCATCCTACCACTCATTACCATTCCTTCTTTTTCCTCCCATCCTCCTTGTTCCACATACCATCTTTGCACGCCTTATGACTCCTTCCTTGAACCATCCCCATTCCTCCTCTATGCCTAGTTCTACTCATCCTTCACTCCCTCCCATGCCCCTGTCAGCTTCTTCTTGTACTCCACCCTTTCTTTCTCATTTAAACAGTTTACTTTAAGCACCTCCCTACTTTCTGTCTTTTTCCTCTTTCTCCATCTATCCTCCACTCTCAACTTAACTTTCACCAAAAAATATGATATTCCCCCACTCTCTCCCCTTAGAACATGTACATCCTTAACTCTTCCTACTATTCTCCTGATTACCATATATAGTCCATTAAAGCCCAGTCTAACACCCATCCTCTTCCCTCACCCATGTGTACTTATTCTTGACTTTCTTTCTAAACACTGTATTTGCTACCATCAGCTCTTTAGATACATCACCATCAACCCTCCATTATTATTTTTTTCCTGAAATTCCACACTTCCCAACCACTCCATCTATTGGTTCATTTTCTACCCTAGTGTTAAGGTCTCCAAATACCACTACATTGACAATTGTCCCTAAACCCTGTTTGCACTCATTTAAATCTATCCAAAAGGCCTCTTCTTTCATCTACACTCTTCTCACTACCAGGCCCATATGCACTTACAAAGACCCACATCTCCCCACTTTCACCTTTATTCACATTAACCTTGAAGTAACCTACTCCATCACACATTTACCTATCTTTTCACTTACTAGTATAGCCACACCTCTCCCACATCCTCTCTTCACTCCAGAGACCCTCCCAACTACACTCCCAAACTCAAACTCACCCCTCCCTTTCAACTTGGTTTCACTCAATGCCAATACATCCATATTTCTTCTCACAAACATACTGCCTATCTCTTTCCTTTTACTCTCATCTGTACCACATCCATACACATTAAAAGACCGAAACCTTAGGATTCGGGTTGGAAAACTCCTCCGAAACCCTCGCATGCCTTTGCTTTTTTAGGAGTATCCCCTTTGGGGCTACAGAGAGTAGGATGCCTAGTCCTTTTCCGGTCCCATTTTTGTCACCTTGTACAACTCAAGTGGGAACACTTGGTGGCAGTATTCTATTCCCCCACCACAGGATTTGGGGAAGCAAGAAAATGAATATTCAGAGAAGTGGTACAGGACAGTAAAAAGAGTGAAGGGACAGCATAAGAGAGGGACAGTCGCAGTATAACAAAGTATCATCATTTCTCTATGAATAGAGATTTCTTCTACCACAGACAAAATTGTGTGGCCCTGGTCCATAGGGGTGCCCCATACAGACCCTGAAGTAACAGCTGCGTGTTACTGATCAGCTTTTAACCCCACAATAACCTGTAGTCAATACCCCAGATGGGGAAATGAAAAGTGCTATGAGAAATATGTTTCTATGAATGAGCCCATGGCTCTGTATGGAGCAGACTTGGAATTTGAAGGAGGCAGAAAAGCCTAAAATTACCTGGGATGAAGTGATGGTGGTAAACCAGCTTTAGCTGTCAGGCTTTGCTTTGGAGGTGCTGTGTTTTCCTGCATTGCCTGTGACCCAAGAAATGTGGCAGGGGACAGGGGGGATCCTTCATCCATGAAAAGCTAAGATGGGAGGGACAATGAATTATTATTATTTATTTATTTATATATATATATATATATATAATATTTTAATGAATGTAGGTTGTGTATATGCTTTGATAAGAGGAAAGGCTTTTTGGTATATATATGTCTGGTTTACTCCTTACTGAAAACTTACTTCATTTGTTATACTAATGTTCATATAATGCCCATTTGAACAGCAAGCCACCCTGTGAGTGAAGCCAACCTGACTTCTTGTATGCATAGTGTGGACCTTCTTCTCCGGCACTGTCCAGTTGCCATACAGACCACATCTCTCCTGCAACTGTGCTCTTCACTGCATCTTGGGACACTTGCTCTTGCCATTGCTGCTGCTGACCACACACACAGTCATGACCTGCAGGTAAATAGATTGTTTATCCAAAGAAACACCTTTTGAGGATGGAGCCTGTATTAGTGCAATGTTTTGCTTGTTAGAACTTTATCAAGTACCAAAAAAGAGAGAGAGAAAAAAATATATATATTTACTAACATAGTATGATTTCAGGACTAAACAAATTAAGTGATTATCTGTCAATAGAGAAACCAGATATAATGGGAATTATGGAGACAAAATGAAAAGGTCCACTACCATTAGATACTGTGTGACAAGGTCTGTACAACCTCTGGGGGACAATAGAACAGAGAAATAGGGTGGAGTTGTGGTTTTGACTAAGAAAGGTTTAAATGTGACAAAGATAACAAAAGGAAAAAATAATGTGGAGTTGATTATGATGTAAGTTGAAAACAGAAACATGAAAACTAGAAATTTTATAGTAATATAAAACACATACTTGGACAGATAGTGATCATTCCAAAATACTGGAAGACACAAAGAATGCATTAATTGAATTATTGAAAGAAGGAGGAAACATAGTAATTATGAGTGACTTTAACTCAAAAGACATGTTGGGAAGAAATGACAGTGAAAGGTGGGAAACTTTGGGGAAATATACCACTGGATATGACCATTGAATACACATTGACTCAATGGGTAAAGGAAAATACCAAATATAGAAACAATGAAGAACTGTCAAGATTAGATTTAATATTTATATCAAAGCCTAAAATTTTTAGTTAAGGTTTATTCAACAATATAAAATACAATTTAGACATACATATATACAATTTTTTTTACAAAATTAGTAGTTGAAAAGGGAGAGCGAGAAGCAAAGCTTATGGGGAGTTGCTCTCCCTTTAAGGATTTTTATAATTTTTGTTACATGTTAGTATGATGCATACATACACATCTACACACAAATATACATATATACACACATACATACATACACACATACATACATACACATATATACACACACACACACACAATGAGATGCGACACGACGTCCGCTAACTCCGACCATGGATAAAATGGAATACAGGACACCAATTGGGAAGAGTGACCACATACTAACAGAATTTGAACTAAAAGAACCAATTGATTTGAGAAGAAATGAGAAACATAGGAAAGAAAGACTAATGTACAACAAAACAGATTTTGAAAAACTTCGAAGAACTTTCTAAAAAGCGAACTGGGAAAACTTCTGAAATGAAGAAACAAAGATGGAAGAGAAGTGGGACATATTAAAAAAATTGCTAGGAGGGAACAGACAAATATGTATCGAAGAAGAAACTAGAATGGGTGCACACAAAGTGCTGGTATAACAAAAAGTTGTAGTGAGGCTAAAGATAGAAAAGGCAAAGCTTGGAAAAGATAAAAAAACAAAAAACAAAACAATGGCAAATATACATCAAACTAAGAAACGAATATGTAAAAATATGCGGGAAGAAAAAAGAAACTATGAAAAGGACATAAAAAAAATGCAAGGACCAACCCAAACTATTCTACAGGTCTGTAAATGACAAACTAAAAGATAAACATGAAATAGTGAAACTGCGTGAAGGAAATAATATATGGCAGCGTTGTGAATCCACTTGCTCCTCATGACGCCTACGTGTGCGGCACCGTATGGTAGGGGTTAAACATTTGGAAGAGATTAATATACTAAATCCAAACCAATTTGGATTTAGACGCAGAAGATCATGTACCACAAACTTCATTGGCTTTTACTCGAGGCTAATAGAAATAATACAAGAAAGGGACGGATGGACAGATTGTGCCTTCTTAGATCTACAAAAAGCATTTGACAAAGTACCACACAAAAAGCTACAAAGAAAAATTGAAACAATAGTGGAGTACAAGGAAAGTTATTGGAATGGATGAAATATTTCTTGAACAGGAGAAAAGTGATGGTGATACTTGAGACAAGAACTCAACCTGGGAAGAAATGATAAGTGGAGTCCCACTAGGTTCTGTATTGACTCCAATAATGTTTGCCATATATATATATATATATATATATATATATATATAAACTATATATATATATATATATATATATATATATATATATATATAAATGACATGGATGAAGGTGTGGAATGTTATATGAACTTCTTTGCAGATGATGCAAAACTACTAAAGAGAGTAAGTTTAGAGGAGGATTGTAAATCACTACAAAAAGACCTGGACAAAGTCTGGAAATGGAGTCAAAAATGCAAAGTGAATTTCAACATCAAGAAATGTAGTGTAATGGAATTTGGAAAAACAAAAAATAGAATATCGGGACAATATAAAATAGGTACAAAGGAAGTAAAAAAAAAAATTCAACTCTGAAAGGGACCTAGGAGTAATCAGCAATGACATGGCACCAGACAAACATATCAGAATAGTCCGAAACACTTTCAATTTATTAAGATCAATGAAAGTGGCCTTTGACTACCTGGATGAAGAAATGGAAAAGAAAATATTAGTTACATTGATAAGATCAAAGCTGGAGTACGCTGTGACACTGTGGACACCCAGTACTAAAAAGAATATAAAAATGGCACCAACACTCTCCAAATTGACATATGAACAAAGATTGGCCAAACTCAAACTACCAACTCTAGAACAAAGAAGAGAAAGAGGAGATCTACTGGCCATATACATAATTATGGAAGTCCTTGATAGAGATGATTTACTAATGTGGGGGGGGGGACACAGAGGACAAGAAAAAAATTAAAAAAAGGATATTTACAGAAGAGATCTGATAAAGAATAGCTTCCCACACAGAGTGGTAGATATCTGGAACAAATTGAATGAGGAAACTGTGCAAAAACTATACAAGAATTTAAGATCAAACTGAATGCTGAAAGATACAAAAGCTGGTCACTACGAGCTTAGCTTTCTTCCCATATAATATAACTAGGTAAATGTATTTAATAATGCTCTAACAAGTGAAATGCCATACTGATAATGGCTCCATCCTCACATGGTGTTTCTTTTAATAGACTTGTCATCAACTGCCAATTATATACAAATAAAAAGTTTCCATTCAGTGATGTTGTTCATAGGGCCTGTGGACTTTGAGGAGGCAGGTTCTGAAGTTATTAACATTCCTTAAATGGAGATAAGTCTCTAGTTATGAAAGAACATTATATTTGATGCTCTTTTATACATCTCTGGGAAGAAACTTTGGACTGTTGTTTGTATTGTATTAAAGTGGGATTGTTCCTGTGTTACTGGCTGAAAGTGGTACATACCACAATAGACTGCTGAAGTCTGTACTTTATCAAACTCCTCTAAATATTTACCCAACTTAGAAACCATTCCCAAAATAATTCATTTATTGTCAACTTGTAAGCATATATGTGGTCTTTTCAGGGTTTAATTGATGCCTACCCACATGCTCAGCTGAAGGCCCAGTATGAAAGAATAAAGACTCGAATGACTTTCCCCAGGAATGCACAGGTGAGCCACACTTGTACTTCTGCTCCTTTCTTTAATTTTCTTCATCATAGTGTCATTCAATCAATCCATTGCACCAGGTCCCTGACCACGACACAGCAGAACACCACACACTACACCCAACACTAACAATGCCTTCTCACCTTCTCACCATACACCAGGTAGGGCGATGCCCTGTCAGCGATGATGCCTCACGAAGTCCCTCCACAAGTCCCTATCAGCATACAGCTGCACACTCTCCACCTCTTCCATAGTTCTTCCTCTTGACTCTATGGCTTGTCTGATACCGTCTCTCCATCTCTTCCTGGGTCTTCCTGTTGGACGCTTTCCTTGTGGCTGCCACTGGTAGTATTTTAATGGGTACTGATGCTCATTCATCCTCATGACGTGGCCAAACCATCTTAATTGGCTTTTCTCTACATATTCTAATATTGGCTCTATTTCCAGCTCTCTTCTTATTTCTTCATTTCTTATTCTGTCACACCTTGTTACACCTTTTATTATTCGCAGTACTCTCATCTCTGCTGCTTGTATCTTACTTTTCAGCCTTTCTGTCAATGTCCATGTTTCTGACCCATATGTTAGAACTGGTCTTAAAATATTTTTGTAAATTGTTAACTTAACCTGCTTGGGTATAAGTTTTTCTCGCATCAATGGATATAGCGTTCTTAAATTATTTGTATGGCACTGTATTCTATTTAATATTTCTTTTTCCATTTGACACCTTTCATCTATCTTTACTCCTAGGTATTTAAATTCTTCAACTAATTTCAGTTTTTCGCCTCCCAACCATATTTTTTTTTTTTTTTTTTTTTTTTTTTTTTTTTTTTTTTTTTATGGTGGCATAATTTTTTTTGGTGGCATAATTTTATGCCAATGCCATTGTATGGGGCAGAGACTTGGAATTTGAGAGGCAGAAAATTTTTTAATGTTTGAAATGAAATGTCTGAGAAGTATGGTAGGGGTTACTAGATTGGATAGAGTGAGAAACAAGGAGGTGAGGAGAGCAGGAGTGGAAAAGGAAATGGCAGATAGTTGGTGAAAGATTACTGGGATAGTTTGGACATGTGGAAAGAATGAGTGATGAAAGATTAGTAAATGAGATGTGGAAGGCAGAGGTAGTTGTAATGAACTTAAGGGGACAACCAAGGATGAAATGAATGGGTGAAGAGGGTGTTGAGCAAGAGAGGAGTGTCTTTTAAGCAAGGAAGGGAGAAGGCTGGAGATAGGGATGAGTGGAGAGTGAATGTGTATAGATGATACTTATGTAAGGAAGAGAGGGGCAGGGGATGGGGGTAGGGGTTGCATACGTGTGAATGATGTTTTGATGCAGCCTGAAGGGATTTCTTCCTGACCCCTCTTTTTCTGCATGAGGGGGTGTTGGTGATTAAGCAAAATGGCCTTGCTGTGTATGTTCTGTGTTTAGCTACATTGCTTCTGACCCAGGGCAGTGGGCAGGACTCAGGGATGACCCATTATCCTAGAGGAGCTAAGATGAGTTGGGGTCAAAGGGTGGTGGATGTGAGTATGCACATGAATTTGACTTTACTACCTCCCTTATTAGGGGGGGGAAAGTCTTGGTATATAGATAGATAAACTTGATGTTCCTGTGGTGCAGGGATAGAAATACCTTTGCTGTTTCAATGCATGTTATTAAAGGTTAGGGGACTGGGGATCCCATCTTTTATTTTCTCCTACAAAGAGTAGAGTTATGCTGTGAATCGGAACTCCCCTTATCAGAGGACTTTGTAGCATGGAAATTAATGAACTATGCCTTTGGTCTAACTCACTGGTGGCAGATTACAAACTGCTGTCATCTCATCCTTAGTCGCAAGTATTGATGCTCTAACCTGCTTGGCCAACTAGCATCCACATTAGTAGATACATATTTTGACCACTATATATGTATATAATTCTTTTATTGTCAGCTTGTAAGCATATATGTGGTGGTGTGAGAGGTAAATGCAAGGGTAGTTGGCCAGGGATTGGAGATGGTTAAAGAAAATGGAGAAAAGTAGGAGATAAGCCAGCTGTTGTTTGCAGATGACACTGTGCTTGTAGCAGAATCAGAAGAGGGATTGAGGAAGTTAGTGATAGAGTTTGGGAAGGTGTGCAAAAGAAGGAAGTTGAAGATAAATGTGGGTAAAATTAAGGTGATGAGATGTACAAGGGGAGAAAGTGGCAGGAGACTGGAAGTGAGTATTAAGGGAGAGAGACTGGAGGAAGTGGATAGTTTTAGATACTTGGGTGCAAATGTGGCAAGAAAGGGGGGAGTGGAGGTAGAATGTAGATTGAGAGAATGAGTAAATGCCTTGGTGGATTAAAAAGTGTAATGAGGAATAGACATTTGGGAATAGATGCTAAGAAGAGATTGTATGAAGGAGTGATTGTGTCGACAGAACTGTACGGGGCAGAAACATGGAATATAATAGAGGAAGAGATGAGGAGTTTGAATGTGTTTGAAATGAGGTACCTGAGAAGTATTATAGGGGTTACTAGGATGGATATAGTGAGAAATGAGGAGAATGGGAGTGGAAAGGGAGTTGGGAGATAGTGTTGATGAAAGAGTATTGGGATGGTTTGGACACTGAAGTAATGAGTGAAAAAAGACTAGTAAAAGAGGTGTGGAAGGAGTGAACATGAGGGGTCAACCTAGTATGAGATGGATGGATGGGGTAAAAGGAGCTTTGGGAAAGAGGGGAATGTCTGTTGAGGAAGGGCAGGAGAAGACAGGAGATGGGTGAATGGAAAATGGTTGTATATGGATGATGCTGTGATGCATGAAGTGGAATGGGTGGGGGATGGGGGTTGAGGGAGTATGTGTGAGAAATAATTTGATGCAGCCCGAAGGGATTTCTCCTCATCTTTGCCTTTTCTGCATGAGGGGATGGAGAGGGGGAGGGGTTGCCAATTTAATGAAGCGGCCTTGCTGTGGATGTGCTGTGTCTTGTGACACTGCTTCTGACCCAGGGCAGTGGACAAGATGTAGGGATGACCCATCATCCAGGAAGTGCCAAGAAAAGAGGGTGGAGGGGATTGGAATTGGTGGGAGTGGTTTTTATGCCTTTATTTTTTGGCTACCTCCCTTATAAGGGAGAAAAAAGCCTTTGGTATAATGGTTGTGTATCTATATACCAAGGGCTTTTTCCTCCTTATAAGGGAAGTAGCTAGGTCAAAAGACATGTACCCACTCTCACACATTCCACTCTCATCCATCACCCTTGTTTCCCTCTCAACTTGGCTCCTCGTGGATGAAGGGTCATGCCTGTCTCACGCCCACTGCCCTGGGTTAGAAGCAATGTAGCAAGACACACTATTCAGTTCAAGGCCACTTCCCTTAATGGGCAACCTTCCCTCTCCATCCCTTCATGTAGAAAAAGAGAAGATGGGGAGAAATCCCTTTGGGCTGCATCAAGATATCATTCACATGTAACCACTTCCAACTCCCGTCCCCTGCCTTCCTTGCATCACTATATCGTCTATACACAGCCATTCTTCACTCACCCCTATCTCTTGCCATCTCCCTTCCTTGCTTAACAGACATTTCCCACTTGCTCAACTCCCCTTTCACCCCATCCATCCATCTCATCCTTGGTTGTCACCACAAGTTCTCCCCATTCACCTCTACCTTCCACACCTCTTTTACTAATCTTTTTTCATTCATTCTTTCCATGTGTCCAAACCATCCCAATACTTTAATCAACCCTATCTGCCATCTCCTTTTGCACTCCCTCTCATCCTCACCTTGTTTCTCACTATTCAACTTTGTAATCCCAACCATACTTCCCTGACATTTCATCTTAACCACATTTAAACTTCTCTTTGCCTTATGTGACTAATGTACATACATATACCAATGGCTATTTCCCACTTACAAGGAAGGTAGCGAAAAAACGAAGGCATAAATTCCACGCCCACCCATTCCATCCCTACATACTCCACTCGTATTCAACCCCCCCACCCCTCTTATATTGGTTCTTCCTGGATGACGGGCCATCCCTGCATCTTGCCCACTACCCTGGGTCAGAAGCAGTGTAGCAAGACACACCACATCCACAGCAAGGCTACTTCTTTTAATCAGTGATACCCCCCCCTCTCCCCCCTCATGCAGGAAAAGAGAAGACAGGGAGAAATCCCTTTGGGCTGCATCAAAATATGCACATGTACTCCCACATCCCCCACCCACTCCCTTTCATGCATCACAGCATCATCCATACACAACCATTCTCCATTCATCCCTATCTTCTGTCTTCTCCCTTCCTTCCTCAACAGACATTCCCCTTCTTTCCCAATGCCCCTTTTACCCCATCCATCCATCTCACCCTTTGGTTGCACCCACATATTCACTCTTTCCACCTCTGCCTTCCACACCTCTTTTACTAATCTTTCTTTATTCTTTCCATGTGTCCAAACCATCCCAATACTCTTTCATCAACCCTATCTCCCAACTCCCTTTCCACCCGTTCTCCTCCTCACCTCCTCATTTCTCACTATCCAACCTAGTAACCCCCATCATACTTCTCAGGCACCTCATCTCAAACACATTCAAATTCCTCTCTTATACTTCATGTTTCTGCCCCATACAGTGCTGTTGGCACACTCACTTCATACAATCTCATCATAGCATCCATTCCCAAATGTCTATTTCTCATTACACTTTTTAATCCCCCAAGGCATTTACTTGCTTCTCTCAATCTACATTCTACCTCCACCTTCACTCATCCCTTTCCCGCCACATTCGCACCCAAGTATCTAAAACTATCTACTTCCTCTAGTCTTTCTCCCTTAATACTTGCTTCCAATTTGTTGCCACATTCTCCCCTTGTACATCTTATCACCTTACTTTTACCCACATTTATCTTCAACTGCCTTCTTCTGCACAGCTTCCCAAACTCTGTCACTAACTTCCATAATCCCTCTTCTGATCCTGCCATAAGTGCAGTTTTGTCAGCAAACAAAAACTGGCTTATCTCCCAATTTTCTCCATTTTCTTTAACCATCTCCAGTCCCCGACCTATTACCCTTGTGTTTACCTCTCACACCATCCCATCCATGTATAAATTGAACAGCCAAGACGACAAAACACATCCCTGATGAAGTCCCACCTTTACTTCAAACCACTCACTATCTTCATTTCTGACTCTAACATAGGCTCTACTACTGTTTTAAAAACTCTTGACTACTCTTAACAGCTCTCCTATCACATATCTGCAATACCTCCTACAGTGCCTTCATGCCTACCCTGTCATAAGCCTTTTACAAATTCATAAAGGCCCAAAAAACATCCTTACCTTTTCCTAAAGCTTTCTCACATATCTGTCTTACCACAAAAACCTGATCCATGTAACCCATAGCTGTCCTAAACTCACACTGTTCCTCACCAATTACTCCCTCTGTTCCTCTCCTAATCTTCTCAATCAGAACCCTCCCATAAGCCTTCCCAACTACACTCAACAAAGTGATCCCTCTGAAACTACTACACTCATACTTGTCCCCTTGTACAATGTAAAATTGAACTATACAGGCACTCCTCCAATCCTCCGGCACTCTACCCTCTTTTAAACAAACATTAAATAACCTCACCATCACTGTACCTTCCATTTTTAGACACTCCACATGACACTCGTCCAACCCAGGTGCCTTACCTACTCTCATCATTTTAACAACTGCTTTCACCTCATCTTTCCTTATTTCTCCTCCATTTCCCTCACTCATCACTTTCATTTTCTTAGCATTTCCCACTGCAACTACCTTTCCCTCCCTATCCTCCTTCACATTTAGCAACTCCTTAAAATACTCTGCCCATCTTCCTCTTACTGTTGTCTCTTCCATATCATCTCTCCATCTGCACCTTTTACCTTCCCTACTTGATTTGTCTTCTCTTCCTCTCTTAATTTCCTTCCAAAACATCTTTCTATTACTTTCAAAATTTTCTGTCGTACCCCATTTCACATCTGGTCTCCTCTTTGCTTCCTTTATCTTATGCTTTAAATCTCTTTTTGTAGCTCATATGATTCTCTTGTCCTATTTTGTATCCAGTCTGTGAATGCTTGCTTCTCTTCTACAACCTTCTTTGCCTCCTCATCCCACCACTCAACCCTTCCCTCTATTTCCTCCAGTCCTCCTTGTTCCACACACCAACTTTGCACATCTTGTGATCTCCTTCCTTGAACCATCTTCATTCCTTCTCTACTCCTAGTTCTACTCAATCCTTCACTTCCTCCCACTCCTCTCTCAGCTTCTTCTTGTACTCCTTTTCTATCTCATTAAAGCAGTTTACTCTAAGCACCTCCCTACCTTCTGTCCTTCTCTTTCTTCATCTATTCTCCACTCTCAACTTACCTTCCACCAAAAAATGATCTGATATTCCTCCACTCTCCCCTTAGAACATGTACATCGAAAACTCTTCCTACTATTCTCCTGGTTACCACTTTATAGTCCATGAATGCCCTATCTACCACCCTTCCATCCACCACCCTCTCCTATGTGTACTTATGCATGACTTTCTTCCTAAACACTGTTTTTGCTATTATCAGCTCCCTTTCTAGGCATCTCCACCATCAACTCTCCAGTACAATTTTTTCCTGGAACTCCACACTTCCCAACCACTCCATCTATTGGTTCATTTCCTACCCTAGCATTAAGATCTCCCAATACCACTACATTGACATTTTCCCTAAATCCTCTATGCACTTATCTGTGTAGGAATCATGAGGCACGAATGGGTATATGAGGATGCTGGCATAGTAGTCTTGATTATATTTTGTAGTTTTAGCCAAGTGTCCCCCATATTCTGTGAACTGGTTTGATCATATTTTCTGTAGTTATTAATATTCAGAGTGAAAGAGAACAAGTAATACAGCTGTAGTTTTATATTTTATAACACGAGTATTGTGGTGCATCATTGAATCATTATATATCACCACAAGAATTTGACTCATAGTGAAGAGGTTAAATCTATCTAAAAAGTCTTCCTTTCCTCTACACTCTTCTCACTACCAGGCCCATATACACTTGCAAAAACCCACATTTCCCTTCCCAGTTTCACCTTCATCTACATTAACCTTAAAGAAACCTCCTTCCAGTCCACCACACGTTTACCTATCTCTTCACTTAATACTGTAGTATAGCCGCCCCATGTCGTCCTTGTCCTCTCTTCACTCCTGACACCCTCCCAACTACACTCCCAAAGTCAAACTTGCCCCGCCCTTTCAACTGTTTCATTCAGTGCCACCCCATCTGGGGTATTGGCTGTATGTTATTGTGGGGTTAAAAGCTGCTCAGTAGCAATTTTTTTTTTTTTTTTTTTTTTTTTTTTTTTTTTTTTTTTTTTTTTTTTTTTTTTTTTTTTATTTTTTTTTTTTTTATTTATTTATTTGTTTATTTTTCATTCCCTGTGGTGGGGAAAAGAATCCCATCCCCACAAAAAAAAAAAAAAAAAAGGGGGGGGGGTTGTCTGGGAGTTTTCAAACCAGAACCCTTAGGTTTGGGTCTTTTAATGTGCGTAGTTGTTGTACAGATGAGAGTAAAAAGGAAGAGATAGGCAGTATGTGTGTGAGTGACTAATGAACATACATATACCAATCAGCATAGGACATTGCAATCTAGTGTCCACTCTAGCTAAATAAAGTAATCTGGCATTAATAAGAAAAGTTTGTCAATGATGTTACCTTGTTAAGTGTTTATACCAATTGATCATGAACAAAATTCTGGTACTATTTTATAAAACTAAATTGAATTTTTTCAGGATCTACTGGATCTTCTTTGAACACTAGTGCTTTGGATGAAGGAATATTGATGGACTAGGATGATTTTGATAGTTCCTGTTGGACTTGAAGACTGGTAATATTAATTTGGTTCAAGAAAGAAGAATAGGACTATCATAAGAAAGGATCTGAAACAAAAAAACAAAAACAAAAAATTCAAGAAACATTGTTGTAATGGAAGAATGAGGTTTCGAAGTACTGCTTGTTCACTTATCTTAATCCTTTTTGTCATAACACACCTGGTGACTGCAGTGATTCTATGCCTTTTTATAACCACTTCCATACGGTGACGCCTACATAGGCGGCATGAGGAGCAAGTGGGTACTCGATGATGCCAACGCCGCCATCTTGATTATATTTATTGTAGTCGTACCTACGTAATTTTCATTCTCTCTAAACTGGCTTCATCAGTTTTCTATGGTTATCAAAATACACGGGTGAAAGAGAACGAACGATTGAGCACTGACTATTTTTTATAATGCGATTATTATGACGCAACATCGCACGTCGGGCAGCTAATGCTACCAGATGTGCGATGTGCCCCGGAGTGAAGAGGTTAACCACTTCACTCCGGGCCAAAATCTCGCGGGCAGCATTAGCTGCCAGACGTACGATGTTGCGTCATAATACTCGCATCATAAAAAATAGTCACCGCTTATATCAATCGTTCTCTCTTTCACCCGTGAATTTTGATAACCATAGAAAATGTGATGAAGCCAGTTTAGAGAGTATGTCAGTTATGCAGGGACAACTACAATAAATATAATCAAGATGCCGATATGGCAGCCTCGCATATCCACTTGCTCCCCATGCCGCCTACGTAGGCGGCACCGTATGGAAGGGGTTAAGAGTTCCAAAAGCAAGATCTGTATGGTAGCTGCTTAAGTGTCATGATTATTGGGGGGAGGGGCAGGATTTTTGCTTGTGAACATGACCAATAAGGGTGGTCTGTAAATCAAGCTATCGCCTGATGGTATTTTCACACGAGGCCCTGTGCCCACAAATCTACCCACCCTACTACCACTCAAATGAAAGGTTGAAAACTAAAATACATATACTAAAGGCTTTTTCCCTGTTACAAGGGAGGTAGCCAAAAAACAAAGACATAAAAATGACTTCCACCCATTCCATCCCCAACATACTCCACTCCCATCCACCCCCTTCCCTCCCTCTTATCTTGGCACCTCCTGGATGACTGGTCATCCCTGCATCTCCACACCCCTGGGCAGGGCCCCAACAAGGGGAGGGGCAAGGGGGGCAATTCCCCAGGGTGGCACTTTGGGGGGGGGGAACACTTTTGGTGAAAAGAAGATAAATCAAATTCCCCCTAATGTACTTTTGATGCATGATTTATTCATCATGAGTTGTGTACATGAATGATGTGTTTATAAACGTTTTGTGGATGAATGTTACATGTGAATCGTGTTAGTGACCATCAAATGTGGAAGGTGGTGGTAGTGGTGGTGTGGGGGGGCGGCACTTACCCATGTCATGGCCCTGCCCCTGGGTCAGAAACAGTGTCAGAAGACACAGCACATTCACAGTAAGGCAGCTTCATTAAATCAGTGACCCCCCCCCTCTCTGTCCCCTTTACCTCAAACCACTCGCACACTCCATTTCTAACCCTAACACAAGCTCCACTATTCTCATAAAAACTCTTGACTGCTCTTAAAAGCTTTCCTCTTATCCCATATATCTGCAATACCTCCCACAGTGCCTTCCTGTCTACCTTGTCATAAGCCTTTTCCAAATCCATAAAAGCCCAAAAAACATCCTTACCTTTTCCTAAGCTTTCTCACATATATGTCTTACCACAAAAATTATTAATGTTATTAATAAATCCATATAATTTTTCTTCAAAAAGAGGCTTAAAATGTAAATTTTCCTGAGTGGCAGCTAGAGCAGCTCATAAATTGCTTCCATGACTTTTTCCTCTCACATAACTTATTAGTCTTCCATATGGACCTTAAAGTATAACATTAGAATGTGATTGTCATGAAATTTTTAATAATGAATAACCTCACTGTTTCAGTGCCAGGTCACTAATAAGCAAAATCTCAAACACAGCAGAGAGATTTAATATGTAGTGAGACAAGTGTTGAATTTGGATTAAACTTGGATTCTTGATTGACTGAATTTAGTCCATATATTAATGTGTATTGTCCACTCAGTTAAATTTTGTTTAGATATGTAATATATTACTCACACACACACAAATGTATATACATATACCTTAAGGCCATTTTCCCCTTTTTAAGTCAGGGTGGCCATGTCAAAGCAATGCACCTGCTTCATACACAATATCTAGTTATCCACTTCAGTACAAGTCTAATTCTTGTGCACAGCGTTAGATGCCATATGAACAATGTATCACACTATTCGCATCATAAAATATAAAGTCACTGCTCTATTACTCATTCTCTTTTACTCTGAGTAATAATAAACACAGAAAACCTGATCAGACCAGTTCACAGAATCTAGGGATAACTCATGTACAGCTGCAAAAAATATATATAATCAAGATGCCAATGCCTGCATCCTCATGATGCCTATGTAGGCGTAATTGTACCGAAGTGGTTAATATGTATATATATATATATATATTCCATAATTCATTTTATTGACATTTGTGCAAAAACTCGTTGTCTCCAGTACGACAGGTGAATGGTTTGAATATCATACTAAATATATATGATTTCATAGATTTTGTTACTCATTAACCTTAGCTACACTGGAAAAAAAATTGCAGCAGTTGTTGTTGTTGTCGTTCCCTAGACTGTCTGTCCGAGCAGTCCCGTCTCCCCAAGGAAGGCCACAGCCGAAACTGGGTTTTCCCACAAATCCTTTATAGAGTGTATGTTGTGTTGTTTGCGTGCATGATTGTGTATAATGCAGTCTTCCATTATGTGTTGTATGGTATGGGGTGAAGTGTTACATCCTGGGCAGCTGTTCACAACACGGTCGTCCAGCCTCTTCTGGTAGCTTAGAAGTGCTGGGTGGTGACCGCATCGCAGTCTGGCCAAGTGGACTCTGTCCTTACGTGGGAGAGAGGATTCAGAAGGGTGGATATCAGGGGGTCTGGCATGCAGCAGAGTGTTGTCTTTCAGTGTGTTAATGGAGCGGTGAGTGATATGATTATGAATATGTTTCCGGAGGCTGGTATTTGGTGGTTGTGGAGGAAGAGAAGAGAGTATCTGTGTGTAATAAAGGTCTTTGGGTGTTGTTTTAATGTTTCTTGGTGTGTGTGGGTGTTCTGCTATGTAGTGTAGCGGGTGTGATGTGTTTGTGGTGGCTGCAGCAAGTGTTTGTGTGCCTCTCATGTCGAGGTGGTCCTTGACTTTGAGGACTTTTGTTTCATGGTGTAAATGGTCTGTAGGTGATGTATTTGTGCAGCCTGTAATTGTTTTTAGGGCTTTGTTTTGTATGATTTGAAGGGTGTTGTGGTGTGTCTCACTGAGATTAGGAGCCCATGCAGGACTCGCATAATTCATCACTGAGCGTATGCATTGTTTGTATATTGTTATATTAGTTTCTTTGTTTTGTCCAAATGTTGTTCCAGTGATTGACTTAAGTGCGTTAAGTCTAGGTGTGCATTTGTTTTTTATGTTTGTGAGGTGTTGTTTGAAAGACATGGATGTATCGTATGTTACACCAAGAATTTTCGGTGTGTTTGTGTGTGGTATTAGAGTGTTGTTGATGTAGAGATGAGGTATGTATTTGTGTTCTTTTGTCCAGTTGGTGAGAAGTGTTGCTGTAGATTTGGTTGGAGCTATTTTGAGTCTGTTTGTGATGAACCATGTGTTGAGTGTGTCAAGGTAAGGCTGGATTATTTCTGCAGCTTTGTCTGTGTTACGATGTGTGCATGTGATTGTTATGTCGTCTGCGTAGGAAGAGATTTGTATTTCTGAGGTGTCTGGCGTGGGTAAGTCATGCATGTATAGATTAAATAATGTGGGGGATAGAACCGAGCCCTGTGGTACTCCGTTCTTAATGTTTCTGATGTGCGATGATTGGCCATTATATGACACATGAGCATTCCTGCCTGCCAGATAATTGGCCAGCCATCTTTTGGTGTTATTGTGCATGTCTGTGTTATATATTTTATTTGTTAGGTTGTGGCGGGGGATAGCATCAAAAGCTTTACTAATGTCCAATGTTATAAGAAGTGTTCTGTGGTGGGGCCTATCTGAATTGATGCCATCTAAAATTCTTTGTGTGAGGTTTGTCAGAAGAGTGTTTGTGGAGTGTAGTGGCCTAAAACCGTGTTGTGAGTCAGCAAGGGGAATATATGGTGTGACAAGTTTAAGTATTAGGCGTTCAATGACTTTAGAGGGGGTGCAGAGAAGTGTGATTGGGCGGTGCGATGTTGGGATTGTTGGGTCTTTGTTCGGTTTTGGAATGGTGATTATTTTACCATGCTTCCAGATGTCGGCAGCAGTTTGTTAGATATATTCCAAAATATGATAAGTTATCTTTAGGCCACCTCCCATCCAAGGGGCGAGAGGCCTTTTGGCCTATATACAGTGGTCACGATAAATTTGATTTGTATTTATTTTTATTTTATTATTATTATTATTATTATTATTATTATTATTATTATTTTTTTTTTTTTTTTTTTTTTTTATCCTGTCGTTTCAGAAATATTTAAAGGATTTAATAGCAGTAAAGTGCAACGGATAGTTGATTCTGTGTACTATTAGCAGGTGTGAGAGCTAGAGGGCATGGACAACTGGAAAGCACTGGAATATTAGAAGAGTGACCTGCATCATCATGATTCGTGCCAGATTAGAAAATTCGGAAAACTTAACTAGAGCTCAGTGTTCCTTGAAGACCATGAGATGTGAGCTGGAGAATTGCGACGGAAATGTGGAAGCAGTGGCTAGCAGGAAGGGTCATACCAGGCATTCTGACTGTCCACACAACTAAAATTCATCAAGAAGCTGCAAAAAAGGTGCAGCAAGATCCAGGCAAGGCAATACAGACCTAGGCAAGAGAGATGGGCATCAGAGTGGCAACTATGAAGAAAGCACTGAATGAGGATATTCACTAATCCTCATACAAGGGGTGCAAGGGTCAACTACTCACTGCCAAGGCCTAAGAGCTGCCAAATGAAAGCCAAGAAACTCCTCAACAAGGTCAAACACCCAGTTGAGCTGGGGATGCTCTGGTTCTTCTCAGACAAGAAGAACTTCTGCCAGGACCTGTTGTTACAATGTGCAGAACAACAGGTGGCTAGCCTACAGTCTGCACAAAGTCCCGCACTTCATGAAGACCAAGTTCCCTCAAACTGTGATGGTCTTTGAAGAGGGACTCACACTAACTTCAGATGGCTATATTGAGTTGCTGTCCACTGATGTCAAGTGCTGAATGGAGAGGGTGGCTGTGGGAAGACCATACATGTGGCAGCAGGACTCTGTGTCACACCTCTGGGAAAACCCAGAAGTGCCTGTCTGAGAACTTCTACGGCTTCTCAAGTCTCAACATCTGGCCCCTCAACTTGCCTGATTACAACCCCATGGACTATATGTGGGGCACAGTTGAAAAAGACATCAATTATATCACCTACAACACCAAAGATGAGCTGATTGCCATGATCAAACTGGTGTTCAGGTGTCTCTTGAAGGATACCGTGAAGGCAGAGTGCTGCAGGTTCAGGTCCCGCCTGGAGGCCGTGGTGGAGGCTTAGGGTGGCTTCTTTGAGTGAGCTGTATTTGGCGAGAGATCCTCTAAGAGATAGAATTTGAATTTTGAGAATGCATAAATTTTTGGCCAAGATATGACAATTTTTCTTTTCTGTAAGTGTCAAATTTATCCTGAACACCCTGTATATGTCTGTTAGAATTAGAAATGGAGAGAATGAGTGGGTTGAGGTAAAAAAAAAGGAGATAAGCCAGTTGTTAGCTAACAACACTGCTTGTAGCAGAATCAAAGGAGTGATTAAGTTGTGATGGAGTTTAGGAAGGTGTGAGAGAGAAGAATGTTGAAGGTAAATGTGGCTAAAAGATGAGATGTACAAGAGAGGATGGTAGCAATTTGGAAATGATTAATAAAGGAGAGAGGCTGGAGGAGGTGAATAGCTGTATATACTTGGGGTTGCATGTGGTGGGAAAGGGTGTAGTGGAGGTAGAGGTAGATTATAGATTGAGAGAGGCAAGTAATTGTTTTTCCCCCTTTCAAGAGAGGTAGCCAAAAAGAAAAAGGCATAAAAACCATAGGAAGTGTAATGAGAAACATTTGGGAATATATGCTAAATAGAGATTGCATGAAGGGTTGATTGTGCTGACAATATTGTATGGGGCAGAAACATGGAACATAAGAGAGGAAGAGTTTAAATGTGAGATGAAATGTCTGAGAAATATGGTGTGGTTACAAGGCTGGTAGAGTGAGAAATGATGAGAGTAGGGGGTGAAAAAGGAGTTGGAAGATGGGGCTGATGAGAGTATTGAGATGGTTTGGACACATGGAAAGAATGACGAAAGATTGTGTGGAAGACAGGTGGATGGAGTGAACATGGGGGGTGACCAAAGATGAGATGGATGGATGGGGTGAAAGGGGCATTGAGAAAGAGGGGATGTCTGTTGAAGAAGGGAGAAGGCAGAAGATAGGGGTGAGTGGAGAATTGTTGTACATGGACGATTATGTAATGCATAGAAGGGAGTGGGCGGGGGATGAGGGGTTAAGGAGTGGTTTACATGTGAATGATATTCTGATGCATTCCAAAGGGATTTCTCCATCTTTAATGTTTCTACATGAGGGGGTTGCTGATTAAATGAAGTGGCCTTGCTGTGTGTTTCTGCATTGCTTCTGACCCAAGGCAATGGGCAAGATGCAGGGATGAATCCATCTTCCAGGAGGAGCCAAGATAAGAGGAAGGGAGGGGTGAAGTATGTGTGGATGAATTGGGTGGAAGTGGAATTATGCTTTTTGACTTTGTCTACCCCCTCTGTAAGGGGGGAAAAAGCTCTTGGTACGTGTATCTATGTGGATTGTTATTAATAATGACTACTGCATAAAGTTTAATTTCTTAGAAACCATACTAAGGTTTCTAGGAAGAAATAGGCCATTGACTCTTGTACTTATTGTGGTGTGAATGTAAATGTGGTACAGACGGGGGGTGCGCAGTTGGGACCACTGATCTGCATAACACCTGGATTGAGTATACGGGCCGTGGGCTGCCCCAGGAGTGAGGCGGACAGGCGGGACATGGCCGCCATATTGGTAGTATCAAAACATTAGCACGTGTGAACCGCTCCGGCGGTCACGGGAGCTGTCGTGTTACTCTCGTGGCCTATGTGGCTGGTATGGGCTGCGTGATAGTGATGCGATCTGTAAATAAGTTTTCCTGTGTGGTTTATGAAACAGTACATGTCTACATGTACCGGTATTTGACCATAAAAGTAATCGAACAAGTACGCTAAAACTGACATAAACAAGAGAACATGTAGATGTTTTAACTTGTATCCACTGATCTGCATAACAATATAGATCAGTGGTTGTATCCTATGTACATTATTTTGTGCAGAGCATAAATTAGGCCTTCACGTGTGTGTGTGAGTGTGACAACATGTTATAATCTCAATCTCTCGAATCTTGACAAGCAGTCATCCAAGATCTAAGGATTTAGACCTTGCAGTCATCTTCGGCGTTTTTCGAAATCTAGTCATCTGGTCATTGAAATGCACACAGTTAATTACTGGATTACAATTACTTTATTTGCACAACTAACTACACATGTATTTCAACAAACAAATTTCACCTGTCACTAAACATACACGTATCCACAATATTCCAAGAAACCTCCAGTGAATCTTTACAGAACAAAACCTACATTAGTATTTATTGTGAATATTGCTATTGTATCGCGTACAGCACATTACAGGTGCCTTAAATATTGGACGATAGTGATATGGATATGCATCGGTGCTTTTGAAACAATATATTTCACATCGATCCTGAAACAGAAACTTTGACACGGAAATCGTTCAGTAAAAAGAATGTACATACATCAGTTACAATAGTACTAGTAGTTCATATTCATTAAATAGAAACGAAGACACATACCCGCTATGTTTGGTCATGAAAAATCATACTCTTCCGTAACAGTAGTTGAGACCGGTAGATGGATAAATTCTTATGAGTTGAAACATAATAGTACATGGTACCCTTAATTTTTGTAGTCTCTACAAGACCATAAGTCACAAGAATACATGACAGCAGTTCAGCATGGACGTCTTTAGCGCAACAGCAGTCTTTTGTCGCCATGGCTACTGGCCACCTGACAGCTCCTAATTTAATTGATGAGAAGATCGTCTCAAAATCATCACTGTGATCCAAGCATGATTGGGTATATAATGGCCACACAATTCGTCGCTGTTGGGCCCTCCACATGGCATACAAGGTGTATATCAAAATAGCATCATCACAATAAAACAATATATTGATAGTTATTACCTCTAGCAGAAATAACCATTTATATACATAAATTTGTGCATGTATACGTAAAAGTTGGCATTGACAAATTATAATTCCAGTATATATTATATGATCTTCAAGGGAATGTTACACAGACAACAAATGGGATGATAATATATAGTCAAAATATTATAGGGATAATAATAGATCTATACTAGCATTTAACGTATTAAATATCCCTATAATATTTGATTACTGTACTGCTTATCGTTATTGGTGCTTGAATAAAACAAGTTTTGATAACTGCTTCCTCACTTTGACACCGGTTACTTTTTGAGAATACAATTTGGAGATATGATGGAGCCTGATTTTGCAGAAGCACGTGACGATACACTTGATCAAATTGACGATGTGGTTAGAATCCGGGGTTGTGTCGAACATGTGGTCGCTGAGAGAGGAAAATAAGGGGACGGCTGCAAGGTGACTCCGGAGTGTGACTGCTATGGTGGCAGGTACATTTGCTGCTTTTGGGGGCTCTCCCTTGTTGACCTTGAGAATGCGTTGGAAACATTTTTCAGTTACCTCGCAAACTCTGATAACACTGTCAGCAGCTCGCACCAGTCCTCTGTGGTCTTTGCGAGACACTAGACCGTACTTCTGCTGATCAGTATCATCATCAGGAGATGTGCGCAAGGCACCGATGCAGGTAGGGCATCGCACACGTCTCTCCACCATCCTAACTACATAACCTGCTATGTAACCAACTGCAGCTTCCTTGTATGGGGACAATGGGTCAAAATCAGGGGCATCAGACAGGTCACTCAAAGAGTATGTAACGCTCGGGGGGGGGTAGTAGTTTTGGTTCGGAACAACGGCAGGACAAATGAAAATCAACACAAAATATCTAATCTCTTTCTTTTGGTAATTAGCCACAAGGTGCGACACTAGAAGTGTCACATGAGAAATATAGATGAAGCTCGGACTAAGGCCACAGCTTAGTGGAGCTTATGGTTGTAGCTGCTATGACGTAGAGCCTAACGTCAGCGAGGCGGTAGCAGATGATGACGGCGAGGCTCGATGGGACGGCTAGAAGATTGGACGAGATGATGTTGTGTGTGTGGGTCGGTACTGTTCTGCCCATCTCTGCGAAACGCCGGCCTTTTAAGGGAGGCTGGCGGGAACGTGAGGAGCTTTCAAAGTTCCTGATTGGCTGACCGCTGGCTGGCAGGGACACCCTTGCGAACTACGCTTGCCAACTACAGGAACTTGGAAAGGCTAGTTCCGAAGATTTCTTTGATCAGTGTGTGACGGGTCGTAAGATGTATCACGTCACTACACCACTCCCCCCGCTATTCGAAAGCGGGCGTCGAGGAGGATAGGGAGCGACGCGCGCGACGTACTTGAACCGGTCTGGCCTTCGGATCAATCGCCCCGAACGAGTGGTCATGCCGTCAGGGGCATGTCTGGCGAGGAGGGCCTTGATGGAGGGGGGCTCGAGTGCAGGGTGGTGTTGTCGAGGTCGGAGGCCTGGTGATGGGAGGTCGGTTGAGTATGGAGGAGACATAAGGTTGGGTGAGAATTGTTGCATTGCATGGTCGAGCGGGGGCGTGGGCTGGGGAGGATCTTGGGGGCTGCCGGGAACAGTTGTAGAAGGGTGTGGTTGTGGGATAGGAGAAGGATAAGGGTTCGCCGTAGCGTACGCGTGATCTCTGTGATTTTAGGGGGGTTGCTGCAGGTGCTGTGGTGGTGGGGAGTTAGGGGCAGGAGGGGAGTATTGGTTTGGAGGGTAGATTTTTTCGGGGGATGGGGAATGACTTGGTTCGGTGGCGAGGATGGGGTTAGGACCATGTTGTAAGAGGTATTGTAGTGGCCCTGGAGGTTTGGCAGGGGGAGTGGTGGGGAGGTGGGGCGGCTTGAGCCTGTCGATGGAGACGCGATCCGGTTTGGCATCTCGGTTGATCACGAAGTGTTTTGTTGATCTGGTGAGGACTCGGAAGGGGCCATCGTATGGGCGTTGAAGAGGAGTTCGTTTGGAGTCTCGCCTGAGTAAGACGTAGTCACTTGTAGACAGGGCCGGGGGAAGGTGCTCCGGTTGAGGTTGTGGTGGGCGAGTGGGGGTTGGACGGGTGTTGGCGAATGTCTCCTTGATAAATTGGAGGAGGGCGTGACGGTCAGGATCGCCGACGGCAGGCGTGGCAATTTCCTCAGGGAGGCGAAGGTTCTCAGCGTAAAGTAGCTGAGATGGGGAAATGTCGTTGTCGACCTTTGGTGTGACGCGGATCGTGAGAAGCACCAGGGGAAGGGCGTCGACCCAGTCGCATGAAGGTTGTGCCTTAAGCGACTCCTTCAGTTGGCGGTGGAACCGTTCCACGAGTCCATTGGCTTGGGGGTGGTAAGCGGTAGTCCGGTTGCGTTTGGTGCCAAGGAACCTGAGGAGGCTGGACCATAGGTCAGATTCGAACTGAGGGCCCCTATCGATGACAATGATGTGAGGTGCGCCGAATCTGGATACCCAACCGGAGAGGAAAGCATGGGTGGTCGTCTCGGCGGATATATCCGGAAGGGGGATCGCTTCTGGCCACCTGGTGTACCTGTCGATACACGTAAGGAGGTAACGCATGCCACGAGAAGGCGGAAGGGGGCCCACAATGTCCACATTGACTGACTGGAAACGTGCCGTGGGTGTAGGAAAACGCTGGAGTGGTACGTGGACGTGGCGCGTAACCTTGGCCGTCTGGCAGGGGAGGCAGGTCCGGGTCCATTGTCTGACATCCTTGTTGATGCCTGGCCAGACGACTCGATCCGTGATGAGGCGTTGTGTCGCGCTGATGCCCGGATGACTGTGGTCATGGAAGGAGGAGAAAACGTTCTTACGGTGCCAGGCGGGGACGTACGGGCGGGGTTTGCCTGTGGAGACGTCACACCACAATAGTACGGGGTTGTTAGGAAGCTGTCTTAGCTGTAAGGATAAGGTGTCGTGCATACGTAGGAGGCGGAGTTTCACTGTCGTTATTCTTATATTCGGCGATGCGTTAGTAGTCTACGTTGTGGTCAGGGAGGATGCTGGAGGTGATTCTAGATAAGGCGTCGGCCACCTGGTTATCCTCTCCCTTGATGTACTCAATTCGAGTATCAAATTGGTAGAGGAATGACAGCTGCCGGGAGACTCTTGGGGAGTGATGGTCAGAGACCCTGTCTAGGGCATGGGTGAGTGGCTTGTGGTCTGTAAGGATGACGAAAGGCCGGCCTTCAAGGAAGTAAAGGAAGTGCTTGACGGCCGAGACTATGGCTAGCAGTTCCCTGTCAAAGGCGCTGTAGAGAATTTGAGGAGGGTCCAGACGTTTGGAGAAAAAGGCGATAGGCTGGAGCTGGCCGTTGATCTTTTGTTGGAGGACGGCGCCAATTGCTGAGGAGGAGGCATCGGTGGTAAGGAATGTGGGGGCGTGAGCTACCGGGTAGGACAAGCGGGCGGCCTCAGCGATTGCCGCCTTGACTTGCCCGAATGCTTGGGTCGCTTCGGAAGACCACTTCACAGGTTTGACCGACCGCTTGGAATGGTTCTTGGTGAGGTCGTTCAAGGGAGCGAGTTTTGCAGCTGCGTCGGGGACGAATCTATGGTAATAATTGACGATTCCTAGGAATAGTCGTAGCATTTTGATGGATGTTGGCTGTGGGAAGTCTTTTATGGTGTCGATTTTTTTAGGGAGAGGATACAGGCCTGCCGTTGAGATACGGTGTCCGAGGAAGTCGAGAGATGAAACTCCGAGGAGACACTTGGACGGGTGTACCCGGAGGCCATAATCTTGGAGGCGGCGGAAGAGGAGGCGGAGGTGTTGGCGGTGCTGGTCGTGAGTATCGGAGGCTACGAGGATGTCGTCGATGTAAACGGTGATGAAGTCGAAGTCTCTCAGGGCATGGTCTATGAACCTCTGGAACGTCTGGGCGGCATTCCGGAGGCCAAAGGCCATCATCTTCCATTCGAGGAGGCCGAACGGAGTGGCTATGGCTGTCTTCTGGACGTCTTCCGGCGCTACAGGGATTTGATGAAACGCCCTGACCAGGTCGATCTTAGAGAAGACCTGTTTCCCGTGAAGCTTGAAGTGGAAGTCCTGAGCGTGAGGGATGGGGTAGCGGTCGGGCTTCGTGATGCGGTTAAGTTGACGGTAGTCACCGCAAGTCCGCCATTGAGTGGTGATGCCCAAGCATTCTCCGATGGTTGGATGATGTCCTGATCTAGGAGTTCTTGGAACTCCTGTTTGGCAGCGGCCAACTTTTCTGGAGAAAGTCGTCGAGGCTTGCTGTATACTGGCGGTCCAGATGTCTGGATGTGGTGCATGATGTTGTGAGGGGTGGTGGTGGTGTTGGTCTTGTCTGGCGATGTTAGCTGGGAAAACTCCTGCAGGATGCGTGCATAATCGCCATCGGGCTGGAGTGACGATATCTGGTGGGAAGTTGCGTTAGTGGTGGTTCCTGGTATGCTTGTTGTGCCGTGGTACAAGCAGTTATCCTTGGCGCTAACTACCATATTGTAGTGCTGGAGGAAGTCGTAGCCAAGAATGGGTTGCTTTACCGCTGCTATGACGAATGTCCAAGGGAACTTGACATCGTGGAGTTCCAGGACGCTGTGGTGGCTGCCGTACGTTGCGATGGGCGTACCGTTGGCTGCAAGCAGGTCGTAGGATGGACAATGTGTACCGTGGTTGGGTTCTTCCGTCGGGGGTATGATGCTGACGGCTGAACCTGTGTCTACCAGGAAGGATAGGCCAGAATGGCGATCATGCACTGAGAGGAGGGTGTAGGTATGGTTAGCGGGGGTAGGGGTGGTTACCGACCCCCGCGTTTGGCGTTTCCCTGCGACCAGCTGCATGGTTGCGTGCATCTGAGCGCCTTGGCTCCGAAGCGGGTATGGTACCAGCAGGAAGTAGTATCCTGTCGTGTAGCGGGCCTACGTGGTGGTTGATGGCTTCCCTTATCGGCTAAAAACTGGTTGAGCAAAGTCTTCATGTCGGCCACTTCCTGTCGTAGCTGATGCACAGTTTGGTCACTGGCACTATATGACACGGGAATGTTTTCACTCACAGCACTATTGTCACTAACACCTGGGTCGTAACTACACTGAACACTTTGCACTGGTTTGTCACTGGGGTGGAAGCTGCTTGCTGACCGGACTTGTACCGAGATATGACGTTGGAACAACCTATCTGCTATTTCGCAGTATTGTTCGTCGTCCTTATCGCCGGCTAGAGCTTCCAGGTGTAAGTGGAGGGCGTCCGGCATCTTGGAGAGGTGAATGGAGAGGAGGAGTTCCTTGGGCAAAGACACCTTTGCCCGGGTGTTGAGGGCGGCCATACGGGTGTATAATTGTGACGGGGTGATGTCGCCGAGTTCACTATGCTTGATATCTCGGTAGAGCTGGTCGTCGGGCTTGGTGTAAAGCTTTCGTAAGGCAGTCTTGAGGGCGGAACACTTACCTTCTTGCGGAGGAGAGAAGACGACGTTACGGACAAGGGAGATGACGTCCGTTGGTAGAGCGGCGATGTACGCGCCGAAGGCTTGGAGGTCCGGCACGTTACCTTGAGTGGCTAAATAGGAATCTGTGTGAACTAGCCAGCTCTCCAAATCACGGGAGAAACTGGGAAGTTTCACTTGTGTGTTTTCCATAATCCTGGTTATCCTTCACCGGGGTCACCACTTTGTAGTAGTATTTGGTTCCGAACAACGGCAGGACAAATGAAAATCGACACACAATATCTAATCTCTTTCTTTTGGTAATTAGCCACAAGGTGCGACACTAGAAGTGTCACATGAGAAATATAGGTGAAGCTCGGACTAAGGCCACAGCTTAGTGGAGCTTATGGTTGTAGCTGCTATGACGTAGAGCCTAACGTCAGCGAGGCGGTAGCAGATGATGACGGCGAGGCTCGATGGGATGGCTAGAAGATTGGACGAGATGTTGTTGTGTGTGCGGGTCGGTACTGTTCTGCCCATCTCGGCGAAACGCCGGCCTTTTAAGGGAGGCTGGCGGGAACGTGAGGAGTTTTCCAAGTTCCTGATTGGCTGACCGCTGGCTGGCAGGGACACCCTTGCGAACTACGCTTGCCAACTACAGGAACTTGGAAAGGCTAGTTCCGAAGATTTCTTTGATCAGTGTGTGACGGGTGTGACGTCTATGGGGAAGGGCCAGGTTCAAAAACTAGAGTTCTGCTTAAGAATGATTATTTCCTTCAAAAGAAACAAACAAGATCGAAAAATAGAAGTCGCCAAAACTAGCGAAAAGTACAATGTCCGAAACACGTAAATTCACAGAACATAAAAGGCTAATATTGCCAAGACACGTATATATATAAGTGTCGATCAAATATCGACATTCAATAAAAAAAAAATAGTCTTAAAGACAATATGTGGTAAGGTCGAGAAATATCGACCATCAGAATGGAAACTAAGTCCTACGTAATAATTTACGTAAAAATTACAAAGTCGAGAAAATTCTACGACTAAAAGTCTAAGTCCAACAAAGTGGACGAGTTCTAGCAAAGCTAGACTAAGATATGAGATTAGTGCAATGGGACTCTGGTTTAAGCAGAGACCAGAATGATTCGAGAAAATACAAGTCGAGATGAAACTACGACTATAAGGTCTAAGTCCAACGTAGTGGACGAGTGCATGGGAGCTCCGATAAGCAAGAGTCCAGCTTGACCGTTACAAGCAATGATATATATAGACTCTTCTCCGTAAGATCCGGAGAGATGCCAAGTGTCGCTAGACGCGACGATTAACAAGAGTGTTTAGGAATACTTCCTAGTACATACACGGATATTCTTTACATCAATGAATAGAAAATAATATTTGATAAAGTTACCTTGTCAATCTTAGATAAGCAGAAACTTAATAGTTTTTATATGAATATCTATACGTACGTAAATGTAAGTTAGGGACGCAGTTGCCAAAATATTGGTTCACATGATTATTTCCAGAGCGCGCGTAAGCTATGCACGTTCTCACGCCGGAGTTTCGGCGTCCGAATACAACGGTAATGTGCAATTTATCTTAATCTTACGTAAATCAATTCCTAAGATTGACAAGATAGATCCACAAAATAATATACATACATAAATCTATATGCAAAGTATGGAATAGTTTGTCAAAGCACAAAAAAGAACGAAATACGTCCGATGAATAGAATTCATCACTTTAAGAGTCTCTAGACGTCGATTTACCTCACGTAGGCACAGATCTTTCTCACCGGCGTCCGAAGACTAAAAGAATATGTAATTTCTCTTATCTTACGTAAATCAATTCGTAAGATTGACAAGAGAGATCCACAAGACAATATACATACATAAATCTATATGCAATGTATAGAATATGTTTGACAGAACACTTTAACAGTATTCTTACGTCGATTACCGACAGTAGGATGCCGAGAGTCCACCAAGCCTATCGTGGGAACGGCCGGCATATACCAAGGTACACATACGCACATGCGCGCATGTGCGTCTGAATGAAATCTTCACTACGACGAGCCTGTAGTCGTAACTCGGGTCGTAGGATGCATCACGTCACTACAGGTGCATGGTCGATGCGATGCGTTACGAGGGTGTGGGGGTGTTTTCAACAGTGCTACACAACGCTAATAATGGTTATTTATATTTATTTATTAATTGATGTCATAAATTATGCACTGAAATAGCATATCCTTAATAGATCGAGCAATAAATATAGAGCAAAAAAATCCAAAAACATCATGCCATGTTTTATTCTTTGATGCAATCGTAAACAATTTCACACAGGACAAATAAAAATGAGTATGTTTCGGTGAGAAGTCAAGGGGGAGGGGTGTTTGGCGGCTCTGGCCCACACTTGATGGGGGTGCCGAGTTGTAATCAGTGTTACGTAACGCAGGGAGGTGTAACGCCCAGTGTTACGCAATGTTACATGGGGTGGGGGGTGTCGAATTTCACCAGAAAAAGCGTTACATAATTTTTGAACGGGCCCCGAATAGTAATTCAGCCCATCTAATATTAATTCCTCACACTTCACAATATAGAAAAAGCCTACACATGTAATCAGGAAGAACAACTGGTTCTATACTGCTACACAGCTCTGGACAGCGTTTGAGCCTTATAAGATATTTTTAAATGATAAATATTTATCCTGTTATTGCCACGATTACATTCGTGACAAATGGGTTGCTGCTAGATCCATTTCTTACAGATAATAAATACATAGCATTAACATGACAACACCTAACAAAACAGATGGTGGGCAACATTTTATGGCTCCTGATGGCCGCATCATTTGTTGATGGGTATCGGGATGCTTTGGGTAATAAAACCTTAATTTACTTACGAGTGGAAGGACTGCTCACATCCACCTTTTCTCCGGTTGGTGCAGTTGAATGCAGCACAAGTTGGCATTGTAAAATGATCGTTAAATATATAAAACACACCAGTATATAGGAGCGAAAGCTGCCGAGAACTGTAAGGGACGCTATCACTGCTATCAGTGAATCTCGTGGCGTGGGTTTGTTTTGATACTACCAACATGGCTGCCGCCCGGATCCGCTGACCTCATAATCAGGACACCGATCCGTGATCCAGTTATTTTTAGATCAGTGGTTGGGACCCCCGGCGCACGGTCAAAAGGTGGGAATGCCTCTGGTACGTGAGAGCGTCGGGGCCCCCAGTATGTGTGTGTATTCACCTTGGTCTTTGGATCACGTGTTGGACTCGTGGTCAACAGCTATTTCCCTCCCGGAAGAGAGCTCAGAGCTCGTATGACCGATCTATGAGTAATGCTATGACCTTACACACACACACACACCCACACCCAACTCCCCGCCCACGAGAGTCAGAGTAACGACCCGAAGCGCAGTGATAACGAAATAATTTCGGCCCTGAGCAGGATTCGAACCAAGCACTGCGAGCACTACCGCGCTGGCAGTCCATCACTCTATCAACCGCGCCACCGAGTCGGGTGTGTGTCTGGACGTGAGATGAGGGAAACCAAGTGGAACTGTACTAGGATTAGGTTTACTAATGGGCAGCGGTGTTAAATAAGCTAGGATGGAAGTGTGGTGTGAATGAAGGGGGATTAAAGAGTGAAGCAGAAGGAAACGAAGGAAAAGGATTTCCACTGAATTCAGGCAAATTATTGATAAAATCCTACACATCGTATTTTCTGAATTATTTACCGTGTGATGTACAGGAAAGGATCAGTGTTAGTGGGGTCCTGTGCCTTTATTCGCCAATTATTGTGCCTAGATTAAAAATTATGTATGGTTTGGGATATATCACCTTGTTCTCCGACTATCATTCATACTTAAAGGCTCTTACCCCTCATAAGGGTAGCGACTGATTCAAAGCATACTCATTCCTCACCCATCCAAAAGTCCATTCATGTTTGCACCTGGATGAAGGGTCACGTTTTCTTTTACAGCACAAATTTAAAAGAAAAATGAAGATTTTTAAGGGCAAACTAATGCAAAAAAAAAAAAAAAAAATCAACACTATCCAAAATATATTTTAGTTCAGTTGTACGCATTCTCTATATTTCCAGTTCTCAATATAAATGAAAGAAGAGCTGCGAACTATTCATGAAATCTTAAGTTTATCACTTTTATTAGGAATCGCAGTTAAACGCGGAAAATTTGGATGTAACGCTATTATCGGTCACCTTTCTAAAGAAAATCAGACTAACTGTAGTGACCTACGTGTAGTGATCAAATTAGGCAACTACGTTTGATTAGTGAATGGATGGGCGAAAAGTATAGCACACCATAAAATCGTGTCCAATCCCGAGCACCACGAACATGAATAATAATTATTCAAATAAATCTATACCATGTTGATTGGGAAATCCCACGTCAATTTGGATGGTTTTGATTAGTAATCACAAGATGGTTATCGTGCTTCGTTGCCACCATCCCAATCACAAATATATATATATATATATATATATATATATATATATATATATATATATATCTATATATATATATATATATTGTAAAGAACCCCCCCCCCAGGAGACGGGAGGTTTGTCACCCGAATTCAATTCATAGGTACGGTGGATTAAAGAGTCGTGACGGTAATGTTTCGAGCGAGCTTCGCCCGCTCACACTCGCCACCTCGTCCCGTGGTGAGTTCTCAAGGCGACGAAAACGCAAAGTAGACTTATATCCTCTATTTACACAGAGCCACTACAAAAGAATACTGGGCTGTAGGAGGCACCTCGGGTCACTTGCCAACCCTCGAAAGGCTACTTGAAGCCTCGCTACAGCTTACAAACGCAATAATAATCCGAGCGAGAACCACGACGCCTTCTCCCGTCACCTGTCCTGCTCGTCTCTCTCCTCCCCGGGATAGCGTGCCCACGCAGTCCCGCCAAGCACGCCTCGACCAATCACAGTCGCTGCTCGACGTCACGTGCTTCCAGGTGGCGTCCACCTTTGGCGCCAAGGATCACGACGAAAGCGTCATCTCCGATGTCACGATGTCGACAGGATGCAATAGGGGCCGCTTTCGTAACACTACCCCCACCTGTAAAGAGATGGAGCAACCTCGCTCCCCAACTCCCTCATCCATACATACATACATCACAAAAAAGAGAAACTAAAAATTTACTTTTTGGTATCACAGAACTAACTAAGGACGTAATCTTCACTCCATACCGGTAGACGACGTTCCCGCCTGGGTCTCCTTACCACGAACCCAGCGTCGACGTCTGTGAGTGCCCCCTCTAAGGGACACAGCTCCTCTGCTGCAATCTCCTCCAGCACCAGTGACGCGGTCCTCCTCGGGTCCGGGTCTCCGTCCGCCCCCACCGTCAGTGACGCGTCGTCTCCCACCATCCATGGCCCGTCGTCCCCCAGGTTTCGGTCCCCGTCCTCCTCGTCGCTGCTCGATTGAGAAGCTTGCTCCCCCCAGGAGAAGTTGCCAGGACCGTGGTACCTCCACAGCCTATCAGCATGCACCACCAATGCTCTCCTCCTTGCCCCCTGGCGGATCCTGAAGGTGACGTCCGAGATGACCTTCTCCACCACATATGGCCCCTCCCAGGGGCTCTGGAGCTTGGGAGACAACCCCTTCTTACGCCGAGGGTTGTGCAACCACACTTGATCCCCCTCGTTAAAGGGCGGTGACGTAGCTCGACGGTCGTACCGATCCTTCATCGCCTCGCCCGACACCTTCAGGTTAGATCTCACCTGATGGTGCACCTCACGGAGGCGGTCCTGGAGGGCCGCTGCGTACTGGGTGACCGAAGTGGGCATGTCCTCGTCCGGCGGCCTGCCAGTCACAAGGTCCACTGGCATCCGCAGCTCCCGCCCGCACATCAACCGGGCTGGCGTGTACCCGGTTTCCTCATGTTCAGCTGAACGGTAGGCCCATAGAAGCAGGGGGATTTTTAAGTCCCACTCTTCCTGACTCTCCTGGCAACACTTCGCCAACTCCTGCCCCAGCGTGCGGTTGAAGCGTTCCACCATGCCGTCCGACTGCGGCCGCAGGGGCGTGGTGCGAGTCTTCTTGATGCCCAGCAACTGACAGCACTCCCGGAATACTGCCGACTCAAACTCCCTTCCTTGGTCGGAGTGTAGCTCGTGCGGAGCTCCAAACCGGGCGAAAAACTCGTCCACTAACACGCCTGCCACGGTGGCGGCCTCATGGTTCGGCAGCGGGTATGCCTCCGGCCATTTCGTAAAATAATCCATGGCCACACACACGAAGCGGTTACCTCGGACCGTCTGAGGAAATGGCCCTAGGATATCCACCGCCACCCTCTCCATAGGCGCCCCAACCTGATACACTTGTAAGGGAGCAGCTGACCTCCTCCCGGGGCCCATCTTTCCACAGCACACGTCGCAAGATTTGCACCACTCGCTCACGTCCTTCCGCATGCCCACCCAGTACACTCGCTGCATTAAACGCCCCAGGGTTTTCTTCACACCGAAGTGGCCACTCGCACTGCCACTGTGAGCCTCGCGCACTAACGCTTCCCTCATACTAATGGGAACAATGGTTTGCCAGAAGGATATACTGCCGTCACACGAGTGCCACTGCCGCTGCAGCACACCCTCACTCACTCGCAACACTGACCATTGTTGCCACAACGCCTTCGCTGCCGGGCTTAGCGGTGCCACACTTTCCCAAGGCGGTTTTTCTTCACCCTCCTCCCTCAGTGTCACTATGGGCCCAATATCAGCGTCATCTCGCTGGGCCTGCCTGAGGTCCTCTCCCCACTTCGTGTCAACAGCAAGAGCAGCAGCCTTCACGCTCACAGGTTCCGTTTCACGGCGGCTACAATGCTTACAGTCGCTATCGCAGGGACGGCGGCTCAGGCTGTCAGCATTGTTATGCATGTTCCCTGGCCGATACTCGATGTGGTAGTCGTGCTGCTCCAGCTTCCCAATCCACCTAGCCAACTGCCCCTCCGGATTTCTGAGGTTTTTGAGCCACCTCAGAGCGGCGTGGTCGGTCCTAATCTTGAACTTGGCCCCGTACAGGTAAGGATGGAAGTGATCAATCGCCAGAATCACCGCCAACAACTCCTTACGGGTGACGCAATAATTCCTCTCTGGTGCTGAGAACTTCCTGCTAAAGTAGGATACGACCCACTCCTGTCCATCTTTCTCCTGAGACAAGACAGCCCCTACTCCCTCAGCACTTGCGTCACAATCCAACACGTACGGTCTCGTGGGGTCCGGGTACGGCAACACAGGGGAGTTAGCGAGAGCCTCCTTCAATGTATCAAAGGCCCGTTGACATTCTTCACTCCAGTGAAAGGAGGCCCCTTTCCGAGTCAAGTGGTGGAGTGGTACTGCGATTTGTGCGAACCCCTTGACGAACCGCCTGTAGTACGTACACAAACCAATAAACCCGCGCACTTCCGTCACACTGCGCGGAACCGGCCACTCCTTAACCGACTCTACCTTACCAGGGTCTGTTTTCACCCCCTCACTACTCACTATGTGCCCCAGAAAAGGCACCTCCCTCTGAAAAAGGCAGCACTTCTTCGGGCTGAGTTTCACATTTGCTGCCCTAAACCTATCCAATACTACCTTAAGCCTTTCCAGAGCACACTCAAATGAATTCCCATACACTAGCACATCGTCTAAATATACCAGGGCGCTTTTCCAGAGCAGCCCATCCAACACACGCTCCATCAGGCGCTCAAAGGTTGCCGGGGCATTCACTAGGCCAAAACTCATCACTTTGAATTGATATAGCCCCTGCCCATACGAGAAGGCTGTCTTCTCTCTGTCCTCCTCCGCTACCTCCACTTGATGGTAACCAGACTTCAAGTCCAAGGTCGAGAACCACTGGGCTCCCGCGAGCGCGTCAAGAGTGTCATCCACCCTCGGTAGAGGGTACGAGTCCTTGGTTGTCACCGCGTTAAGGCCCCGATAGTCCACACAACACCTGGTGGACCCATCCCACTTCTCACCCCACTGTAACAACCCCCCCCCCCCCCAGGAGACTGGAGGTTTGTCACCCGATTTCAATTCATAGGTCCGTTGCATTTAAGAGACGTGACGGTAATGTTTCGAGCGAGCTTCGCCCGCTCACACTCGCCACCTCGTCCCGTGGTGAGTTCTCAAGGCGACGAAAACGCAAAGTAGACTTATATCCTCTATTTACACAGAGCCACTACAAAAGAATACTGGGCTGTAGGAGGCACCTCGGGTCACTTGCCAACCCTCGAAAGGCTACTTGAAGCCTCGCTACAGCTTACAAACGCAATAATAATCCGAGCGAGAACCACGACGCCTTCTCCCGTCACCTGTCCTGCTCGTCTCTCTCCTCCCCGGGATAGCGTGCCCACGCAGTCCCGCCAAGCACGCCTCGACCAATCACAGTCGCTGCTCGACGTCACGTGCTTCCAGGTGGCGTCCACCTTTGGCGCCAAGGATCACGACGAAAGCGTCATCTCCGATGTCACGATGTCGACAGGATGCAATAGGGGCCGCTTTCGTAACACTATATTCTTTGAGGCATATTGAATTGTATGCAACAGCAAATTGAGCTCTGATGAGTTTCCGATGAAGAGTTTCAAGTCTTCTAAAGATCTCTCTAGCATGGAGAGGTAAAGAAAAAACCAAGTTGCCGATAGAAGCCATCTAATGGGTAGAACAGGATACAGGATAGAACAGGCATCCTTCCTTTTCTTGATGTGCTCCTCACCCAGAAAACCGACGGGAGCACCCACACAGCAGTGTACACCAAGCCAACTAATCCTGGATTGTGCTTGAATGGAGAGAGTGAGTGCCCTCAAAAATATAAGGACTCCACTATTGCATCCTTCTATAGGAGAGCCCTCACCCATTGCTCCAGTTGGACCTCCACCCAGAAAGAAATTGACCGGTCTACACAGCTCTTAGTCAACAATGGCCACTCAAACAGCGACTGCCAACGTGTACTGCGGGCCGTCATGAGGAAGTGGTACGAAGGGCAACAGACTCCTGTAGAAGAAGGCAATACCTTTACCTTGTTCTATAGGGCCTACATGTCGAGTGCTTATAAGGAGGATGAGAAAGCACTTCTTCGTATCATCAAGGACAATGTGACCCCCACCAATGAGATGGACCGCATTAAACTTGCCATTTATTATAAGAACAAGAGGACTAAAGACCTTATCATGAAAAATAACAGCTCCCCACGCCCATCCGACATCGAGTGTGTGAGTCTGGTGTACCAGTTTAAGTGTCCTTTTGGGGACTGTACGCCCCAAGATTCCTACATCGGACTCACTACCACTCGCCTTTCCAGACGGTTGACATACCACCTTAACAATGGAGGCCCTAAGCGACACCTTCAGGAGACCCATAACATTCCAATCACCAGATCCATCCTTGTGGACAATACCACCATTTTAGACCAAGAAAGTGACAAGCGCCGCCTTGCCCTTCTTGAGGCCCTCCACATTAAATACAGCCAACCTACACTGAACACCCAACAGGAAGCCCCCACCATCCTTCCCAGCCTCAAACCATTCAGAATCCGCCAAACCAGACAACCCAGCTACGAGACAAATCAGCCCTCCCATGAGCAGTCACTCCGTCCGCGACGGACACCCAGGCCACAGTAACGGTCATCTGAGTGTCCTTTCCCAGTGGTCACAGTTCCCCTTCCCGCGTTCCTTTCCCCGATATTTAACGTGTCGTTTCCCAGTTTCAGACCAGAATAACGGTCATTTCTTTGTAATCTTTCCTAGTGTTTACTTTCTGTATTTATAATCATCCATTTCTTTGCTATTGTCACAATTGAAAATGCTAACTGTGATTAGCGAAACGTCTTGTATCCTGTTCTACCCATTAGATGGCTTCTATCGGCAACTTGGTTTTTTCTTTACCTCTCCATGCTAGAGAGATCTTTAGAAGACTTGAAACTCTTCATCGGAAACTCATCAGAGCTCAATTTGCTGTTGCATACAATTCTATATGCCTTAAAGAAAATATTTTGCCGCGTTACTCCAATATATATATATATATATATATATATATATATATATATATATATATATATATACATATATAAATACATATACACGTCTGGGGTATTGACTGCATGTTATTGTGGCAAAGTGGCATGCAGTTGATACTTTAGGGTCTATATGGGGCGCCCCTATGGAGCAGAGCCACACATCATTTTGGCTGTGATAGAGGAAAACTGTTCATAGAGAAATGATGACGCTTTTATTCTACGACTGCCCTCCGTTATGCTGTACCCCAACACCTTGTTACTGTCCTGTACAATTTCTCTGAATATTCTTTTCCTTTTTCACCTACCTTCCCTGCGGTGGGGGAAAAGAATACTGCCACCAAGTAATTCCACTTGGATCGTAAGAGACGAGAAGAAAGGGACGGGGAATGGGACTAGGCATCCTTCTTGTAGCCCCATAGGGGACATTACTAAAAGAAAAAGCAAAGGCATAAGAGGGTCTGGGAGTTTTCCGACCAGCGCCCAGGGCCGTTTCTAGCTATAGGCGGTATAGGCGATTGCCTAGGGCCCCCAACCTACCAGGGGGCCCCCGGCCGGCCCAATGGCTAGGTAACGCTACCGAAGGTCAAATATGAGCCTGTGCCTCTCCCGCTCGCCGACGCAAATAAACAACACGCCTCTTGCAGTGTTTGTTATTGTTTGAAATGTTTTGATCGTCTGCTAAAAATACTATCTTGTTAAAAATCACCTATATCTTATTTAATCTAAAGATATAATATGGTAAGCATTAATTGGCTTTATTTATTCATTTATGTGTTCACTAAGCTAGGGCTTATGGCTACAGATGTTACTAATTGTTGATTACAAACTCTTTTTGGCCATTAGCTTACTATTCTTTGTCCAATTGTTTGGCTTTATTTGTCACTGGAATTGGCATCACCAGCGTTCTTGTTTACTCTTTGGTCGCTTCATGCTTAGCTTCTGATAGTGTAAATTTGTAAGTTTGTGTGTTCTGTGACTGTAAGTTGGAATTCCTTTTATTATATTTGTATGCACAATAGGAAATGTTTGTATTCTATGGAATGTTTACCTTTTCCACCTTTTTCAATATTCAATGTTCATATATGTTCATATGTTCAATTTTGTTGATTTTGTATCGATATTTTATCCAATCCCTTATTCATTTATTCGCTTATTTCTTTATTATCAAAATTATGATTATTTATTTTCTCACTTCACCTACCTAATGAAAAAACACTAGATGGCAGGACCGAGGTTAGCTCAAAAGGAAGTGACAGAAATACATGAATTCTATTCCGTTTGTCGTGTGGTCCGTTTCTCTAGTTCGTATATAATATTAAGATAACCACAGGCTCAACAATCACCCATCTGTTCACCTTTCAGGTCTACCCGAATTTCGTGTATGTAGAATTATTTTTATTAAGGGGTATTTAAAAGGTTTACACTTTACAGATATCTGTGTTAGGCCTACACTGATAAAAATAATCATATTTATTCTACTCGAATATCGTGTATGTAAAATTGATTCCATGTATTTATAAGGTTTTCACTTAACAGATTTCTGTGCTAGGCCTACATTAGACTCTAAGACTCGCCAATCATCATTCCCGTAATGGCATCAAAACGAATTTATCTCAGCGGAGCAGAGAAACGAAAGAAAAAGAAATTTGACGAAGAAAAATGGTCAAAAGAAAAAGGTAATTCATTATCGTTTATTTAATAATTTAAAGAAACATATTAAAGTTTGGTTTTATTATGTTTTCTGAATGGTGAGTATTATTTTAGACTAACGCCTAATCATCTAAGGAAATTTGTAATTTTGCAGGATCAATTCTAAAATATATTGGAGCTCCAGACAACAAGCCAGAGAAATATTCTGAACTTCCTGAACAGGATGCTCCAGTGCCATCACATTCATCAGGATCTGTCCAGGAAGCTGTACTGCCACCAAGACCACCACATTCCCCAGAACCACAGAAGGCATCATCTACTTCTGAGCAGCCTCCCATTTATTCTAAACCACTAGATCCTGCTAACTGGCCAACCATTCTGTCTGATGCATTTAGAACGGATGCAGTAGGTAGAGGGCCATTTCAGATTAGTTCTTATTTCACATTTCCCAAAAAAAGAAGACGGAAGAAGTTTCCATTATCATTATTTTTGTAGAACATTGGTTAATGGAGAAAAGATGAAGCGGACTTGGCTTATCTACTCAAAAACAAAAAATGCTCTCTATTGCTTTTGTTGTAAATTATTTTCAACCAAAGAACAAAAGTTAGTGACAGAAGGACTGACAGACTGGAAAAACATAGGCACACTTTTGAAAAGTCATGAAAGCAGTCCAGCACACATAGCGCACATGGCAACCTGGAAAGATTTACAACTCCGTTTGCAAACTGGAAAGACAATAGACCAAGCTGAAAGAACACTATTGGAGGCTGAAAAGAGGCGCTGGAGAGATGTCCTGACTCGCTTAATCGCCATTATCCAATCCTTAGCCGAGAGAAATCTTGCATTTAGAGGTTTATGAAACACGTTACACCAGCAGAATAATGGGAATTTTCTAAAAGAGGTGGAGCTGCTTGCTAAATTTGATCCTGTCATGAAGCAGCACATTGAGCGTGTTGAGAGTGGCCAGTTCAGTCATTCCAGCTACCTTGGAAATATCATCCAAAATGAACTTATTGCTTCAATCAGTACTAAAATAATGGACACAATGGTGACTGAAGTTAAACAGTCCAAATATTATTCAATTATTTTGGACTGTACTCCCGATGTAAACCATCAAGAACAGATGTCAGTCGTCATAAGGACTGTCAAAATGGACAAGAAACCAGAAATTAAGGAACATTTTATGGGGTTCCTTGTAGCTTCTGAAACAACAGGTCTTGGTTTGTCATCTCTAATTATAAAGAAACTGACGGAACTGAATATTCTCCTTGAAGATTGCAGAGGACAATCATATGATAATGGTGCCAACATGAAAGGGAGAAACAAAGGAGTTCAAGCCAGACTTCTTGAGAAGAACCCTCGTGCACTCTATGTTCCATGTGGAGCACATTCCCTAAACTTGATGATATCTGATGCAGCAACAGCTTCAATAGATGCCACTAGCTATTTCGGCACTGTTTAGAAACTGTACAACCTATTTTCAGCCTCACCACAAAGATGGGCAATCCTAAAAGATTATGTCACTGTTGCACTCAAGACCTGGAGTGACACAAGATGGGAGAGCCGTATTAATAGCATAGAAGCTGTGCGGTATCAGGCCTCTAATATAAGGGAAGCTTTGTTGAAGGTCAGGGAAGTGTCTGATCCTCTGACCAAGGTTGAAGCCCAAAGTCTGGCAGAAGAGGTGGGGTCATACCGATTTATCATTTGCACAGTCATATGGTATGACATTCTACACATTGTGAACCATGTCAGTAAGCTCCTGCAGTCTCCTAAAATGCAGCTTGATGTGGCAGTTGACCTCCTTACTAAAGCGAAAACATCTCTGACTAACTACAGAAGAATTGGATTCACTTCAGCTCAAGTCTCTGCTAAAGATATGTGTGAGAAAATGAATGTAGAGGCTGTACTCAAAGAAAAGAGATTAAGAAGTACAAAAAGACACTTTGCTTATGAGGCCGCAGATGAGATCTGCAATGAAGAGGCTAGAAATAACATTCTTTAATGTTGTTGTTGACACTACCATTCAATCCTTAACTGATAGATTTAAAACTCTGAGTGAAGTAAGAGACCAATTTGGAGTGCTGCTCAATTTCCAGAAACTGGATGATCAGTCATTGAACAACCAGTGTGACAAACTATGCAAGACATTAACCTCTGGAAATGAAAGTGACATTGATGGAAAGGAACTGGCTATGGAAGTTAAACACTTACCAAGTTTGCCCTCAGACGAAATGACTGCTCTTGAGCTCCTCACCTTTATCCACAAAAAACATTTTGAGGAATTGTATCCCAATCTGTGGGTTGCACTGAGAATTGCCTGTACTCTGCCTGTGACTGTGGCCTCAGCAGAGAGGAGCTTTTCGAAGCTGAAACTCATCAAGACCTATTTAAGATCATCTATGGGGCAGGAGCGACTCAGTGGTCTTGCAATAATCAGCATCAACCATGAAGTGGGGAAAGACGTGTTGTATGAAGATATCATTGATGATTTTGCTAGTAAAAAAAAAAGCCAGAAAGCAGAGATTTTGAGCCCAATACAATGCAGTTGGTGGTGGTTTGTATTCAGAGACTGTGATGTTAAGTTACTACTATTTTGGAGTGTGGTTTGTATTCAGAGACTGTGATGTTAAGTTACCAATATTTTGAAGTGTGGTTTGTATTCAGAGACTGTGATGTTAAGTTAAAATAAATGTTTAAATAAATAAATATGGTGTAATAGTTACTTGCATCCTTTAACACCATCAAAAGATATAGAAATCGTTTAATTACTGTTTGGCAAACTTCACAGGTATAAATGAAATACCAATCTGTCTAGCTCTCTAACTTTTGAGGGCCCCTAACTGCCTCTTGCCTAGGGCCCCCACAAAGCTAGAAACGGCCCTGCCAGCACCCTACGGGTTGGGTCTTTTAATGTGCGTGGATGTGGTACAGATGAGAGTAAAAGGGAAGAGATAGGTAGTATGTTTGTGAGAAGAAAGATGGATGTGTTGGCTTTGAGTGAAACTAAGCTGAAAGGGAAGGGCGAGTGTAAGTGGGAGGTTATCAGGAGTGAAGAGAGGGCGAGGGAGGGAAGGGGTGGCTATACTAGTAAGTGAAGAGATAGGTAAACGTGTAGTGGAGTGGAAGGAAGTTTCCTCAAGGATAATGTGGATGAAGGTGAAACTGGGAAAGGAGATGTGTGTTTTTGTAAGTGCATATGGGTCTGGCAGTGAGAAGAGTGTAGAAGAAAGGGAGGCTTTTTGGAAATATTTAAATGAGTGCATAGAGGATTTGGGAAGAAATGTCAATGTAATAGTACTGGGAGACCTTAATGCTTGGGTAGGAAATGATCCAATTGATGTAGTGGTTGGGAAATGTGGAGTTCCGGGAAAAAACGTAGTGGAGAGTTGATGGTGGAAATGTGTCTAGAAAGAGAGTTGATGATAGCAAATACAGTGTTTCAGAAGAAAGTCAAGCATAAGTACACATGGGAGAGGGTGGTGGAGGGAAGGGTGGTAGATAGAGCGTTGATGGACTATGTAGTGGTAAATAGGACTACGTTAGGGAGAGTTAAGGATGTAAATGTTGTAAGGGGAGAGAGTGGGGGAATTTCAGATCATTTTTTGGTGGAAGGTAAGTTGAGAGTGGACGATAGATGGAGAAAGAGGAAAAGGACAAAAGGTAGGGAGGTCTTAGAGTCAACTCTTTAAATGAAAAGGAGGAGTACAAGAAGAAGCTGAGAGAGGAGTGAAGGATAGAGTAGAACAAGGAGTGGAGGAAGAATGGGGATAGTTCAAGGAGGGAGTCACAAAGTGTGGAACAAGGACGGGAGGAAATAGAAGGAAGGGTAGTGAGTAGTGGGATGAGGAAACAAAGAAGGTTGTAGAAGAGAAGAAGTGAGCTTTCACAGATTGGTTACAAAATAGGACAAGGGAATCATATGAGAGGTACAAAGAAAAGAAAAGAGAAGTAAAGCACAAGGTAAAGGAGGCAAAGAGGAGAGCAGATGTGAAATGGGGTAAGAGTATGACAGAAAATTTTGAAAGTAATAAAAAGATGTTTTGGAAAGAAATTAAGAGAGGAAGAGGAGGCGAATCAAGTAGAGAAGAAAAGGTAAAAGGTGCAGATGGAGAGATGATAATGGAAGAGAAGGCAGTAAGGGAGTTGCTAAATGTGAAGGAGGATAGGGAGGGAAAGATAGTTGCAGTGGGAAGTGTTAAGAAAATGAGTGATGAACGAGGAAAATGGAAGAGAAATAAGGAAAGATGAAGTGAAGGCAGTTGTTAAGATGATGAAAGCAGGTAAGGCACCTGGTCTGGATGGATGCCATGCAGAATGTCTAAAAAAAAAAAAAAAAAAAAAAGAGGTGCAGTGATGGTGGACTGGCTGGTGAGATTATTTAATGTTTGCTGGAGAGAGGGTAGAGTGCCTGAGGACTGGAGGAGTGCCTGTATAGTTCCACTTTACAAGGAAAAAGGGGACAAATGTGAATGTAGTAGTTTCAGAGGGATTAGCTTGTTAAGTGTAGTTGGGAAGACTTACAGGAGGATCTTGATTGAGAGGATTAGGAGAGGAACAGAGGGAGTAATTGGTGAGGAGCAGTATGGATTTAGGATGGGTAGAGGTTGTGTAGATCAGATCTTTGTGGTAAGACAGATATGTGAGAAAGCTATAGGAAAGGGGAAGGATGTTTTTTGGGCCTTTATGGACCTGGAAAAGGCTTACGACAGGGTAGACAGAAAGGCACTGTGGGAGGTTTTGCGGATATACGGGATAGGAGGAAAGCTTTTAGGAGCTGTCAAGATTTTTTATGAGAGTAGCAGAGCTTGTATCAGGATTAGAAATGGAGAGAGTGAGTGGTTCGATGTAAAGGTGGGACTTCGTCAAGGATGTGTTATGTCGCCCTGGCTCTTCAACTTATACATGGATGGAGTGGTGCGAGAGGTAAATGGAAGGGTAGTGGGTCAGGGATTGGAGATGGTTAAAGAAAATGGAGAAAAGTGGGATGTGAGCCAGCTGTTGTGTGCGGACGACACTGCGCTTGTGGCAGGATCGGAGGAGGGATTGAGGAAGTTGGTGACAGAGTTTGGGAGAGTATGTGATAGAAGAAAGCTGAAGATAAATGTAGGTAAACGTAAGGTGATGAGGTGTACAAGGGGTGAAAGTGGCAGTATCTAGAAGTGAGCATTAAGGGAGAGCGACTGGAAGAGGTGGATAGTTTTAGATACTTGGGTGCAAATGTGGCAGGAAAAGGTGGAGTGAAGGTGGAGGTAGAATGTAGATTGAGAGAAGCAAGTAAATGGCTTGGTGGATTAAAAAGTGTAATGAGAAATAGACATTTGGGAATGGATGCTAAGAGGAGATTGTATGAAGGAGTGATTGTGCCGACAGCACTGTATGGGGCAGAAACATGGA